>NC_133799.1:22897947-23229170 GCF_043250625.1 Sebastes fasciatus | reverse complement strand
TTCCGTCAAAGAGCAACGTGTTGTTGATGGGGTTATAGGCCCGACACATACGGATCAGAAGGACATCCATGCAGCCTGTAGACACACAAAAGAAACAAAATACAGAAAAAAACATTAAATTCAATCCAAAATTCAATCATGAAAAATACCTTCCACAAAAAGGAAACAAACTCCTCTGACAATAACAGAGTGTGCTTCTTTCAATATTCAACACTTGGAAAATAAATTACATTAATCATATAATACATCCATAATTTCTAAGTTGTAAGAAGAAGGCCTCATATTTCTTAAACAAATGTTGGTTAAATCTGCCCTGTCATGGTTATACAAATCTTTAGTGTCACAGAGGAGGAAATAAACCAGAAAATATTCACATTTAAGAAGCTGGAATCAGAGAATTTTGACTTTTATTTCTTAAAAACTTACTCAAACCGATTATTCGCTTATCAAAATAGTTGGAGATTAATTTAATAGTTGACAACTGAATGAGTAATCATTGCAGCTCGAATGTGAAACCTTCTTTACTGACCCAGATATTTTATTATTTCCTGGGAAAGCTATGAATGAGGTAAACCTCACGTGCGCAATAAAGGAGGTGATTAACATCATCAAGGCAGAAAAATGCACATGGTCAATTAAGTCACACATCACAAAGAAAAAGCCATGGTATTTGACCCACTTATGGTAACGACACTGTTTAATTGCAAGTTATTTATAACTTCTAATTGTTGACCTACATTTTCAATCACGTTGCCCATCCACCCATCACGTGCTACTCAGATCATGTTTGGGTGTGGACACATGTTGCATCTTTTAAAAATTTTCAACATTTCTGATTGACACATAATTAAACGCCTTGTGTGCGTGCATCTTCCTCATACCTTAGCTACCATTCACAGCCAATTAAGCTGTTAGCCGGAATGATTTGCTGTTTGAGTTGTCACTGAAAATCTTTTTAAAAATTTCCAACACCTGAAGATGACACAGAAGGCCTCCCATAAATTACTGGCGTAGCGTGGAAGAAGCAACGTGATCGAAAACAAGGTCAGCCGTTCTTCAGAAGCACCTTTTTCTAAGTCACTCTGCTCGCATGTGATGTTTGAACTCCGCTACCGCTGTTCATACGACAACAGCTGACTTTATCTCGGCTAAAAGTTTGCAAAGTAATAAACAAACAGACTGCAGGCTAGCCGTCTTGCTGGGGGGCACATATGATGTAAAAACCAACCCGTTCTCACTCCTAACTCGTCAAATACCGCCGTTTGGTAAGAGCCCGTCGGCATCGGAGACAGACGTGCCGAGACACCCATTAGCATGTGACGAACCGGGTTTTCAACTAACTCCAATGTAAACCCGACCGCGGCGTTACAGTCAAAAAAATAAATACATTTCTCTCACAAATTAGTGGTATTTTCTTTTTAATTTATAAGGGACATATCATGTTTTATACTTGTGTGTGTGTGTGTACTGGTGTCATGCACTGACCTGCTTTGAGGAGGATGATCTGGTCGTTCTGACAGAGGTCCATGAAGCCAGTGATGCGCTTGGCAAACTCTACCACGTACTGGATTGCGTTGGTGATGTGAATGGCACATTGTTGCCACATCACCTCAGCTGACTGGAAGAGAGAGCAGAGAGACAGGGATTCATTAATGAGGATTGCAATACTCCATTTCACCGTTGACGCTGTGCTTATCTAGACTGTGGTTGAGTGGATTCCCCCTAAAGACGCCCTGACCTGCAGTATGTTTGATAATATTTGTTTGAAAGGCTAAAACCTTGACAAGTGAGACAAAAAGCCCAGTAGGAGATGTGTGATAATAAATGTTTGGATTTACAAACCCCGACTGTAAGAATCAACTACGGTGATAAGAAGGGAACACTTCTATTTGTTTTAGGAAACATCCTTCTAGAAGTTTTACAGTTGGTCTTTGTGCAAGATTAGAAAACATGGCATGATGAGCCAAACTACAGCGATATGAAATCATGTTTTATGGGCAACTTTAGATTCAGTCTGATTAATCTGTCGGCTTTTGTTTCATCCGTGATAATGCAGACATTTAGAAAAAACATGTGTAATACATGTGTCATATATCTACCTTGGTCTGGTATGAGCGTGTCTCTTCTGGGCTGTACATGGTCCACGCCATTCGCTTCAGCTCGTCTGTGCTGTACTGGCTCGTCTCGATGTGGGACTTCAGCACACTCTGAGTTATACGATCTGAACAGAGGGAACGTTTTTTTGCAATGAGATTATTGTTGTCTTTAAGAAAGATTTAAGGTTCAAACACACAACAGCATTACAGGATTTCTACTGACCTATGTCAAGCAGGGAGCAGCCCTCGGGCAGCGGGTTGAGGATCGCGTGTGAGAAGAGTCCGGAGTCGTGCAACAGCTGGTACTCGTGCTTGATGCTGTGGTTGCCGTCTAGAAAGTCTAAGTTGGTCTGTTCTGGTGAGCTCTGAGAGGACGAGCTGCTGCCCGCGCTGCCGCCCAGCATGTCCAGGTTACAGTAGTCTCCGCCTCCGTCCTCCGGGGTCAGCGGCAGGTCGAAGAGCAGGCCCTCTGGCAGCATGCTGATGTCGTCCAGGTCGCTGAGCGCGACTGTGGAGCCTCTTCTGTAGTTGCGGCTGTGGTCGACCATGTCGCTGTTGTCCTCGCGGATGCCGAGCGCCGCGCACTCCTGGGACTGCTGGTGCTTCTGGACCTCTGCATACAGGCTGTCGCGCTGCTTTTTGGACATTCGACCGAACTTGACCGCTGCAACAGGAAGACAAAAAATTAAACATTCAGGAAGGTATGGGCTAAGTGAAACAAGACTCATTCAACGTGATAAGCAAAAAGGTGGAAACTCGGAGTTAATTAAATATAGATCGAGCAGCTGAACTCACCATCGCGGCTCATGCCCAGGGCGAGACACTTCTGCAGCCTGCAGTGCTGACAACGGTTACGGTTGGTCCGGTCTATTAAACAGTTCCTCTGTCGTGAGCAGGAGTACATAGCGTTGTTCTGCTGGCTGCGTCTGAAGAAACCCTACACACAAAAAGACACAAAATGTGAATAAACATTGTGAGCATCTGAATGCTTGAATAGTGATAACAACACATTAAAGCTACTTCTGAGGGAGATGGTGTGATAGCTCACCTTGCAGCCTTCACAGGTGATGACACCATAGTGAATCCCTGATGATTTGTCCCCACAGATTTTACACGGAATCACCTCTATTTGAGCTGTAGAGAGATGAAGAAGGAAAAAAAATCAGTGAAATGGTAAAAAATGAGGGCTATCAATCGATTAAAACAGTTAATCGCGATTAATTGCACGTTCAAAAAGTACCTTAAAGGGAGATTTGTCAAGTATTTAATACTATTATCAACATGAGAGTGGGCAAATATGCTTGCTTTTTGCAAATGTATGTTTATATGAATTATTGGAACTCAATTAACAACACAAATCAATGACAAATATTGTCCAGAAAGGTACTGCATTTAGCATAAAATAATATGCTCAAATCATAACATGGCAAACTCAAGCCCAACAGGCAACAACAGCTGTTTTTATTGAGAGAGAATATGCTTAAATACTAGTTGCAGTTATTGCATAATGACATGTCATGACACTGTTGCAGCCCTGCGTGAGGTGATCTTCTACATTTCAGCTGTTGCATAGTTGGCATCTACACAAACATATATAGAAAACCCAGCCAACAGTTACGCAAACAAGTAAACACATCTTTGGTCACCGTCCAATAGCGCTGAGATATAGTGGACATTCAAAATTTTTTTATACTTTTTCATGCTGAATGACTTCCAAGGAACTTAATGAGCACATCTCTGGTAAACACAAGATTTAAAGTGGTGCTTTTGTGTGATTCTTTGTGGAGAAACTTCACAGATCTGTTGATGAAACCAACTAATCGATTAGTCGACAAAGGATTTCTTTGTTCGAGGACACTAACGATAACCCTACTAATAAAGATGTTATCACAGGACTGTGAAGAAACAAGAGAAGACCAGAGTGTATCTGCCTATACATTATATACACCTTGAGTTCATTGTGGGAGCCTGAGCCTTCTTACTCAGGAACAGCCTGTTCTTTTCATTATGTTGTTTATCTAAGTAGCTGGGCCTCCTCAAGCCCAGAATAGCAGGTCAATTGCATTAGCTGAGGCCCGAGGTTATAAAGTTTCACGTCTCTCTCACTCTCTCGCTCTCTCTCTCTACGTCGCTCTTCCTCCAGGATGTACAAAATGTCAGCAGGTTAACAAAGGCATACTGCTGTTCTGAACCCTCCGAGGCGTACAATTGTAACCCACAAAACAACTGCGACCGACTGGTACGGTGCAGATTGAGTGCAAGATTTGATTTGGCTCGGGCGGCAGGGTGTGCCAAACAATCCCTAAACCACTTTTGCTGGATCACAGGGGGTATTAGGTAACCTGTAAATCGCAGCCACGGCTTTAACCGGCCATCACAGCTCTCCAGAAAATTGCTGTTTTCTAAAAGGCTCTTTGATAAACTGCTCACGACCGACCAATCACATGAGTCACTCTGTGTGGGGAGAGATATGCGTCACACAAATAAAGAGGCAAAGCAAAAGCGGTTAGTGAAAACCTGAAAATCTGAATTTAGGAAACATTTGCCCTCCACAAAGAGTTTCTGTGTAGTGCAGGTGACATATTTGAGTGTTTCCTGCTGGCCAGTGCAACTGAGGGATATAAATAAATAAAGCGAATGGAAAAAAAATCCCTTTCTACTGCTCCCTTTAGCGCTCCCCCCTCCAGAGCCTCACCCCCGCCCTTCAGTCTGTTATATAACCGCCGTCTGGCTGCATTCCACGAACACACTCATTCAAAGGTGGTTGTCGTGGCAACGGAGTGACGATCCTCCCCGGACCTCCCGCGCTAACCATTGGGCGCTGAGTGAGCGGCTTTGCCCGCGACTCGCCGCCTCACCTGCCAGTCAGCTGAGCTGCACCGTCAGGCCCGGAGAGCAGGAGCTGCTCCACTGACACAGTTTCTCATTCAGCAGAAAAGGAGGGGGCGGGGGGCGGCGCTTGTTGGTGGCAGCCGCACAAGGAAGAAACACAATCTGGGTTTCTTGCGGGTTTCAAGGTGGAAAGCTGACTCAGGTTTGAGCTAAGGGAGGGTGCTTTAGAAGGAAAACAATGCAAGGTTTGATAACCGAGAGGTGGATGACCAGTTGCCCCTTTTACAACTTACGCAACATCTGGAAATATTTCCTAACACATCCAGTACAGTACGCTGCAGCAGGGGCAGCTAATAGTAGCTCTCAACTTGTTGCAGCATGTCAAGTATTTGAGTGAAATTTCAGCTGTGTTTGAGCTACACCATAAATCTATTTTTACTCCGGTGCAGTTGGCTGCCCAGAGATTCCTTCTGCCGTATTGGCAAATAAAATGTTGCACTAATCACGGCTCGGCGCAGAAGTGTACACGGTTTAGTGTAAATAAGAGTGTGCAGATTATTAGACGGGTCTCTGACAACTAAAACACTCTGTGACCATCAATATTTTATGTTGTGTAGCAGCACAGGCCTGAACAAGAGTTTCTTTATCCTCATCAGAGTTCGTTTACAGCATTTCCTTGTTTCTAAGACAGCACGTACTCACAAAAACCTAGAAAAACACCCGTACGGTTAGAGATGTTCCGATCCGATACCAGTGTGATAGATACAATAACTTCGGCGCTTCTTGGTTATCTTTTTCTGGAATTTATCTTGTTGTTGGAATGCGACGTTTGCTGGTGCGGTTCGTCCTTCTCTGTCCTTTCCTGTGATGCATCTTCAAATGTTTTATAAGAGTGCTGGTGTTGAAATTGGCAACACCCCACACGCGACACATATCGCCGTTTTACTAGTTGGATTTTCCACTGTGAAATACTGCCAAAGGGTTGACATTTTTCTCGCTCTGACTACCGTTAACAAAGAAAGTATGGCGGCAGCGACTGTCTCTTTGCTTCTATACTCTTTGCCGTTACCGTAACACTCTCCATTAGCACAGCACTGTTGTTGTTTGCTATCGTCGCGTGACAAACTACCTGCAATCAGTTCTTCTTCTCTGCTCTAAAACAGTAGTTGCCAGTTGCAACCATGATATATTCAGTATGACAGCACAGTTATGGCTTTCGGAGCGGCGAAGGGTTAGTAAATTATGGCAATCGAATCGGTGAATAGGCTGGTGTAATCGGCGATACCCGATCCCGAATTTTGGGCGGTATCGGACGCATTTCTGATACTGGTATCGGAACAACTCTAGTTGGAATGCTGTTTCCAACATTTGATGGTGCGGATCGTCCTTTTTTTCCTCCACGTTTGCCTTGGTGAAATCACCGTCCTCTTTGGCATAATGCATGATGATGAATTATATAATTCAACTGCATAGCTTTGAAGTTTAAAAGGAGCTTAAAGAACATCTAGTACACTGTATATGTTAATATAATTACACCTCATAGGAGCTTTGGTGTGCAGTACCTGTTACTCCAACGCTTGAAAATCCCTCCTATCATAATTAGCATTTTCTAGAACCTCATTGCAGAAAAGCATCTTTCCACATATGGATGTGTTGATTTAAAAGTCCTTTCTGAGTCAGTGTGTCTGTTGGTCAGCACTTCTTCTTCTTCATCGGTGCTGTAATACCTCTGCTATGGAGACTTTGCTCTCTCATCCCAGCTAATCAAACAGGGTCCAAGGTCCTATTTACCTTGCGCTTTACATTTACATGCCGTACTGTATACTTGACCTACACTCAGAAAAGGGGGCTGCCGGGGCCTCTATGGGGAAGAAAGAGCATACATGCTGTATTGTGTAACAGACTGCAAAGTTAGATAACCACCCAGAGAGGGTTTGCACAGTCAAGTTGGAAGTTCTCTCTTTCTACATGTCTCCCAATACAGGGCCTCAACCACCACGTGTTTTCTATACTGTAAGTGACCAGTAATGAGTCTTCTTCTTCTCCTCCCTATGACCTATCTAAAGAACGCAGATAGTATAATATGGCCTGACACTAACCCCAAACTCTTTAAAAATGCACTGCATGTCTTAGGTAATTACTCAGCAGATGCAACAGTAGTGGAAAGGAGAGGTATTAGTGTACACAGAGACACATCGCTCGTCTTAACTGTGCATCTTCCTGATGGGTTTTTAGAGCTGTAGAGTAACAAGTGTTTTATAAAAATATGTGCATTATAAGTGCAAATATTTCCTTTCATCTTCTGTGACACACTTGGCATCATTTAAGAAGCATAATTACTTTCCCGACAGTCTTGAGGAAGAGAATATTAATTGTATTTCTATGTGCACACATCCTAAAAATTAGGTCAGTAGTACAGCTGTTGGCCCTAATTAAATGTAATTAAACAGCGGCTAACAACACAACATTTAGCTGGCACAAAATGAATGCAACACAACACATAATCATCTTATTTGCAGTCAACGAGGCGCAAATCATCCGATAACGATGTTCGACCGATAAGTCGTTGCATCCCTACTTTGGTAAACATTCACATGGTGAACAACAACGCTACGCCTGCCAAGGTACACCCGGCTTCACACTCTGTGCCTCTGTAATCCCTCACCATTGATCAGAGGAGATAAAGTGCATTCACTTGATCCAGCAGCTCCAAGCTAAAACAACCCAAGTGGGCCTCTGCAACACAAGCAAAACCAGACTGAGGAATTCGGTTCACAGCGTGTAATTTTGCACTCTGCTCCAAAACCGCAGGGACAAATTTAGGACGATGCTGCAGCAATCACAGTCTCCTTGAATTATAATCTCATGTTTAGATGTCACTTATCCTCCAAAAGGATTTAAGATACTGCAAAGAAAAATATTATTTCTATGTAATCATGCTGCAAAATGAACTGTCTCCCTTGTAGTCAAAATTAAATGTTTTTAAAAAAGGCACCGAGCTAATGTTACCTAACATGTTCCTTGCACACTAACATGCAGGCGGGGTGAAGAGTTAAAGCTTTAGATAGAGGGGGACAGGAATCTTTAGCGTGCAGTTGTCAGAGAGAAAGGGCACCCTGACACATACTGTAGCTCGCTGTGAACTTCCCCAAGGCTGCAACAGATAGTGGCTTTGAGGCTGAGCTCAGCACAGCGGTGGAGTTGGGAGAGCAGAGAGCGCCCTTTCCTCTTTGATCCTGAGCTAACGGTATTATACGACTCTGCACAACGTTAATCCACTGAGGCATAAAATGCTTCATTGGAGTTTGTCTGTTTCATCGTGTGACATCATACCTGCCTAACCTGTTTGTGGGACAGTTTACGAGAATCACTCTGAGATAAACGAGCACAATAGCATTGTTTGCAGTCCGTCAGGCGACTCACGGGATCTTGAGATTCACACTCTTACGTAACTTGTTTTCTCAATTCAATTGGGCATGATGAATAATGTTGCGTTTTTTTTTTTGTTGTTTTTTTTTACAAAATCAGATTGACAAGCCGTGCTTGACTGGAGTGACACACTCTGGTTGATGTAAGTAACCGTAGCCGGCAGAGGAAACTGAGCTTAACTGAACCCTGCTGTGTTTTGTGGTTACATGTTGGCTTGCTGTGCTCATATCCTGCTTGTTGCATCGGTGCACTGCCTTGACTGGACATCACAGTTCCACAGAACTGTAAAAATCTTAGCATAAGTTATAAACAGATGTTTGTTTTTAGATTTCATATATAAGATCATTGTCACAAAAATGATGTTTTTCCATAATCATAGATTTCTTCAGTCCCGATACCGATACAGATACCTGGGCTTTGGATATTGGCCGATACTAGTGCTTAATTAATAATCTGTATGCCTCACTGTGTGGAAGTGACTGGTGTCATTCTTTTATGTGTAAGGCAACATCAGCCTCGACTTAAACATCACTTTCCTGGGCGCCCTGGTAGTTCACCTGGTGGAGCGGGCGCCCATATGCCAAGGCTGAGTCCTAAACCCTTTTAATTCAGGGGCAAATTGGTCAACAGGAATTAAAATGTCAGTATATAATGTATATAGTATATAAACATAGAATTGAATTGGATAGATCCAGCTTTTTGAGTCAGTATCGTGCCGATATCCGGTATCGGTGCATCGCTAAACCTGTTAAATCTTAATATAAGTATATTTTTAGATTTCATATATAAAATCTTTGTCACAGAACCACAAAAACTATGTTTTTTTTTGTAAGAAAAACTAGTAAAAGGCGGGATGCATCTTGCAAGGTGCGTTAAAACCAGTCTCCTCCTGTGCAGCTCATATCTACGATATTTTAAAGAGGAACATTGTGTCATGATAACTGATTTACATTATCAACATTGTCTCATTAGTAATGATGACAGACCGTGGCCCTCCACCCACAGGCGCGTGCACACACACACACACACACACACACACTGTAATCCTCAATGACAGAAATAGGTCAATGGAGCACCTTTCTCTCCCCTCTCACCTCCTCTAACTGGCCACCATACTGCTGAGGCTGAAAACAAAAACATGCCGGCTGATGGACTATAAAATAACTGTAAAACACACTCCAACACCATCAGTGCTTTAAGGCACATTCAAACATGATGCACATTAAAAAATGTCAACAGTTCAACCAAAACAGTGACGAAGACGGCAGGAAGGACAACTGATTGAGTTGGAAATGACATAAGAATGTATGGAATAATGGAAGTGTAACTCCCAAACATGAGTCTGGTATGTACTGTTCCCTTTGTTTATGGGTCTGACTGTGCCCATATGTTGCTAATATGTGTATAACCTTGAAAAATGCATAAAAACTAAAGTGGAAAAAAATAAATAAAAAAATGTCAACATGAAAATTGCAAAACTAATAGTGGGATCATGCAAAAGTGATACTAAAAGTGTAATGAAATACAGCAAATGGGGAAAAGGGAGAAAAAATAGAAAAGTGGGACTATTTAATCACCATGAACAACCCTTTGCCAGCAGATTTTTTCTCGGTTTGACAGCCTCTGAATCACTCCGCTCACTCCCTCCCTTCACTCTCTCTCTCTTCTTACATAACTGGAGTCACCGGTGAAATAAAGTAACATAGCTGCAACGTATTCCTCTCGTCAAATGCAAAAATGCATAAATGCGCAAAACCCATTTACAGCTCAAATAAGCTCTTTAGACCTGTGCGTAAATGCGCAAAAAAATAAATATTTGTGCTATAATAATAATAAAAAATACACTTTTTGAAAAGAAATGTGCATAATAAGCTTGTGTCAACAACTTTCAAGCTGACAATTCTTTAAAAACAACCTGTAATTATTTTTTATTATTTCCCTCTTGTGATGTAATGGGCTTATTCTAGTGCGCGCCTGCAGCCTATAACAGCCTACGCACTTTGGACTCAAAGCCTTTCATGACGCTTAAAAAAAAAGTTATTTACAAACACACCAGACAGACTGTTATTATAAGAAGAGATATTATAATAGATGCAAACATTTTCTACAAACTCACCTCTCATGATGGCGGTGAAGAAGTCAACTCTTCCAAGTCATGCAACTCCAGGTAGAAGAAGCCAAGATGCGCACTTATTCGCTCCAAAAAACTGTCACAAAAAACAAATCCTCATATGGATTTACTACCTTTTTGTTAAGAAAAACATGCACTGAGCATATATTAGATAAAAGCAATGTTGAGTTTTGAAGTTATAGTTGTTGTTGGCTGCAGTCTGGAGAGTTTTGTGTTGTGATGCTCGTCGGCTCTAAGCTGCTCTGCTCTGCTCTGCTCTGCGGCGCACTGACGGTAACCAACATTCGGCGCGTGGACTAGTACACATGATCCTCACCTCGCGGACCGCCCGCCTCGTGCCCCGTGATCTGACGCGCGCGCACACACTCCTCACTCCTCCTCCCATCACTCCTCCTCCTTCACGCGCATTAAGGAGGTTCTTTCTCGCGTGCGTGGGAAAGTGTGGCAGTGTGTCAGCTCGAGAGCCGCAGACATCATGCATCATGCCAGCGTGGGAATCTGGTTAATAACAAAAGGCACAGTTTTATTTCCTGGTAGATGATTCAGTTTAATAGTTGACCTAATTCTTCTTCACCATGATTCCCTCAATGAAAACTAACTATTAGATTGTTGATAAACAAAAAGTCTTCATGACAACTCTCAATTTATATTTTTTAACAGATTTAATGGGTGTTTTTGCATGTTTTCATACACTATAAACAGCAATTTTTCATTATTCTTTCCTGCTATTACCCAATGAAAAGGAACCATGATACATTTTAGATTATAAATAAGAGGTCTTCATGACAACTCTCAATATAAATTCTTGGATTGGAGATTTTTAAACAGACTTAAAGGGCCATACGGGTGTTTCATTACTCTTCCCCACTATTCTCCCATTGAAAAGGAACTATGATACACTTAAGATTATTAATAAACAAGAGGTATTCATGTCAACCCTCAATATATAGGAGATTTTTTTTAACAGATTTAAAGAGCCATACGAGCGTTTTTGCACGTTTTCATACACTATAAACAGCAATTTTTCATTATTCTTCCCCACTATTACCCAATGAAAAGGAACTATGATACACTTAAGATTATAGATAAATAAGGGGTATCCATGTCAACCCTCAATATATAGGCTATAAATTCTTGGATTGGAGATTTTTAAACAGACTTAAAGGTCCCATGTTGTAAAAAGTGACATTTTCATGGCTTTTCATTTTCATGGTTTTTCATTTTCAAGGCCGTTCATTTTCATGGCTGTTCAAACACAGAGAGAGAAACTGAAGTCTCATCTGACACTGGATTTAAATGAATGCCTCTGACTGCAGTAAAATGCAGAAAAAATTAAATAGTGTCCAGGTCCTAACATCTGTCATTAAAGGAATGTATAAAAATAAGACGCGTCTTCTGATTAATATAAAAAAATCAGACTTTTACAGAGAAATTTGTAGCTTTGTGTAGTACAACTTATTGGAGGGTTTCTCGCCTTTTAAAAATGCTCAAAATTTCAAATAACTTTAACCTAAAAGCTAAAAACAGTGCTGCTTTATGATACCTAAGAAAATACTACAATACATTTTAGAATATAAAAATGTAAAACTTTCATTAGCCCCCCCAAAAAAGGTCTAAAAATAATGCTTAAATATCAAATTAAGAGTAAACAGGATCGAATGCACCACCTCTATCTTCAAAAATCAACATGTAGGTTTAAGTTCTATAAAATACTGTGAAAGTATTGGAACACTTAATCCACAGAGAAATACACACACAGCCCTTATTCAGAAACTGAGCTTTTGAAACAAGCCGTCAGGATTTCTGTCCATTTGTGATGTCGCAAATCTACAATATTTAGACCATTTCACAGTTTTAAACATAAACATTCTAAATGTGTCCTAGTTTATTACTGGTTTCAGTGTATGTGAATGACATCAGCTGACAGGAAGTAAACATGGACCTAAGCTGTTGCCTAGCAACCCATTTCTGTTGCAATTCCATTGAAATGTACTAAAACCGAGCGTTTCAGACAGAGGATAAATACAGCTATATCCAAGCAGACAGTATGAGGAAAATAAAGTTTTTTTTAAACATTAAAGCATGTAAACATGTTCTAGTAGAAACCCAAAATACAAGTAAGAACCGGAAAATGAGCATGATATGTCCCCTTTAAAGGGCCATACGGGTGTTTCATTATTCTTCCCTGCTATTACCCAATGAAAAGGAACTGTGATACATTTTAGATTATAAACAAGAGGTCTTCATGTCAACCCTCAATATATAGGCTATAAATTCTTGGACTGGAGATTTTTTAAACAGACTTAAAGGGCCATATGTGTGTTTTTTTCAGGTTTTCATAGGGCTGTAAAATATTTAATCGTGATTAATCTTGATTGTCCACAGTTACATTTAAAATACATTTTATCTGTTCATAATGTACCTAAAAGGGAGATTTGTCAAGTATTTAATACTCTTATCAACATATTGGACAATTATGCTTGCTTTATGCAAATGTATGTATATATTTATTATTGTAAATCAATTAACAACACAAAACAATGACAAATATTGTCCAGAAACTGCAGCCCAATAGGCAACAACAGCTGTCAGTGTGTCAGTGTGCTGAGTTGACTATGACTTGCCCAAAACGCCATGTGATTATCATAAATTATATGAAATATTTAATCGTGATTAATCACATTATTGTCCATAGTTAATCGTGATCAATCGCAAATTTAAGGCAAATCTTTTATGTTCAAAATGTACCTTAATGGTAGATTTGCTGCTCTCTTTATTATTGATATGTTACCAGAAAACAACCAAATTAGAGCTAACATTACCTTATTACAAACCACAACCTGAACTTGACCCAATTAGTTAATAGTACAGTTTAAATTAATGAAAACAACTTGCCGAAATCTCAAGTACCGCAATAATTTGCTTCCTGCTGGTTTCTGTTTAACTCTTGGTAACTACAGTAGTTAAAGTCATAAAGCCCCAGGCATCCAGCAAGCGTCACCACAATGAGAAGAAACTAGGTCAGTCAATCAATTAAAATATTTAGTCACGATTTACCGCAAGTTAATTACACCTTTTGTATCTGTTCGAAAAGTACCTTAAAGGGAGATTTGTCAAGTATTTAATACGCTTATCAACATGGGAGTGGAAAAATATTCTGCATTATGCAAATGTATGTACATATTTATTATTGGAAATCAATTAACAACACAAAACAATGACAAATATTGTCCAGAAACCCTCATAGGTACTGCATTTAGAATAAAAAATATGCTCATATCATAACATGGCAAACTCAAGCCCATCAGGCAACAACAGCTGTTTTTATTGAGAAAGAATATGCTTAAATACTAGTTGCAGTTATTGTATAATGACATGTCATAACACTGTTGCAGCCCTACGTGAGGTGATCTTCTACATTTCAGCTGTTGCATAGTTGGCATCCACATAAACATATATAGAAAACCCAGCCAACAGTTATGCAAACAAGTAAACACATCTTTGGTCACCGTCCAATAGCGCTGCGATATAGTGAACATTCAACATTTTCCTTTCAGGCGTATCATGCTGACTGCAGTCATTGTCAATATAACACCTCAGTCATGTCAAATGTAATTATAACATGGCAAACTGAAGCCCAACAGGAAACAACAGCTGTCAGTGTGTCAGTGTGCTGACTTGACTATGACTTGCCCCAAACTGCATGTGATTATCATAAAGTGGGCATGTCTGTAAAGGGGAGACTCGTGGGTACCCATAGAACACAACATAAAGACAGAAACCTCCATACACAGTGGAATAAGAGAAGCTATTATGTCTTCTGTTTTGTCCTAATGCAAAATTATCACAAAGTGACTCAAAACAACTACATGAAATGACCCCAAAGAGATGCAAAATAACCATGAAGAGAAACAAAACAACTACAAAGAGACACAGAACAACCACAAAAAGATGCAAATCAACCATGAAGAGACACAAAACAACTACAGAGAGACACAAAATAATAACAAAGAGACAAAAAACAACCACAAAAACATGCAAAACAACCATGAAGAGACACAAAACGACCACTAAGAGATGCAAAACGACTAGAGAGATCTAAAATGACCACAAAAAGATGCAAAACAACCACAAAGAGACGCAAAACCACTACAGAGATGCAAAACAACCATGAAGAGATGCATATTTATTATGAGAGAAGCTTTAATGTCCTCAGTTTTCCTTTGGCATGATGCAACATTGGAGAACTCTGCATTATATCACCGGATTAACAAACACTAATCTTGGTGGAGGAATTAAGTGACCACAGGTTGTTGTGCTGCATGCGTTGTTTTGTTTTGTTTTCCATTTCCTGAAATGTTGCAATCCAGGGTACATTTGTAACTTTTAAAGCAGCTTTGAAATGCAACGCTTAATTAAACATAATATTAAATGTATTTAAAATCTGACGAGCTTTATACACAGATCTCATGATGCAAAATGCTTCATGTTAAAACAATAAAATAGAAATGTATGCATGCATGCAGCTTCTACATGCATGCATGTGCACATGTTTTTAATTAATAAGAGTTCAACCGGTGCATTTTCATTCCTGTCTCTCCCCTTTGAAATGTGGGTGTGTGATTGAACGCAAACAGAAACACGCTCTGACTCGGCCATATATCAAAACAGCCGATGACACAAACAGAAGCCATTAATGACAGCACCGATGAAAATAATTGATTGGCGAGCGTGGGTAAGATGACGAGTGCATCATGTAACTCAGGCACAGTTATGAAATCAGGAGAAGAGAGAGATTATGGTAAGTAGGTTAGTGGAGCAACACAGAGCTTTCACACCCCTCCCTCTCCCGTTGATCTGGTGAGCATGCGTGGTGAGTCTCCGCCTTTTTCCACTGTGAACGCTTTTCTCCTGAATCATAAATCCAACTCATACTTTTCTTTGTCTTTCAGCACCACCTATGCGTGCATTTTTGTATAATCATACCTCTCTTTATTGCTCCTACATACTTGTGTTTTCTACAGCTACTCCCTCTCAAACACCGCTCAAATAAAAAAAAAAACATTAAATGCAAAGCTGCTTCTTCCTGAATGCTAAAAATACAATGCTGGGAAAAATGCAATAAGATTGTTTATTATATTCCCTGCATGTAAACTTCCTCTTCCTCCCATTTACGTGGTTTTGTCAGTCTGATGGTTTCCTTCCTGATCCTCATCTGCCGTCTTTCACGGGTTATATTATGTCCCTCTGTCGCCACGAAGCAGCCACACATCCATCCGGTGTTCGCCTGCAACGTCACTGACCCCCTGACCCCGAATCTTATGTAACCATGGCAATACCCAATTTAGAACAGGGAGCATGGAAAGAAGGAGGCGCTTAGAGCTTCGAATACAGTCATGTAGCTCCCGACCGGCTTTCCAGATTAAGGCAGATTGAATAAACGCGCCTGTTGCAGTGTGTGTGTGTTCGGCCAGAGAGATAGAAACTAAAGGAGAAATCAAACACCTCCTCATGTACAGCAGCGGTGGTGGCGGTGATCACACACTCGGAAGTGTTTTCTGCACGTTCAAAACAGCGGCACACAAACGCAATGACAATTTAATAGCTCAACCTGGCCTCTGCCCCACGGCGCATAAAGCCCAGTATACTGAGAGGATTATTTTAGGATCCAGGCTCTGGCTTCCATAATCCTCTCTCCTCTCCTCTCCCTCATCCTGCTAAATCCTCTCCCTTCTCTCCTTTCAAATGCTCACTAATCTGTCTCCCTGCGACTCTCTGTGTGGCTGTAATCTGGTTTGTACCTATCTTTCACCTGCACCAGGTTCACATCAATAGGTCAGTGTGCCAAACGAAAGGATGCTTCTTAGTTCACTTCTCCTTTTTCCACAGCCTGAAGGATGTCCTGACTGGTGTTTGACTGGTATTAATAAGTATGTTTTCTTAAGTGTATAATCACCTGAAAAAATAAGAATCGTAGTGTTTCCGTTACCTTAGAATGAGCCGTTTATATCTACATAGGGAGCGGGTCCAACCTTGAGACAGTAAGGAGGATAGGATTTAGAAAGCAAAGCAGTTTTAGAGACTTTGTTTCCTGCATTCTGGTGACTTTTAAAGAATGAAAATAACAAAATAATAAGTACACTGCAACAGCATTTAGGGATGCTGGATACTGGATCAGATATCGGGTCAATGCTGACTCCAATAGCTGGATCGGGTATCAGTGACAATGGGGCCGATCTATTAATTTCAATTCTATGTTTATGTACTATACATATACTCCTGTTTAAGTTTGGACCAATTTGTTGCTGCATTAAAGAGGTTTATACCTGAGTTGTAATTTCTGTTAAATATGAAGATTTTTTTGCCACGTTTCTGTAAATGTATATCTATGTATTTATTTGTTACATTTTGTTTTACAAAGTTAGGAAAACAATGTTTAAGTCAAGCCTGATGTTGCCTTACACATAAAAGAATGATCCCAGTCACTTCCACACAGTGAGGCATCCAGATTATTAATTAAACACTGGTATTGGATCAGTATCGGCCAATACTCAAAGCCAAGGTATCGCTATTTAGACTGAAAAAGTCGGATCAGTGCATCCGTAACAGCATTTCTATGTTAAATAGGCCTACTTTTGATTTTACTTTTAATTCTCAGGAAAGAAAACTGAATAAATCCCCTCTCTGGTGTGAACTTGTGTGAATCTCTGGTATAAACTAGGCTAGTATTCATCAGTTTTCATTTATTCATTCATTAGTACTCTACATTTTCTTTCTCCTTCTCTCACTCACTGAAGGTCCTTTCAGAGACAATGCGACAACGGCGCTCTGGAACCTGTTATTTCCAATGGCTTCCAGTACTTCCAATAGTTCAAACCACACTGCGGTGTCGCAATCAGCTCAACTCCGCCAGGAAAGACATTTGGTGTAGCTGTATTGTCGTCTGGGTGGAACCAGTATAGGGCTTATACACGCTGTACACTGCCAGAAACATGTTGAGATAACTAAAAGGAAAAAAAGGTTTGAAAAATTGCCATAAAATAGGAGAAATACGGGAGAATTGTGACCTCGGGAGGAAACTGGGAGAGGGCAATGAAAGACGGGATTCTCTTGGGAAAATCGTGAGGGTTGGCAAGTGTGAGCGGGTCCTCACGAAGCCGGCCGCCATGTTTCTACAGTAGCCCAGAACGGACAAACCACTCTGTTAACTTTTCCTGCTGGGACCGGAGTCGATAATGTTAAATTGAGCTACGCTCTCACAACAACTGGCTCTAGAGAGGGCCATTCATGTTTTCACGCCGGCCACCATAGTTCTCCTACACGCTTGGCACTCGGGAGAAGCTTCAGTTGGTTGCAATCTGCATCCTCACTGCTAGATGCCACCAGATCCCACATTGCACCTTTAAGTTGTAATAAACTTTGAACTGAAACTGCACTAATGCCGCTGCTTCTGTGGCTCAGCTAAAAACCTCATCAACTATGGCGTTATGCTTGTGGCAAGGTGAACTAGATGTGACATGGGTAGCATGAGCTAATGAGCTAAACAAACAGACAAGGAGCAAGCTGGAGTGCCCTTCAGTTCACTTCTGACTCGGTATTTGTCCTCCCTCAGCAGCTGCTGATACTAGAGATGGCTGAATTTATTACCCCCAGGTACACAGTGAGCTTCACATCCTGTCATCGGGAGTCACGCTGTTTATTTCTTGACGGGCGATATCTAAACGATAGGCATCCAATTAAAGGTGACATTTACCATGGTGGGCCTGTCCGTGCTGCTTCCGCACACAGCGTTTGTCCTGTTGTCTGTCGATAGTGCTCTGGCTCCATCTAGATAATATCGCATCTGACAGTCATGACAGGAGGAAGCGACCACAGGCATTTGCAGAGTCGTGACAGGGGTTTGATAAAAGGGATAGAGGAATAAACATCAATTTAGACAGCTTATAGATAATACAGAGACCAAGAAGAGATTATGGCAGAGATTATGTCTGTGAGATAAAAACTGAGTCTTAGAGGAATATTAAATAAGAATGGATCTAGACTGAGGATAGCGGCCTACTGGGACTGGAATATTTATCTTCTCAGGATGATATTACTCATCCAGGCTCAGATGAGATCATGTATTCACTGCAATACACAGGTGAAACTAAAACCAAATCAGTGTTTCTGCCTTTAAACACAAGTTTCTTCATTTCCACAGTTGTCTTTGAATAACCAGTCAACCAGATCCGAAGGCATGTGTGTGGCTTCTGTCTGTCAGGCCTGAAAAGTCCATTACCTCATATCCCATTCCTCCCATCTGCTGTTATTTCTCCCACCCTCCCCTTCATTGCTAATTAAGTGCAAATCCTGTCCTCATTTCTATGGTTACAAGTTACAACACATGTCGTTAGAGCGATGTCATCATTCATTCTTGCACTCATGTCAATGGGCGATGAAATATGTTACTGTAACTGAAGAGAAAAGCTGGGCTTTGTCAACATCACTTAATGTCTGGACATGTCTGCACATGCCGTGATGTATGTCCACCGTCTGAGGACGCCACATACAGGAGCAACAAGGCCAGAGGGGGACGTCCCCCCTACCACAGAGCCTGACAGGAAGTTGGCTTTTTAGTTTGTTGGAAAGTCAATTGAATAACTACAAAAAGATGCAAAACGACTACAGAGATGCAAAATGATTAGAGATGCAAAACGACTGAAGAGATCTAAAATAACTACAGAGATACAAAATGACTAGAGATGCAAAATGACTAAAGATGTAGAACGAGTAGAGATTCAAAACAACTAGAGATGCAAAACGACTACAGAGATCCAAAACAATTGGAGATGTAAAATAACAAGATACAAAATGACTACAGAGAGATGCACAACATCCACAATTACATCAAAATGACCACAAAGAGATGCAAAACAACTATAGAGAGATGCAAAAATATGGAGGACGGAATCTGCCGAAACCACAAAGAGACATATTTATTATGAGAGAAGCTTTTATGTCCTCAGTTTTCCTTTAGCTGGATGCAACATTGTAGAACTCTGCATTATATCACCGGATTAGCAAACACTAATCTTGGTAGAGGAATCGAGTGTGACCACACGTTGTCGTGCTGTGCTGTTTTGTTTTGTTTTCCATTTCGTGAAATATTGCAATCCAGGGTACATTTGTAACTTTTAAAACAGCGAGAAGGAAATAATTTTACCCCAAAGTGTATTTAAATAAATTAAATGCAATGCTCAATTTAACTTAATATTCAGTGTATTTTAAAACAATCTGATCAGATGTTTTATACAAATCTATTGATGCAAAATGATAAAAAAATAACAAACAATAAAACAGTAATAAGACAGTAATAAAACAGGCAGTATGCACATATGTATGTATCTCTATCTCTATCTTCAATTAATCAGAGTTCACTGGGTACATTTCCATTCCTGTCGCTTGCCTTTGAAATGTGGGTGTGTAAGAGAAAGAAAACTGCACCCTCAACACGCAAACATAAGCCATCAATTAGCATTGTCAATGAAAATATTTGATTGGCACGCTTGGGTGAGACGCAACTCATTTACAAAGAAATGAAAATGAACCATGAAGAGATGCAAAACATCCAGAAAGAGACACAAAACGACCACAAAGAGATGCAAAACAAGCACAAAGAGACACAAAACGACCACAAAGAGATGCAAAACAACCATGAAGATACACATATTTATTATAAAATAAGCTATTATGTCCTCAGTTTTCCTTCAGCTGGATGCAACATTGTAGAACTCTGCATTATGTCACCGGATTAACAAACATTAATCTTGCTAGAGGAATCAAGTGTGACCACAGGTTGTCGGGTTGTGCTGTGTTGTGTTGTGTTGTGTTGTGTTGTGTTGTGTTGTGTTGTGTTGTGTTGTGTTGTGTTGTGTTGTGTTGTGATGTGTTGTGTTGTGTTGTGTTGTGTTGTGTTGTTTCAATCCAGGGTTACATTTATAACTTTTAAAGCAGCAAAGGAGGGAAAGCTTTTAAATGCAATGTTTAATATTAAATGTTTTTAAAATCTGATCAGATTTTTATACAAATCTCTTGATGCAAAATGCTTCAATTAAAAAACAATAAAATAGACAGTAATTATGTGTATGTATGTATGTAGGTATGTATGTGAATAGGTGCGTGTCTACCTTTAGTTTATTCGAGTTCACTGGTTACGTTTCTATTCCTGTCACTTGCCTTTGAAATGTGGGTGTGTAAGAGAAAGAAAACTGCACCCTCATCACACAAACATAAGCCATCAATTAGCATTGTCAATGAAAATAATTGATTGGCACGCTTGTGTGAGACGCAAAACATTCACAGAGATGAAAATCAACCTTGAAGACATGCAAAACAAGCACAAAGAGACGCAAAACAAGCACAAAGAGACACAAAACAACCACAAAGAAACGCAAAACAACCACAAAGAGATGCAAAACTACCACAAAGAGACGCAAAACAACCACAAAGAGATGCAAAACATCCACAAAGAGACGCAAAACAACCACAAAGAGATGCAAAACATCCATAAAGAGACGCAAAACATCCACAAAGAGACGCACAACATCCACAAAGAGACACAAAACAACCACAAAGAGACGTAAAATAACAACAAAGAGACACAAAACAACTAGACACACAAAACAACTACAAAGAGATGCAAAACATCCACAAAGAGACGCAAAACAACAACAAAGAGACACAAAACAACTAGACACACAAAACAACTACAAAAGAGATGCAAACCATCTAGAAAGAGACGTAAAACAACAACAAAGAGACACAAAACAACTAGACACACAAAACAACTACAAAGAGATGCAAAACATCCACAAAGAGACGCAAAACAACAACAAAGAGACACAAAACAACTAGACACACAAAACAACTACAAAGAGATGCAAACCATCTAGAAAGAGACGTAAAACAACAACAAAGAGACACAAAACAACTAGACACACAAAACAACTACAAAGAGATGCAAAACATCCACAAAGAGACGCAAAACAACAGCAAAGAGACACAAAACAACTAGACACACAAAACAACTACAAAGAGATGCAAACCATCTAGAAAGAGACGTAAAACAACAACAAAGAGACACAAAACAACCACAAAGAAATGCAAAACAACCAAAGAGAAGCAAAGCATCTAAAGAGCAAAACAACCACAAAGAGGCGCAAAATGACTACAAAGATGCAAATGTCTTTAAAACTGTGCCTCAGTCTGCCACCCCCCCACCCCTCCCATTCAAACGTTTCTAAACCTGCCCCTGGTCACATACCATCTATAGTATTTAGTGATGAAAAGTCTCAATAGTGTTCCACACTGTTAGTCAAATATAAGAAAAACACAATCAGTCACACAGTCGTCTCTGTTGCTTTACACATTTTCTTCACACCCACCTCCTCTGAATTCCCTCCAGAAAGCAGTTAGCCAAAGCCAGCCTCGATTTCACCATCGATGAGGAGAAAAGAGAGATCGATCAAAAATGTATGTACTGTATGGCAGCCATACATACAGCAGGGTCTCAGTGAGTGTATATAGAGTGTGTGAGTGTGCGTGCATGCTTCAGTGTGGAAATTACTGTAATTGCAAATTCTCTGAGAAAAAGACGACAGGAGCATGACCTGATGTGTGTCCACCACGGAGCCATTTTAACAGTTGTGCTGCTTCTTGCTCCGGAATATATAAAAAATGCTACATTGCACGTATCCGGCACATATTTTAGCACAGCAGAAGCAGCAATCTGAACATAGACGACCACAAAGACACACAAAATCCTTATGAATTGTTTTATATTAGGGCTGTCAAAGTTAACGTGATAACGCGTTATCGCAAATTTGTTTCAACGCCAATTTCTTTAACGCATTAACGCAATCGATCTTTTGTTGGTGGTAGTGGGCTCAGGTTTTAAGCTAGAGAGAAGATACTGGCATCATATGAAATAAAAAAACCTGAGGAATCCATCGGTCCCAATCATGTCATGCTAGCTTGTTGCAAAAGAGGCTAAATAACGCTCCATTTTTCCTCTGACCTCAAGATATGTGAATGAAAATGGGTTCTATGGGTACCCACGAGTCTCCCCTTTACAGACATGATGATCACATGCAGTTTGGGGCAAGTCATAGTCAAGTCAACACACTGACACACAGACAGCTGTTGTTGCCTGTTGGGCTGCAGTTTGTCATGTTATGATTTGAGCAAATGTTTTTATGCTTAATGCAGTACCTGTGAGGGTTTCTGGACAATATTTGTCATTGTTTTGTGTTGTTTATTGATTTCCAATAGTAAATGTATACATACATTTGCATAAAACAAGCATATTTGTCAACTCCCATGTTGATGAAAGCATTAAATACTTGACAAATCTCCCTTTAAGGTACATTTTGAACAGATAAAAAAATCTGCGATTAATCGTGAATAAATATTTTAATCAATTGACAGCCCTACTTTACATCCATAAAGAATGAAAACTAAGAAAAACAAGGAATCATCCCAGAGAAGCAAGAGAGAAAAGATGGAGAGACACAGCGGTAGAGAGAGACAATGAGAGTGAAACAGAGAGAGAGAGAAAGCCAAGTCGATGTCCCAACAATCTGAAGATGATACTGAAAGGAGATCTGCTGTTTCCAACACTTGCTCCCATGACAACAGCCGCTGACAGGGCCCCCGACCCCATGGCTGGTCTGTAATGAATCATCGGCCCTGAAGCTGTGGTTAACACCCACAAATGCACACATATGTGCATGCAAGGACTCACACACACACACACAGGCACATGGCAAGACACACCGATATGCACACACATGCACACACATGCACACACACGCAGCCGTGTTCTCCTCTTTTACCAGATTGGCTTTCAGAGGACACCCGCTTACCACCGACAGGAACAAAAAACACATACTTGTTTACATCAAGAGGATTGTTTTTCAACTGCAGCCTGTTGACCAAAGAGAGAAGTGGATTGTACGTTCAACCGCGTGAGCAGATAACACACCCCTGCTGATTAATGGCTTTGAATGACTCTGAGCCACACCTGGAATCTATATGTGCATACATGTATGTGTGTCTTTGCATGCATGTCAAGCTATAATCCTGGCATGCTTGTATGTGCCTGTGAAAGAAATGCTCCTCGACAGCTGCTCCGGTGAAAGAGATTGAGCATGTATGAGGATAGTCAGTCACACCTTTAAAGAAGCACCACCTACAATCCTCCGCTTGTGTTACATTTGGAAAAATGTTGGCCTTTGAATTTATAATGGCAGGCATGTGTTTTAGTCCGAGCCATCGAATGAAAGAAAGTTTCAAGTTTCACACACACTTGAAAGATCTTAAATCATACCGGCGGCTACTTTGCGTTCTTGGCCTGTGGCAATCAGAGTGTTTGACGAACCATCTATCACTCAAGTGCTGTTAAGAGGCCCCATCTTCATCTTTTTCTCCATTCCTCTCGCACACCTTCAATCTTTCTACCTCTGAGCAGAGAGAGATTGAGAGATAAAGTCCATCCCAAGAGGCTATTTTCCTTACTTTCGGCTAAATATGAATACAATCGCACTTTGCTGATAATTCAATGCACTTCCAAAATTAAAAGGTACACTGTAGGAACCAGATGTCCAGGTAAGAGTTCATATGAAATCTGTAAAAATCTGTAGGCCTTGATGTGATGAATTGAGTGAATAATATAACTTTATCTTTTTGCTCTGTGGGTATCATCAAATATTGTATATTTATCTTTATTTTACAGCAAGTGTGGTTTGATACCACAGCAAACACTCCTTGAGCACCTGCTTTGTCAGAAATCTAATTGGAGGGAGTCTATGCCTGTCTGTCCTACGATTTTCTCGATAACCGTCATCCGACTTAACATAACATGTTCAATGTGTGAGCCCCATAATAAAATGTTCGTCAGCGTCAACACCCAGACTAATGAATCAAGACACTTTTTATTGCTTTTCAGTCTTAGTCTTAGCCGACGGTCGGATGTCGGTCAATTTCGGGCCGTCGGTGAGCGTCTGTCGGCCTAGTTTTTGCGGTGTGTCCCGCACCGTCGGCTCTAGTCTGTCCGTGTCGGCATGTTGAATTGGCGATGGAGCCCGTTGGTGAGAGAAATCACTCTGATTGGCTGTTCAGTTTAAGCAAAATGCTCAAAAATAGAAACGGAAGTTTCGCCGCTTTGTTTCATGTACGTATCATAACAACGGCTTGTATATTTGCAGTCTTCAGTCTGCCGGTGTCCCTTTATGAATGACAAATACAGACTACCACCGCCTGCTGGTGTGGAGAGGTTATTTAATCCCATGCAGGCGCAGAACGTACATGCTAGTTGGTCGTTGGCTTTAGTTTTTGCGGTGTGTTCGAGTCCAACTTTTTGGCCAAGACATGCAGACACGCAACAGTTGGCCTCGTCACCACTGGTTCTTTAATGTCGGTTTGGTGTGTCTGGGCCTTTAAATGATTACCACAACCAGGCTAAAGTAACCCAAATGGCATTTATAACATAAACAAAAACAAATTAAACAATATGTGCACTTTTCGACATTACAAATAATCTTTTGACCGCACAGACTTGAATCACTCAGTCATTGGGACAGAAGGCTGTGTCCCAAATATCTATTGTATGGTTAAAAGGTGAATTAAGACGGGCCACTGCCATGCTGTTGAGGATTTGCTTATCCCTGATGAATCAGCATGATATGCCATGTGTTTCTGACCTACTTACCAAAGCATGACCCATGTACACATGAACCCACATGAGCTGCATGCACACGCTTAACAGACACCACGTTTAACCAGAACACTGTCACACGCCACGGCCGTACAACAACGTCACACACGTCTAAAACCACTGCCCACCTTTAGTCGTTCACATGTTTCTCTCTCCCACCTCCCTCCTTTTTTTTTTCCATCCGTCTTTCTCCTGCTCTGACACAAACATTTAACCACCAATGCCTGACATAAGAAATCTAGTTTAAATGAGAATTTTATTCTGCTTTTGTTGAATCCCCCGGCTTTTCTTTGTCTAGTTTTGCAGTGTCCACTCTGTTTTCCTATGGCCTGGTGGCCTACTTCTTCTTCTCCTTCTAACCCCACCATCTCCGTCCACCAGTCCCTCACTTCTCCCCCATCCTCCAGCATGTCAGATAAACTGCGGTCATCCACGTATCCTCATGCCTTCCACTTGTCTTTATTAGAAATCACTCTCTATTGTTGCGCTTATGCCTACCATACACAAGAAGACTTTGAAAAGACTTTGAAAAGACTGAAGTCTGACACCCTCTCACATCTCAAGACAATGTGTCTTAAGTCACAGAGTTTTTGGTCACAGAATATAATATTTTGCAAAGACTGGGGATCTTGCAGGATCACTATTTACAAGACTACAACTAGATTCCTTTTGAGATTATGTCACATCCTGCTGAGAAACTGTTTACAAAGAAGTGGACAGAAATTACTGCAGTCCTCCCCGGCACTAGCTAGCACCAAGCCCCCGGTCGTTGATGCCAATTTTCGTATTGACCAAATGGTGGTACGTGATGCCATTGGGCTGAAAATACTTTTTCCTATTGACTTACATTGGGAAAGAGACATCTGTAACTCAGCGAATTTTTTCTTTTTTTGGGTACTTTATCAGTCGGCAGTCGAGCCATTTTGGCTTCATACTCCACTGAGCGACTCTCACGGGAATGAACAGGAGCCCGCCTCCAATGCTGTATCCAGTTCTCTTCATACATCCATGGCTAGCACCCATTGTCCCAAATGGGGCAACTTGAAAGCTAACGTTAGCTACTGAAATGTTTTGGTGCCTTCAAATGAAACTCGTGAGCTCGTGTTTACAACGTGGGAAGTCTTGTACACAATATGCTTGGCGTTCAAGTTGTTAAGTTGTGAGAACACCGCTGCTAAGCAACGGCAATATTAACGTTACTGTCGGCGTCAAGAAGCCACAGAGGCGAACAGTTTAACAAGCTAGCAAGTGGGTAACATAATGCAGTAAATGCAAAGGCATAATAAAAGAGGACATAACGAGCTTGTTGGGAATATCAACATTTTCCTTTGACATATTATAAAATTATGCGCGCCGCAACTCTAGCAAAACTCTCGTGATTTTATTGCGACATTGGAAAAATGTTAGTGAAATCGCTTGAAAAGTTGTTGGGTGTAAGGTCGACATGTAGTTAAAAAAGCAAAGAAAAGTGTAGTAGTAGTTGTAGTATTAGTAGTAGTAGCAATAGTGTTTCAATAACACAGTTCCTCTTTACTGGCCTGTGTGCAAGACCTCCATGGATATTTCAGTAAACAAACTAATTAGTCTTAATGACTGTGTTTAATTCAAAATGACCTAATTTTTCTACAACTTCTATATTACGTAAGTGTGTTTGCATATGTTTTAGTAATTTCTACAATAAACTGCATTGTTTAAACCACAATACCCTCTCTTTTGTGCCTCAATGCTTTTCCTCTCTCCTCCAGAATAAAAACAAACATGTTGTCTCACCAGGGTACAGTAGATTGTTAGATTATTTTGCTTGGTTACTCCAGTTTAAAACAGTCTTTTCTCTCAGCAGGAGAGACGTGTCTTTGTTTATGTATGCCCCCCTCCCTCCCTCTCTGGTTTTATTAGAGTCATGTGGTGAGGATTGTTTTGAATAATAACCCACTGCAACGAAACTACGACCCCTGGTGATAAGAAGTGTGGAGGCACTTTGGGCTCCTTACATAATAGACATCAGCACTAGCTCTTTTTTTGGCACAGCTGCGCTCTGCCTCAGATGTGAATGAGAGCTCAATGATTATAATGAGAGCATTATGATTCTGTTCATGTGTGTTTGGGAACTCGGGCATTAATATTCTCACTAAGCCAGATTAATCAGTTGAACACACACAATTAAAGTAGCTCCTATTATGCAACTGCTCTAGTGGAGAAGGTTCTGTGCAGGGCTTTACAGGGTGTTTTTGTGCACCGGGGCATCTTTGTCATGCAATCTTAGCGTTTAGTTTTGATACTTTCCCGACTCCAAACAGGTTTTGTAAGCACAGTTTGATGGGTGACATTTATTAGTGACATTTATTATTGCCGAACCTCCAGTATGCATAACAAGTTAATTGGTACGTCTAGCAGCTCTGTGCTGTCATCTGTCTTTAAGACTATAAAAGAGACAAACCTTAAAGGCGCAATGAGTATATTAAATAACTTTAAAATCATTACATCATCAGTTTTCAGATAGATTTAATTTATTTTTTATTTTTAGTTTATAAGACTGCATGGTCTGTTTATCTGATATGCCTGTGAAGAAAAGATCCAGTTTTTAATTTCTTTGCACTGATCTTAAATAGCCCTCCTGAGGACCTAGGAGTCGCTGAAAGTGCTGATAAACTAGGGCTGTCAATCGATTAAGATATTTAATCGCGATTATTTGCATGATTGTCCATAGTTACAACTAAGGACAGATGTATTATTTTTTTTTTTTAAAGTTATTTTTTTGGGGGCATTTTTCCATTTTTATTGAGGACTCTGGGCCTATAGACGATAAATATTATTCATCCCTACTTAATGGAATAATGTATGGACATTGAGGTGATGCCGAAGCATACGGACTGCCTCAATTATGGACATATTACTGGACAATTATGACCCTGTCGTGTCTTAAAACATGTGACTGTGCTGTACGACTGTAGCTGTTAAAAGGAAATAAAAAGAAGTTTAAAAAAAATGATTGTCCATAGTTAATCGCGATTAATCGCAAATGTTTTTATCTGTTCAAAATGTACCATAAAGGGAGATTTTAAGATATATTTGCATAAATCAAGCATATAATCTCCCTTTAAGCTACATTTTTAAAGGATAAAAAATGCGTGATTAATTTGTGATTAACTACTATGGACAATCATGCGATTAATTGCAATTAAATATTGTAATAGATTGACTAGCCTAACTTATATACATGTAATTTATTGGTTAATATACATACAGTATTAATATGACGGGCGTTCCTGTTTGCACAAGGACGAAACATTGTTCTAGTCCTATACAGTAAACATGGTATCATATTTGATCACTGACAGGTAACACATACCAAAGAGACTAAGAAATCATATGTGGGAGAAAAAGAAGAACAAAGGAGACAGGAGGTGAAAGATGTGGAAAGAGGAGAAGGGAACAGAGGTGGGAGGGGGAGGTAAAAAGAGAGGGACAGCAGGGAGGGACGGGACCTACTTACAGCTCGGAGCTGGGAGGAAAATTACTGCATAGAACCCCCCCTCCACCCTTCACATTTTATATTTACAGTGTGTACATATACACAAAGCCATCATCATCAGCTATTATTTTGAATTACCTGCAGCCTCAATATCTTTTTCTAAGTGTCAGTTGGAGAGCAGCATCTGTGTGCAGTTCATTAGTTTCGAGAGATGATTCAAAGCATTTGGAGCTGACTGGTGTGTGACGAATCTGTGGTTAAAACTGTTATTATATAAGTGATACCATCCTTCTTTCAATACAATTGTGAGTAAAGCAATGAACACATCATTTTGTGGGGGAAACAAAAACAAGATATAGCACGAGGAATTTTTAAAATATATACTGACAATTGCACAAATTGGATTGCAGGAGGAATTTAGCCATGGATTTATTATTTCCTGCTCATAAACCCCTCAGTAATATTCAGAGACATCCCCAGGAGCTTAAATCTAATCTCTGGCCAGATTCAATATAGAGAGACATTAGGTGATCAGAGCGAAACTTTATTGTTTTTCTCATGAGAGTTTCTGGGTTACCTGAGAAAACAGAAAGGTATTTTAAAGCCATTACCTGCACACAACTACCGTGTAAAGTATTCACAGATTATAAAACACAAACCACTGGTTTCTTAAACTGTGGTTTGCACTCAAAAACAGCAGCTCACGGTGCTTTTAGTGGGAAGTAAAGCTGGAATAGTTTAGTTTTAATGATTTTAAAAGCTATCTAAATTGAAAAATAATCAAGTTCACATTTAAAGGTCTCATTGATAACATTGTTATTAGGGCTGTCAATCGATTAAAAGAGTAAATCGCGATTAATCGCAAATTAATCACATGTTTTATCTGTTCAAAATGTACCTTAAAGGGAGATTTGTCAAAAATGTAATACTCTTATCAACATGGGAGTGGACAAATATGCGGCTTTATGCAAATGTATGCATATACTTATTACTGGAAATCAATTAACAACACAAAACAATGACAGATATTGTCCAGAAACCCTCACAGGTACTGCATTTAGCATAAAAAAATATGCTCAAATCATAACATGGCAAACTGCAGCCCGACAGGCAACAGCAGCTGTCAGTGTGTCAGTGTGCTGACTTGACTATGACTTGCCCCAAAACTGCATGTGATTATCATAAAGTGGGCATGTCTGTAAAGGGGAGACTCGTGGGTACCCATAGAACCCGTTTTCATTCACATATATTGAGGTTAGAGGTCAAGGAACTCCTTTGAAAATGGCCATGACAGTTTTTCCTCAACAAAATTTAGCGTAAATTCGGAGCGTTATTTATCCTCCTTCCCGACAGGCTATGACGTGGTTGGTACCGATGGATTCCTTAGGTTTTCTAGTTTTAATATGATGCCAGTATCTTCACTAGCTAGCTAAAAATTGCGTTAAAGAAATTAGTGGCGTTAAAACAAATTTGCATGAACGCGTTATTGTTGCGTAAACTTTGACAAACCTAATTATTATGATTGTAAATTAATCATTGATCAAAATTTTGGTGGGTCCAAAATTAATGTTTTCTTTATCTCTGTGGGAGATATCTGATATTTGGTTCTCACTTCTAACAAGGCTTGTGAGCCAATAGTATAACAACGTTAGTATGACGTTATATCTCTGGGTCGTCAGTTAGTCAGGAAAAAACGGATAAATAGCTGAGATTGACAGTAGGATATTTTAATGCTGTGTAAAGTTTCCACGTATTATAAAACACTAACCACTGGCTTCTTTGAAGTCTAAACAGCCGCTCACGGAATAGTAATAATAGAAACACTATTGGGAGACAAGTTAAAACAGTTTAGTTTTAAGGACTATAAAGACTATCTAAATTGAAAAATAATCAAGTTCACATATAAATGCTTGAAAAGTTCTAAATAAATTGAGTTGATAAGTGAGTCTCGTTGAAACAAAGCTATTTGAAACAAATGATTAAACTGAATTACTCTATAAATTGCTGCCCGCTATAACTTAATTGTGAAAAGAGCCAGGCTATTTATGAGCAGTACTGTGCCTCAGTAATAGCAGCGTCTGTTATTAGTTGGCACACATAATGTGATGGAGGCATTACTTACTCCTCGTAGTGTGTAGGATTTCTCATTACATAACACAGTATCAGTAAACAATCCCTAATTAGCCTGACCTGATGCTAATAGCACCAGAAGTTGTGAATAATAGATCAAACTCTGTCCCAGGACAGTTCAACTCACCCAAATTGGGATTTTTCTTAATTTATTAATTGAACACGTCTTTTTTGTTTGTTTGTTTGAGTGTTTTAGAGACCTGCACGCACCAGGGACATTTAATCCGGCTGTTTCTGAGAATAAATTGAATTTGTAAAAATGTGCCGCAGCATGTCGGTCTCAGAAATGAGGACACAGACAGGACAACAACAAAGATATTCCTGTTTTCCCGTCCTGTTTCACAGACACTGTGATTGTTCCACATCTTGTGATTGCAACTTGTGATCAGTTGTGCAATCTGTGGATAAAAGAAGTAAATGGATTAAGGACAGTCAGAGAAAGAGAAAAACAGAGAGAGAAACAGAGAGAGAGAGAGGTCTTTTGAGGCTTATAATCTTATACATTATATGTCAAAAATCACTTTTTTTACCCACTTCATGTTTACAAATAATAAGAAAAGAAAGAACTTACTTTTACTGCTTTAAATTTGTATGTATCTATTCTCATACATGGCAGTTGGATGGGAGGACGATTGGTATTTAGCGTCACACTTTTAAATGAATTATAAATGGCATGTTGGGTGACTCTCAGTTACTCGATGACCTTCACAGCGATGATGAAAAGCTTCATTTCTGGTTAGAGAATAGAACGTCTTATATCGTTGAACACAACGTTCTCGGCAGAAACATCCGCACACAAACGCACGTAGCTGCTAATCTATTGTCATGGAGACCGATTATTCTCATACAGTGCGATGTGGGTGTGGTTACGAGGAAAACTGGGTCTTTTCCAGCGTATCTGAACAAAAGCCGCTGAAATGAGGTGATGTTTTGGTTACTCATCTGCTCAAACTGAATGTGCATGAATAGAAGCAATTAAGGGGAAAATTGTAAAATTACACATGGAGATAATAAAAATATCCCAGTGGCTGTAATCAAGTCATTTAATCTCTTTAAATAAGCATATTAACAGAGCTCTCTGACTCTAAATCTGCAGTAATAATATCCTTAATATTATGAAGGGAGCTGAATTTGAAGCTTTATGGATTTGGAGAAGGTGGCTATTAACGATGTTCATCACCATTATCTGATCACAACCAATGAGCGAATAAAAAGTTGTCTTTTTACTATAGACTGTATATAAGAAGCAGGGCTGTCAATCGATTAAAATTGTTAATCACGATTAATCTTATGATTATAAATGATTAATCGCGATTAATCACAAATTAATCACACATTTTTTTATCTCTTCAAAATGTACCTTAAAGGGAGATTTCTCAAGTATTTAATACTCTTATCAACATGGGAGTGGGCAAATATGAGCATTATTTAACTTCCTTCCTGACAAGCTAGTATGACATGGTTGGTACCAATGGATTCCTTTGGTTTTGTAGTTTCATATGATGCTAGTATCTTGACTCTAACGTTGAGCCCGCTTCAACCTCCGAAAGATCGATAACGTGCTAAGAAATTAGTGGCCTTAAAACCTGCTGGCTGTTAGAAAGAATGCAAGTTTAAGGCACTTCTGCATTGGCTTCACTTCTCAGACCCGCAGGTAGCCCACTGGGTTTTACATAACCTCTCTCACCATTACAGCATGTGAGACGAGAAGAATACATTAGTGTAAGGACAAGACATGATGCAGGATGTAAACAAAGAGAGGGGAAGTTGAACCTGCTTTCTATCAGTCTGAAACTTACATACTGTGCAAGGCCGTGATCTTCCTCATCCTGTTATTTGTGTAACACAGAACAGTGATGAATGGAGGCGTGAATAGGACGGTGATGACACATGATAATGGAGACGCAACAATTTCAACCTATTGTGCCCATGCACAACCAAGGAACTACACACTGAAAGAAAGTGCAAAAATGGGTGTAAACAAAGAAGGACACACAAACATGTTTGTATTACCACACTTTTGAGAACACTGTGTTCCCTAACTCAGTGGTTCTCAACCCTTTTGGCTTGTGGTCCCTTTAAATGAAGCAATGTGTACTTGTAACCCCTAACCCCTAACACCTTATGGCCTGAGAGTGGCCTCTCAGATTGTTCGTTTAAAGGTATTTCATAAGATTTTTTTTTTTTTGGGAACCACACTTATTTGCTTTCTTGCCGAGAGTTAAGGCCTTTTCAACCAAGGGTCGTGTCTAGAAGGGAGCCTGCAAACGGCAATCTCAAGCTCAATACCTAACCTTAACTATTCGAGATCAATGCCTAACCTTAACTATTCAAGGTCAATTCCTAACCTTAACTATTCCAGATCAACGCCTAACCTTAACTATTCGAGATCGATGCCTCACCCTTAACTAATCCAGATCAATGCCTAAACTTAACAATCTCGCGAGAGTTGACCTAGTTTGCAGGCTCCCTTCTAGCCACTGCCGATACCAAGTCCGTATTTTTCGTCCGAAATTGACAGCACGTCTAAAAATAAATACGACCTCACTTTATGTCAATCACGTTTACACACCGACTCCGGAACTTTTGTTTTGCTTCATTTAAGTTCTCTCATCCGTGAAAAGGCAAAAGAGGCTTGTTTGACCACTGAGGGCCACCGTCCATGCAAATGTCCTCATCCAATATGGCATCTGATAAAAATTCGCTCCGTCTCCCGACAAAGAAATAAAAGAAAACACAGATTGAATTTAAACGTAGATTGTGACAGGTGATTGCAAAACATCTTGGAATCGGAGATGGTCGCAAAACAAAGGATGTAGGAAAGATTAGACAGTAGTGGTTGTGCTCATTCAATCATTAGTCCTGTTTGGGACTAGCGCTATCCATTGCGCCCATGTAATTAATTCAATCTTGTCTCCTATTGCGAATTTTTGCAACGAATAGAATAATAAAAGGCTTTTACGCGTAATGTTTTTTTATTGGGTGACGGATTAAAAACATATACGAAAAATACGGACTTGGTATGCAAAGACCTTTACATGAGAACATTGATAGCACTCACTATGTCAAGAGTGGTATCAATTTTCTTATTTAATTTTTGCAAGAAAGCGAATAAGTGTACTTCCTATAAAACCCAAGTCCAGAACAAACAGCTCTTTAAGAGTGTCCTCACTCCACACTGTGAAAATGTCCTCACTCTCAAGGTCTCTGTGTCTAAAACACACAGATACAAACATGACCTTATACCCACTCAAATGTCTGTACAGAGTCCTTAACCAATCATATCATATAATTTTCATAATAATTTCTCTGCATCCAAATCCAAGCTGTCACATGATGTAATTTAGCATGATGTAATTTCCTCTACTACTGCTGTGACACCACATCTCGTGTGTTATTCATTAAAGCCTGAACTAGAGCAGCGCTCTCTGTGTATCTGTCCTCCTACAAATGGTGATCTAGAAACGATTCTCTGACTTTCAGCTGAGCGAATGGAGCCGAGCTGACCGGGTCAGAGACAGAGAGCGCTGTGTATCAGTCCCGGCGGTCTCGCTTTCAGTCGGCGGACTGTGGTGAGACGGAGCACAAGATAAGACGTATCACGGCGCATGATCTATAATGGCTCGGAGGAGGCTCGGCTTTCAATTAATCCAGCCGGCATTGTGTTACAGCACATCAGTACCACAGCTAATCACCGGGACCGGGCCTGACACACTGACACAAATATATAGCCACAACACACACACACACAGAAACAAACAGGGGAATACACGAGACACACGGGAAAGGGAAAACTCAAGAAACACAAGGAGTAACTGGAGGTACACGGCCGTGGCAGGTTTTAAACTGCCCGCGGGATGAATGAACAAGTAAGAATCTGCCAATTCTTTATTAAAAGCTATTTTCGCTGTCTACTTTTCTCTTTTTAGAGCATGCCATGTGAAATTACTTTTGTCTGACTCAATTATTTCTCAGACTATTGCCTCGTATCTCCCCCGTGTGAGTGTTTATCTCACTCACTGACTCAAGCATGGATGTTTTATAAGGTTGTGTCTAGAAGGTAACCCACTAATTGCGAAATCTGTCAAAAACTTGTAAAATCTCTCGCGAGACTTGCTGCCTATAACACTTTATTGCATCCAAAAACAAGTATAACAACAAAATAACATTTACACATGAAATTGAATGCAATAAAATCACAGATACACAAAGTCAAGAGCAATTTAATAAAATGTAACTCTAGAACCAATTATTTTTAAGAAAAGACAGTCAAATAAATAAATGCTTTTCATTCTCCGAGTAGGTTTCAGGGACATGAAATCGTTGCACTTTGTTTGATTTGCAAACAGGAAAAGTAGGTTTCAGGGAGCTGGATATATGGACAAACACCAATATTTATGTTTTAACATGAAGAGGAAACAGCACAGCATGAACACCCAGGATTCACTCAAAGTCCAGTCACGGTGCTTCAATTTACTGCATTTTTTACATCTTGTTTGGCAAAGTGCATCTGCAATATACTGACCCCTGAACCGGGTTTCCATGGAGACGCCTGGTTGCCTCACCAACACGCACAGCTGGACAATAGCAGAGGTAATCTCAGCATCACATAAAGCAGTAAACACCTTTGTGTGCAGGAGCAAAGAAAAAATGAGGACAGTTTACCGGAAAATTGGGAAAGAGATTGAGGCAGAAATGAAGGTTGCATTGAAGAAGTACAGAGGGAGCCGAAACGGGACAAAAGACCCCATCAATGAAGCCCTACTGCCCCGATACACTCTTACATATACAAGTTTAAATGCATGTGTTCAGCAGACTTGTCACACAGGCATATAACAAAGAAAATCCAGACTTCATTCATTTAAAAAACACTGCCCTACATATAGAAGTTTGGTCAACACTGGGAAGGAATGAATGAATTATAGCACTCTTGCTAGAAACTAGAAAATACCAAGAGTGCGCTAGATTTTAAAAATTGGGGGCCGTACACAAGCCGCATCTTTTGCACGCTCAAATCCATTATTGTCAATGCGTGCTATAACGTGAGAGTAGCACCGATGCGGCACGCAAACGTTCCCAAGCCCCTATTTTTCAGGCTGCGACGGCTGCGCCCCGAGATGGAAATAGTTCAACTTTTGGAACGTGCACTGCATGACATGTGACGAGGAACAACCAATCACAGCCGTCAGATATCTTTTCTTTCTTCCGTAAATATGAGTCTATGGTAAATATATGGAGGAGGAGTTAATCATTTTAGTGCCGGACTACCCAGAGCGTTACGATCGGTCCCACGGACTATTTTACTGGCTTAATCCTTTCTGTCCAAGGACGACAAATGACCTTTCACAGGTTGAAAGGCCAGCCAAATTGACACATAAAAATCTATACTGTGAGGGATTTACGGTGCTGGAAATGCATTTATTATTATTTTTTTTTGCGTTTAGTTTAGTCAGTGAGGCTTCCTGCTAAATTACCGCAACTTCGTCATCATCGTCATCGCAACACGCAGGTTTTAGTTGCTCAGTAACGGCGGGCGCGACAGGAGCGCAACCTCTCAAGCACACTGGAAAGAAAAAAAGTGGCACAGCTGGCGTTTTTCCACGCGATTTAGACGCGGCATGTGTATGGCTCCTCATCCAACCAAAAAAACTGTTTCTGGTGTTCAATTTTGTAGATAGTGAGAAGAGCCGGTGGCTAGCTTGTCGCAAAGGAGGCTAAATAACGCTCCAATCTTGCGCTAAATTTTGGGGAGGAAAAACGGGCATGGCCATTTTCAAAGGGGTCCCTTGACCTCTGACCTCAGGATATGTGAATGAAAATGGGTTCTATGGGTACCCACGAGTCTCCCCTTTACAGATATGCCAACTTTATGATAATCACATGCAGTTTGGAGGCAAGATATAGTCAAGTCAGCACACTGACACAGCATGTTATGATCCAAGCATATTTGTTATGCTAAATGCAGTACCTGTGAGGGTTTCTGGACAATATTTGTCATTGTTTTGTGTTGTTAATTGACTTCCAATAATAAATGTATACATACATTTGCATAAAGCAGCATATTTGAGTATTAAATACTTGACAAAATCTCCCTTTAAGGTACATTTTGAAGGGATATAAAATGTGTAATTTGCGATTAATCGGGACTAACTATTTAAATTGATTGACAGCCCTAGTTTTGATACTACTTGGTACAGGGTTATTTCGGTCTATACCTTAAAGGTATTAAGTACTAAATCCCAGCCCTACCCACAATGCAAACATAGCTATTGTTAGTTCTCACAGCTGTCACGCTATCAGCTAGTAGATGAAATGATTAGACGGGTTTATTACAGTACTGTGACAACCACAGATACTGGATCTTTTTTTTTTTTGTCAGAGCGTTTGATTTATTGATTGCTGCCGGGATGTAACGAGTATTTCAACTAATATAACAAAAAATGTTTTTGAAGATTACCAACTCTTGCTATAATGACATTTTGAATATATATAATATGTATTTCCTTTTAATCTCAGTGACTACAAAACTAAATAAAGTCTAATTTTGTGTATCCTGAACATTAACAAGATCTCTTTTCACCACAACAGGATAGAGCTTATTATTTAGAAAAAGAAATAGTGAAACTCAAGAAAAACATCAAGACTTGTTCGTTACAAAACCCCTTTTTTTTCTTCCTTTTTCCCTGAACACTGCGGTGCACTAATGATTTGATATCACACTGTAGGATAATTGGCCAATTTTGCACTATGCAGTATTGTCTGTCAAATTGTAGTCTGCGGGACCATGTTACTGCCACAGACACTTTGATATGCAAAACCTTCTGTTCTGTCAGAAGCTGCTCATTTTACTCTGCTGTCTGGGCGAGAAAAAATGATCAAACTACTGTAAATAGTATCACACTGTTGGAAACAAAGAAGGTGCAGACAATTTGCAGCTGAAAGAAAATCGTTATGTCATCATCATCAACTTAAATATCTGTATTTATTCTGATTTGAATCTTTGTAAAAAAAAAAAAAAAGGAAGCTTTGAGTGATAGTGGATGGTTTAGAGGTGACAGGAAACAAGGGGAAACCGAGAGGGGGAATGACGTGCAAAAAACATCCCTTGCTTGAGGTAAAGTGGGGACATTACATCACAGTATGTAGTAAATTTGTGGTGGTGTGATGGACGACAAAAGCTGCCCAAAGCATTACATACCATTATGCGCTGCTAGAATAAAAATGTTTAATTAAAGCTCCCATACTGTACCCTGCAGAGATGAAAAATCTGCTTTTCATGCATGTCTTTGTGGTGTTGTGACTGCAGAGACAAAAACACAAGCTCCGTGGTGTTTGTGTTGGTGAAGATGTTTGTCGTGTCCTTCCCACACTGTTTGCACAGGGTGCAGCTGCACACCCTGCTGACTTGCCAATTAGGCCTACACACTTACTCACGCAGCCTGTTGATTTTCCAATTACACCTACCCAGCTTCACACACTGCTGACTGTAATTAGGCCTACGCGCTCTCTCTCTGAGACTCACAGATGTGCATATTATCACGTACGACTGCCGGGGTTATTGCTCATAATGTACAGCTATCAAACTCCACTTAGAAATCAGACAAAATAAAGGAGGAAAGATGTGTTTGGATGAAAAATGATGAGACGGAGAGGTTTAGCTTGCTAAGCACTCCTGGACAGCTGCACTGCAGAGCTTCCAGTCCTCCGAGCAGGCAGTGGGTTTTTCTCTCTTCATACATAGCTGAGTAGTTTCAATAAAGTGAATTAAATATGTGGTAACTACAGAGCTTATGTTACTGCAGTGAACTGAACTGGCTGACCTCTTGTATATCTAAATACAACATTGTTGCACAGAACGTAAACAAAAATGCTGTTGGCATTAAATCAATACATAAAGAAATAAGACATTAAAGGGGACATATCATGGAAAAACTCACTTTTTCAGTGCTTGTGCACATACTGTACATTTGGGTATCTGGAGTGCCTACCAACCCCAGATAAATGTGAAATAAGACAACCCAGTCAGTTTTTTTGTGGGCTGTCTAGACCAGAAAATATGTGATTCAACAAGCCATTAAGATTTGGCTCCTCTTCCTATGTCACACGCAGGCTCATTAGAATAGGCTCGTTCGAGATGAGCCAGGTCTGCGCAGAATCCATCACCGGCGATCGAGCACAATGCCGGTTAGATTTGTGTCCGACTTGCTCTGACGTAATGCACACGGGGGCAACAATAACCTCACGAGATCGAGGTGGCCGCAGTTTTTAGAGCCAGTCGCCACAGTTGCTCTCCACCGACTGCAAGACCCAGGGCATGATGGGAAATGCCTGGCAGTCACCTGATCAAAGAGCTGATTGGCTCTTAGTTTACAAGGCAGATTTAAAAAGACTAAAGGATAGAATACAATATCAGATACACGCACATTTCCACATATATTTACAAACGAATATAAATAAATCTGAACGTGTTCTGCAAACTATCGGATCTAACACTATCTGTCACTATTTCTGTGACTTCCTGTTAAGTCATGTCAACTGTATGTATGTAAGCTATTATATGGCTATTTAAAAACATATATGTCTGGTAGTTTTTCTGTATGGCCTTCATTTTGGAATATTAACGGCCATATTGTCCATAAAAAAAAAGTCTATAATCTCATGTGTAGGCTACTACACCATCGAACACTGTCACTGTCCTTTAGCTCAGTGAACCTCACTAATAATACATGGTCTACTTCTGTGGATAAACCTCAACACACGTACAGACAACATGCCACCAGCTAATCTGGAACATGCTGACACATGTGTTCAAAAAACTCACAAGCTCTGACTGGGAACAGCATTCATCCACAAAACTCAACATGTCTATATGCATACTTATACACCTGTCTTCCAGTCCGCATATATAAACAGTTACCTCTTTTTAATCTCAGCAATAATGAATCATAAACTCTGCACCTTCTGCTTTGTGTTTCTCAATATACAGTCTGTCCACCTGGGGGCTCTCTGCTCCCACTGCAACTGTCAAATTAGATTTTATGGACATGTCTATCAACACAACTCTCCCCTTTGCATACATTTTATCTCCTTGTAGTTGTTATTTCATTATCTCCCTCTTATTGCTGTGCTTTTCTCCTCTCACTCCCCCGTCAAGCTCTCGATCCATTATTACGTTCCAAGCATTCAGTGTAAAATATTCAAAACATTTCAGTTTAAAATATGAAAAATGTGCTTTAAATTGGTTTGATTTTGTCTCTGAGCCAGCTGGAAATAAACGCTGCAGGAGACAAAAGGACTGAAAGGGAATAATTTAATATACTCTCATGGATTTGAGTGGTTTCAGCTCAACTGAGGTGTGTTTTTCAGAAGCTTACACCGCCCCCTGGTGGTCTAGGTTATTATTGCAAAGCACCTGCAATATGATAGAGTAGTTATTGTGTATTGTATAAGTCTGAGAGTTAACATTATGACCTTTCCACCATGTGTCTGCATTACACAGTGTGAAGGCCCAGTCTCGTGTCTCTTTGGTGCACAGGCTGAGAATTAGAGGTAAAGTGAAATGGTTTGCACAAATTGCACCTCTGATTCTGTCATGAGGTGATGTTCACGTAGTCATTTACAAGTTAAACAGCTGCATTGTTTCATAAATATAATATTGAATGTGAGGTCAAAACTCTCACCTTTACTGGGAGACTAACGTGTTTCATCAGGGTCATGCAGGCCATAAGCTAAAACATGTTGGGTCTCTTGTTTGCTAAATTATGGAGCAAAGTCAAATTGTGGATTAAACTGAAAAAATATCTACTTTACTTATTTACTTATTTACTTTAGTGTAATGTATCTTGTCCCCCTTTTTGTGTTCATCGTCTGACCAGACACGTAAAAAATGTTCAGTTAGTGTTTTAATTACAGTTTTTCTCATTCACTTTGGTTTAATTCTCGATTGAGAGATTCATTTTTTTCAAAACAATAAGCTCAAATCTCTTAACAATTAATTTGTTGTTCACAACAGACTGACGTTCTCATTCATTCAAGCAAATTGCACAAGTTTTGGCATGTGTGCAAAAAAGTACAATTGTCACATGGTCTAAATATGCAAAATGATCCATTCAATTATCAAAATCTGTCAGACATACATGTATATTCCATAAATATCTATGACATGGTGTTACGTACTGTGAGGAGGTGCATTTTTTCGTTTTTTTTTCCTGTACTAATGCAGGTTTTTTCATTGCTGCAGGTTTTTTTTTAGCATGGATGTCATTTTGTGGCAAATTTTCTATTCACTGTATATAATCTTACATGAAAGCTCAAAGGAGAATTTTCTGTTTACAGTACATGTAACACACAAATACACTTACTGCATAAACACAAATGTGCATAACCTTTTTCTGTGTACAGTATTGTAGCCTACAGTATTGACTTTTCCCAGTAAACTTTTCCCTTCTGTTGAAATGGGAATTTAAAAAGTTCAGTGCGATACACAACAGCCTTCAGTTAGACAAAACTGACATTCTGCCTCCAGTAAACAGTCAGTATCAACAAAAATGTAGAAATAAAACAGAAATTTGTATATGAGAAACATTTGCAGGGTTGAGTGCTATGTTGCAAAAACATCGAAACATTTTGACCAGTATGGCTCACACGATGACAAAACATCTTTTCATTTTGGTACCGTTGGCCAATTTAACTGACACAATAACACAATAACTAGGTTTTGAAGCATTAATTGTTTTAGGTGAGTTACTACCTTTTGCAAACATGCAATAGAGTTGTGATGTTCCATCAAACAGTTGTGACATTTGCACTTACAGTTTAGAGAAAGTTAAGACTGTTTTGAAAAATGAGCCAATGCGATTGATTTGGATCTCAATTCATAAGAGGCTAGGAAATACAGCACTGCATCACTTTTCCATGTTAACTGTTAAATGTGTTTGTAGACAACTTTAAGTGGATTATTAGCGGTTTGGACATTGATATTTGGCTAAACAAACCCCTTAATTTACACATTGTTATTGTGCTGACATGCTTATTCCCTCACACACTTAACATGCGTCTCCCACTCTGACACATACAAAATGTTTTTTATAATATCTAAATATGTCTAGTTGTTGTACACCTAAAAACAGAATGGATAAAGTACACCTAGTTTTTGTGGAAAAATTAGGTCTTTGGAGTCCAAATATTGAGATGCTGAGAAGGACGACAGCTGGCATCACATGGAGCTCAGCTGTGGAGTAGAGAGTCAAATCAAGGAGAGTATACCCACTGGCACTGTTACAGCCTCTTCATTAATCACATTCATCCTAATGAGAGTGTGAGGGGCTGCAGGAGAGAGGGACACGGAGGATAGATAGATAGATGGATAGATGGAAAGATAGATGGATGGATAGATAGATAGATGGATAGATAGATAGAAAGATAGATGGATAGATAGATGGATAGAGGGATAGATAGATGGATGGATGGATAGATGGATGATAGATAGATAGATAGATAGATAGATAGATAGATAGATAGATAGATAGATAGATAGATAGATATGGATGGATAGATGGATAGATAGATAGATGGATGGATAGATAGATGGATGGATAGATAGATGGATAGATAGATAGATGGATAGAGGGATAGATAGATGGATGGATGGATAGATGGATAGATAGATGGATAGATGGATGGATAGATGGATAGATAGATAGATGGATAGAGGGATAGATAGATGGATGGATGGATGGATAGATAGATGGAAAGATAGATAGATGGATAGAGGGATAGATAGATAGATAGATGGAAAGATGGATGGATAGATGGATAGATAGATAGATGGATAGAGGGATAGATAGATGGATAGATAGATGGATAGATGGATAGATGGATAGATAGATAGATGGATAGAGGGATAGATAGATGGATGGATGGATAGATAGATAGATAGATAGATAGATAGATAGATAGATAGATAGATGGATGGATAGATGGATGGATAGATGGATAGATGGATGGATAGATAGATGGAAAGATAGATAGATGGATAGAGGGATAGATAGATAGATAGATGGATGGATAGATAGATGGAAAGATAGATAGATGGATAGAGGGATAGATAGATAGATAGATGGATGGATGGATAGATAGATAGATAGATAGATAGATAGATAGATAGATAGATAGATAGATAGATAGATAGATAGATAGATAGATAGAGACTGCATGGCGTACATTCTAATACATCTTCACTGATCTGATGGGACACGGGCCGGGTGTAAACAAGCTGTAAATTATCCCAAAGCTGGCACATGCCGTCACCTTAAATCTGCAGAGGAGAGTGAACAAGGATGCCACAAATGCTTCAGTGGAATTGCGCACAGGGTGGGACACAGTCACCGTCCACCTCCCTCCTCCTCCTCCTCCTCCTCCTTCATTCCTATCACTCCAGCACTGCAGCACTGCAGGGCTTCAGTCCCATAAAACATCAGTGAAAGAGAGCCCCTGACAGGTCCTCTCGGTCCTCCACCACTCAACAAATGTGAAATGGTCTGATAGGCTCCCCAGAGAGATGAAGAGCTGGATGGGGAGGAGGTGGAGGAGGGTGTAGAGGAGAGGAGCCCAGTGAGGATAGAAGGGGGGGTAATGTAAATCTACACTGGGCAATATGAACCGACAGGTAAATGACAATTTCTCTAACTGATTTACACATTTTTATGATTGTTTTATGATTGTTTTACTGATGTAGAAGTCTTGCTCCAGGGTTTTTGGCATTTATGGCAACAGTCAATGTGTCTTATAGAGATATAGCTCCCTCTAATGAAGACTGATGGTACTACACCGCTGCCCAGTACACTCACAGGTGGAAAGAGTAGCCTACTAGGATATAGTACTCAAGTAAAAGTAAAAAAGTAGGTCAGTTAAAATATACTCTGAGTAAACGTTACTGCATTACATTTAAAAAAAGGAATATATGATACTACCGTTAAATTAAAAAGTAGGCTACAATGTCAAGTGGTATACACAAGTGGAGCAACATCACCAACAAGACCCCAGAGGTGAAATAACTATTCAGATCGAGTGAAACTAGTAATACTACAGTGTAGAAATACTCTGTTTCATGTAAAAGTCCTGCATTCAAAATTTTACTGAAGTAAAAGTACAAAAGTATTAGCATCAAAATACACTTAAAGTACCAAAAGTAAAAGTACTCATTATGCAGAATAATATACATTATATTATTGTATTATAATTATTAATGCATTATTGTGTTCATCATTTAATGTTGCAGCTGGTAAACATGTGGTTGATTTTAATTATTTAAATAAATAAATAAAAAATAATATATCATAACGTATTTATTTACATTTTGTAGGGCTGCAGCTACCGATTATTTTCATTATCGATTAATCTGCTGATCATTTTTTCAAATAATCGATAATTGTTTAGTATTAGAAATGTCAAAAAACTGTCAGAAAATGGCCATCACAACTTCACAGAGCCAAATGTCGTTTTGTTCGACCAAAAGTCCAAATACCAACAAATATTTAGTTTACAATGAGGGTTTCACTATTTCTGCTTGAAAATTAATAATTGATAATCAAAACACATTATAGACTAATCGATTATTCAACTAATCCTTTCAGCTCTAATATTTTGTATTGTTAATCGGGATCGGTAAAGAAACTAAAGTTATCAAATAAATGTAGTGAAGTAAAAAGTACAATATTTGCTTCCAAAATGTAGTGGAGTAGAAATATAAAGTAGCATAAAATGGAAATACTCAAGTAAAGTATAAGTACCTCAAAATTGTACAGTACTTGAGTAAATGTATTTCCACCACTGCAGACCCTTTATGTCCAAACCCAACAGAAGGCACTCTGCAGTCTGTGCATAAAACTGATTATCAATTATAAATATACAACTGCCTTCCTCAGTGCAGCCTCACAACAAAGAACCAGAAAAGAGACAAAACTCAGACAAATAAACACAAATGATTGACAATAAATAAATAAATTGAATCAACAGTATAAATAAAACCCCACCAAAGCAGACAACGTTGACATGCATAAACAATATAAACTCCACAGCAGCTGGCTGCAGCCACTAACACACACATTACAGCACATGAGAGACTGCAGTTTATACACACAGTGTAGCGCGCACCCGAAACTATGTTGCTAGGCAACGTCCTTGCCTGTTGTCAAGAGTGTAGAAGAAGCAAAGAGACGAAACTCCACTGTTTTTATGACAACAGCCGCTGTCGCCACTTTGGACTGAAAACGCTTATTATATTTATAATATTTTACTTTTCAGCACAGGCCATTTCGATAGAATATGACAATAGAATAGAAATAAGTTTTGTTTTACTTTTGTATGGCACTTTTTAAGCTGACGTTTTACTGGCTTCCGGTGGTCGCTTTCAGTCCAAAATGGCGGAATGGGTAACTCTCAGTACGTCACAACAAAATGACACGCCCCCTTGTGGCACTATTTGACTTTACAGTAATACCACTACATTGGCTGTTAACAGGTGGTGCATTAAAATTAGTCATCAATTAAGATAGATGCAACATTTTTTTTCAAAAGGAAGAATCTTGATATTATAGGTTTTATTATTTTCTATTGTATTTAGTTCAAGTAAAACTATTCATCAGTTAAAAAAAAACAGCTGCTATGACTTTTAATACACACTAGTAGTTTCTGTCTTTGTAGGAAAGGTGGGTAAAAGGTGATGGTATTTCTCCTTTTCTTGTTTCTTATGTTTAAAAACAACTAACAAAACGCTGTCTAACACACACAGGCTGTACTTAAGTACAATTTTGAGCTACTTGCACTTTACTTGAGTATTTCCATTTAGTGGTACTTTACACTGCTACTCCATTACATTGATCTGACAGCTATAGTTACTTTGATTTTACATACAAAACATATGATAAACTTTGGAGGTTTAACACTCCATTCTACTTAATGAATACTTTTGCTTTTTGAATACATTTTGCTGATATTACTTTACTTACTAGTAACATTATTTTCAGTGTGGTATCCTACTTTTGCTTAAAATAAACACTGAATACTTCTTCCACCACTGTGCAACTCAATCAAAAAGGTAACGAGATTAAGAGTCTTTTGTGAAAAGAACATATTTCACGTTGCATTAATCACTGTGCAACAGTTTTTTTTTTTAAAGGTCCCATATTGTAAAAGTGAGATTTTCCTGTCTTTTATATTATAAAGCAGGTTTAAGTGATATATAAATACTGTGAAAGTATCAAAACACTCAATCCATGGAGAAATATACACAGCCCGTATTCAGAAACTCTGCGTTTGAAACAAGCCGTCAGGACTTCTGCCCATTTGTGATGTCACAAATCTACAATATTTAGACCATTTCACAATTTTAAACGTAAACATTCTAAATGTGTCCCAGTTTATTTCCTGTTGCAGTGGATGTAAATTACATCAGCTGACAGGAAGTAAACATGGACCCAAGCTGTTTCCTAGCAACGCAATTCCGTTGCCACTCCTTTGCAATGCGCTAAAACAGAGTGTTTCAGACAGAGCGTGAGTACAGGTATATTCAGACAGACAGTATGAGAAAAATAATGTGTTTTTTGAACATTAAAGCATGTAAACATGTTCTAGTAGAAATCCAAAATACAAGCATGAACCGGAAAATGAGCACGATATCGGACCTTTAATGTTAGTATGAGATTATAAATAAATGATATAAATCAACTGAGGAAGTCAAACACACACTGTAGTCAATGATGACACCTCAGAGGTCAATGTCTGAGTGGTTTATTAGAATAAGAAAGTTGACATAGAGCAAAGTCTCCATGCGGAGTGACAGGCAGAGCTCGGGACAATGTGGAGAATGGTGAACAACTGCTGGAGTGTGTTTGCGTGTCGTGTGTGTGGTCGTGTATGTGTGTGTACTGGGCAGTTGTCGGAGGGTGCATGCACGAGTTGCTTTTTGCGTGACGACAGACAGATTTCTTCGCGGACACAAGCACACACACACTTGCATGTACTGTACAAATTCACACGTCGCTACTTCTGTACACACACAGAGGCTGTGTCGTCATGCAGCTACTGCACTTAAATTACATGTAAGCATCAAGGTTATGTACACGTAGTAGGGACATGTGTTGCGGCGAGCCTCTGGTGAGAGCCACAGGACGGCGGGGTCCTTCACAGTAGCAGGAGAATCCACTCCACAGGAGAAAAGCAGAATCTCTTTTTAACCTCAGTCTGTATGAGTTCATTTCCTCCTCCTCCTCCTCCTCCTCCTCCTGCTCTTCCTCTCAGCTTCAGCATCCAAACAGGACACACAACACCTCAGTGCTGCTCACAGTACTGCTTCATTGTCACTGTCAATACAATAATCATGATAGTCATCAGGTTCGTCTTCATTGTCGTCATCAAAATCCGGCACACCAGAGAAATTGAAATCATATACAATAATATTCCATATAATTTCAAACCAAATATCTACCACAGAAACAAACTATAGAAAAAACAAACATGACAGAAATGATCAGTGCTGACTAAATAACATCTACAACTTTACAAAAATGTTGTTTTTCGCCTTGTTTTTGTGCTTTTTTTCCTTCTTTCGTATGTTGGGAGCAGATTCATGTCACTACTCTCCAAGTGCGATGGATTTAATACAAGATAGCCTCCATTTCTGGGCTCGTTTCTGGGGCGTAGAGCAGCACGGTGGAGCGCTGTAGGGCAAGATGGCAGTTATTGGCTGGGGTGGGGGGCATCGCATCACTGAGCCACACGGCACAAACAACCCCAACACACAAAAGGCTCTTTAACAAGCACACAGACACAACCTGATAAATACAAACACAGACTGGGTCACGATGGCTGGGTGGGAATTTCATGTATGTGTGTGTCGGTAGAGATAAAGAGGGAGAATGTGTGTATGTGTGTGTGTTTGTGTGTGTGTGTGTTTAGGACTGGAGGCAATGTGTGTCAACAACAAAACTCCAAACAAAATAAATTCTAAGCAAAGGAAAGCAATTTACCGCATGAGAGGCTTTGAAAATGTTTGTAACACATTAAGGATTCGATGTGAAATAAAGCGGGATTTTGTGAATTACTTTGATTTCTGTTTCTGTCACCGACTCATTAAATTAACAAGCTAACCTTTAATGGTGACAAACAGGATGAAGGCGCAGCCCGGGCTTACATTACGTGTGTGTGTGCAGAGAGATAGCCTGAGTCTGTTAACAATAATAAAGGAGCTTTAAAAGAAGAAGACAAAGTGCAGCTGTTGAAAGAGGAAGAATGGGAATGACATGATGTAAAGCTTTTTGGGGCCAGGGACCCCTTAAAGAGGAGAAATCTCCAAGGAGCCCCTTTCAATCGTAACACCATTAAGCATAATGTCCATACTTGCCAACCATGAGATCTTAAAAATAGGGATGATTTCAAAACCAAAGCGGGGGGGTCTTTAATTCTCATGACAGAAAACTGAATCATTCGCCCCTCTGGCATAAACGTGTGTGAATCTCTAGTATAAACTAATATTCATCGTTTTTTATTGCATTATTATATTTAGTCTCCCGTCGCTGTTGCTCGATATATGTTGCTTCTAGATGCTGACAGTAAGGTTAATGTTGCTGTTGCTTAGCAGCGATATTCTCCCAACTTAACCACTTGAATGCCAAGCATATCTTGTACACAACTTCCCATGTCGTAAACACAAGCTCACGAGTTTCATTTGAAGGCACCATGATTCATGACAGCTTGACGTGTCACAATCATATCAGAGTTTCTATCGGCCCAAAGCTAACGTCGGTGGGAGTAATGGTCACAATATGCTCGTTTTATTGACGCAAATGGTCCTCATTTGTAGGTATGTACTTTTTAACGATACTGCACAATTTCATAATGTATAGCTAATTATTTGGCGGACCCCCTGACAGAGTGCCACGTACCCACTTTGAGAATCACTGCTGTAAAGAAGAGGGAGGATGAAGGCTTTAATAAACAGGCTTGCATGAGGCTACACCTGAATTCTTTAGCTGCCCTGTAATGTTGAACAAATGTAATCAAATTACAGAGTGTACTGTACACGATAACATCATGTACAGTAGCTTTCCTAGAACCAGTCAGTGTCGGCCTATTTCTAGCCTGTTTCTCATCTTAATTCACTTGCATTGGTTAAAGGGGCCGACAGTATTTGTGTATATGCTGTGAGTGTGTGGCTGGTGGTTAGTAGCGGGGTAAAGAGCTGGTTGAACGTGCACCTCCCTCTTAGGGCTGATGTGTCTGTAGTCATCTTCTCAAGGGCTCATCAGGCCATTAGAGGGCTGGGAATGTACTTTGCCTAATCAAGCATGTTTAGTGAAACACCGGAGGAGATGCAGAGCGAGGACACGGCTGGCTGGGCAAGCGAGGCCTCATTCACACACACACATACAGTATATATACAAGCCGGCACTCAGGTCACAGCAGAGATGGAGACAGAGAAAGATAAAGAGAGGCCGGGCTGGTGGAGGGCTCCCTATCCTCAATACTAATGACCTGTTTCAGGGTGGAATGTGTAAAGAATACACTGTACTAATGTGCTGAGGCGGTAATGCAGTAACATCATGTTCGCCCGCCTGACCTCCTCCTCTGTCCTTGCTTTCATAAATCTCTTTCACTGGCTTGTCTCATGCAGCACCTCCAGCTCTGGCGGTCTAGGTTTTAGGGCTGGGTACTGAACCTCCGTGCCGCTTTGGTACCAACAGAAATTAATCCGAGTGTCAAAAAACTGTCAGCTGGTGTTGAATATTTAGTCTGATTTACAGTCTTGTTTACTTTTTTTATGATCAAACAGTCCTTGGTTTAAATTGAAATATTTAGGGATGCACTGATTTATCGGCCAAACGTCGGTATCGGACGTTCTTTGCCTCGTTGACTGCCATCGGCCTATCGGCAAATAAGATGACGGCAGTGGCCGATGTTTATGTGTCGCGTTGCATTCATTTTCTGCCGGCTAAATGTTGTGTTGTTAGCTGCTGATTTAATTACATTTAATTTATGTTTCACAAAATGTTTTTGTTGGGCTTGGTAAAAAACAAATTCCTCTCATTGAGTAGGTAGTTGTTTACAGGCTAAGAGGTTTTTGAAGCAGTTATTTTTCATGTGAAAGAAGGTTATTTTAAAGCTTGTTTCATACATTTTAAATTTCAAGATACCACTGAAGGGCTGAATGACTTTAAGAGTGAAGACAGTTCAGTTATTCTTTATAATTAATTGTTAATAATAATTTATTTCCCTGGCACTAAAGGGGGAATAAATAACAACAAAATAAACAACAACAAAAAAAACGGTACCGGTATCGGTATCAGGTATCGGACAATGTCATTACGTTGGCTTTTGTTGTCAAATGGAAAATAGGATTTTGTAGAAATTTATATTTCTCAAAGTTAGGTGTTGATAAAAGTGTTGTCAGCTATTGTATTGGCTTTAGTATTGAAACATTTCAAACAATATCCAGCAGGTCTTTTCAGACAAGGAGCGATTGACACGTGATTAATTTTAGGTAGGGCGGCACAGGCTGAGCGACTAACGGGCGCAATCCCGAGAAACTGTCGCGGTCATGCTCGTCTCAAGCACACGCTTGCCCATTGCCAGAGTTGAACTGACTTTAACTTTTTTTCTACGCGTTGTGACGCGCAGTATAGTTTTAACAACAACTTTAGCTATCAACAATAACAGCAGAAACAAGCTGAAAGGACAACACTGACATAATCTTTTGAGGCAAAGTCCAATATTCACTCTCTGTTTTAGCTCTGTTTTTGGTCTCCACCAACTCCTGAGGCAAATATCTGGCTCTGTCTGCTGTTTGGTGCTGGGAAGGTAGTGTGCAGTTGATTCTTATAGCATTATTGCTAAAAACAGCTGCAAGCTGAGGCCGAAAACGACACTAATGAGCCAAGTAAGTTGCGCGCCTGAAAAACAAAACAATGAGCTAAAACACGCTATAAAGCTCCACATTAACGCTTTAAATGGAAAATAGTATCAAAAAAAATTCCAAACGATGCCCAGCCCTAGTTTTTCTATATTTCCTTGTGAGTGTGTGTACTGTATATCTATGAAGGTGCAGCCCAGCTTCTCCAGTTTAGCCATACTTCTTTGTGTGAAGTATAATGGTTTGAATATATCATATAGCATACACTGCTCCCACGCAGGGCTCCGACACTGTTATCGCGGATTTGTGAATGTCAAGCAAAGGGTTGCTGCACATTAATGGTTCAATAGAGAAAGAAACAAGGGGTGGAAAAGAAAGAGGAAGGGTGAGAACGAGAGTACAACTGATCAAAGCTGTTTTTTCGCACTCAATATGAGTAACGCATTCATGGACACAAACCCAAAGAGACTCACAGACAAAAAACCACCACCTCTAACACACCATGACCCAGATGAACTAAAGCTATCTCTGGATCTACATTTGAATCGGATGAGGACAGACAAAAAAGAACATCAAAAGATCAGACAACGGAGTGAAAGAGTAACTCCACACCCAAGTATACCAATGCCCATCTGTTTTCTTTATCCCGCTTTTGTTGTGAAACACACTGAAAGGGATAAAGCCACAAGGGATGACCATTGTGACAGTTAGCAGTGCCCCAGCTCTGGCCTCAGCCCTCAGCTCCTCCTTTAGTCCTGGCAAACCAGTGAGTGGGTGAAGCACAAGAGATGCCCGGTCCTGGTTGGTACATCTCACATGACGGATGGAGCCGCTGTCCTCCTCATTGATATTCCGCGAGGCTGCGGCGCTGGGCTAGGTCCCTGACTCTTAACGGCTATTTGTTGCCGCAGTCTCCTCCTGCTTCTGGGGCACAAAGAGGCTCAGTGTCGGGCAGAAGAGGCTGAATGGAGCTCCCAAGCGGCCGGGCCTCACAGCTCCAGTCAGACAGCCAGACAGCCACAGCTCACATTCCCTCCTCCAAATGGACTGCGGAGCCCGTGGGGGCCTCAGGTCAGGTCGGACAGACCCGGGCATACTGAGAGGCAGCGAGGGAGGGAAGAATGGGAGGGGGAGATATTGTTCCTTTTCCCAGCGCTCAGCTCCTCCTGACAGCTCTTAACTTCACTTTGCGGAGAAAACATTATAAAATTAAATTGGCTTTAACTTCGTCCTTATATGTTTCTTGCTTATTATTGCTTTCTTTAACTTCATGATGGCTCTGTCCAGCGCTGCCTCTGAGGTACTGGGAATCACAAAAATTGACCAGTGGGTCAACCACTCACACATCTCTGATTGGTAAACACATAGAGACACATAATAAAATTTGTCTCTCTGTGATTGTTTTATAAAAAAATGTTAACTTCAACCTCCTCCGTACAGAAACTTCATTATATAGTTATACTTCACAGTTAAGACAGGACACTGGTTGGGGTTGTCGTGGCCACTCACATTCTCACACACACACACACACACACACACACACACACACACACACACACACACACACACACATACAATCACACACTGCATGATTCGTTGAGAGTCACTTGCCCTCTGGCACGGCTACAACAGTTTTAGTCTCATCTGAAATCCATTGTAAAGCACATTGTTGTCTGCTGGATGCCACTGGCACAAAAAAAAGCAGAAAATTTGACACTTAAAGAAGATCCATGGTGTCATAACGGTGAACAAAAAATGGTGGAGGTGGAGGGAGACCTTTCACATTTGGCGCTGCAAGGGAAATTGTCATTTAAAAAAAAAAAAAATTCTCCTTTGAGAAGATTCCCTTTCGTTTGCACCCCTCTCTTTACCTTCCTGTTTGTCCCGTGGTGTCAAAGTCAAGCTCTGCGGGTCGTACCACTTGAGCAGAGGGGTGCACCTCGGAATAAGAGCAGAGGAACGGAGACGTGAGGAGAGTTTGCTCCTCGTTTTCGACTCTCTCTTTTGTCTCTCTCTTCAGTCAGCTGAATGACGTCAGGACATTGAATGACAGTGAGAGAGGACAGACAGGGTAAGGTTGGACCGGGACAGTGAGTCTGAGGGGTTTGATTTATTCCAGTCTGCTGTTGGAGGGAATGGGTGTTCAGAGAGAGCTTGGTGCCAGGGCTCACGTACTTTGCCTCACTGGCCACTGGGGGTGCGCTCTCCCATGTTCTTCCCTAGAAGGTGGCTGAAGTCAGCCAGCTCCCCCAGCCCTCGAGGCCCGTGCATGTCTGGCCTGATGAGGCCCGGGCGCTGGGGGTGGTAGGGCACGCCATTGTTGCTGTTGTAGTTGAGCGCCTCGTGACTCCAGCGAGGCTCCCCATAGTCCATGTGGGGAGTGGGAGCGGACACCACCCTCCGTCGGTCGGGGGAGTCCTGCGGCGTGGCGGGGTAGATGTAATCTCCCGCTGAGTTCCTCAGGGTGCCGCTGGGACGACCGCCGCCGTGCTCCCCTCTCTGGGTGGCGAGGATCAGGTAGCGCTGGCGCTCTGTGTGCGGGGGCAGCACGACCTCACCCTGGTCCTCTATCCGGACCATCCCTCCGCCCCCTCCGCCTCCGTGTAGGAACTTGGAGCTCAGGTAGATGACGGAGTTGTTGGGGCAGGGAGTCCCCACGGCGGTGAGGAAGGTCTGGCTCTGGTCCCAGTCGGTGTCCGGGAGACGCAAGGCCCGCTTCTGCTGCAGCGGGGTCTGCTCCGGGGTCGGCAGCAAGCCGGGGTCCATCTCTCCTTTGGGCCAGCCGTTGGGCGTGACGAAGGGGTTGTCCGCTTGGGAGCGCCGCCTCTCACCGCCGCTGGTTCTTGTTACGCTCATCACTGACCCGCTGCGGCCCTGCCCCAGCATGCTCTGCTCTTTGTCACTCTTGCGGCGGGTGCCGTTGGCTCCGGAGCCTCGAGAGTGGCGGTGGCGGTGACTCATGATCCAGCAGACGGTGAGGCCGGAGAGGATGGCTCCTGTTGCGAAGGCTGAAACAGCAGAAACCACCAGCAGGTTTACAGACACCAGACCGTCGGGCTCCTCAATGAAACTCTCCTGGAGCAGCATTCCTACAGAGAGAGATAAAATCACAACAACAAGTCCTTCAGTTAAACAGCATCAGTATTTCCTGTATTAAACATGTGGGAGTTAATAAACGGCCAGACAAAGTGGCCTATTTTCTCTCTCTCCTCCGTGGGTGGGAATGGTCGTATGCTTTCCAGCCAAGGTAGCTCTGACTAATTGCCTTGATTACGTAAAGTGGACGGTGATTTTAATAGCTGTAATAACTGTCTTCCTGATTGAGAATATCTCTCAGCCCTAACATGTTTCACAACATTAGCTTAATGGTGAGAGATGCCATGTCTGGCATTAATGGTGAGTAATAATTTCAAGTTTTCATATTATATATACCATGAAACTCTGTCATACTTTCCTGGATGTTTGTGTTGTATAGGCTACATTAAAACAGCACATATAAAGACTGTCGAAGGTAACGCGACTTCTATGGGTTCTATGGGTACCCACAAGTCTCCCCTTTACAGACATGCCCACTTTATGATAATCACATGCAGTTTGGGGCAAGTCATAGTCAAGTCAGCAAACTGACACACTGACAGCTGTTGTTGCCTGTTGGGCTGCAGTTTGCCATGTTATGATTTGAGCACATTTTTTCATGCTTAATGCAGTACCTGTGAGGGTTTCTGGACAATGTCTGTCATTGTTTTGTGTTGTTTATTTATTTCCACTAATAAATATACACATACATTTCCATAAAGCAGCATATTTGCCCACTCCTATGTTGATAAAAGTATTAAAGACTTGACAAATCTCCCTTTAAGGTACATTTTGAACAGATAAATGTGCGATTAATTTGCAATTAAATCGCGATTAACTATGGATAATCATGTGATTAATCGCGATTAAATATTTTAATCCATTGACAGCCCTAATAATTATCCAGTTAAGTAATGGATAATGCACAGCGAGCCGGTCATTGTTGTGAAATAAACCCCAACAGGGGACCCTGATGCAAACCAAAGAGGTTTATTTCACAACAATGACCCGTTAGCTGTACATTATCCCGCTTATTACACGGCTACTTACTTAAGAAATCAATAATTTGACACAAAAATGCTGCACCAGAGTCCGACCTCAGAACTGCGCCCATAGCAGCGGTCTGTTATAAAGAAATAACAAACCGTAGAACGCCGTGCTTGACCAATCAGAATGGAGTATTCAACAAAGCCGTGTAATAAGCTTATATAAAACACCTCTGGGTACCACAGAAGCTGGATACAGCTATTTGTCTAATGTACAAACACAGTAAAGGCACTAAAGAATCATCTGAACTTGTTTTCTATGCTGTGAATTTATATAAAAAATACTTCTACTCCTTTTCTGCTCAAATAAATAGGCTGATATTTTCCCCTCGCTGCGTCTATATGCCAAAGTCTTTGCAAGGATGAACACGAGGCGTCATGTTTATAGATAAAGGGTAAAATATCAGTAGACAAGACCATGGATTTCTGTACTTCTTTTATATAAGGACATGAGATGAACTCCCTCCGAGAGAACTGTTTATGAATTATTGAAGATATGAATACAGCGAGACCACAGCACGGGCTGCCATGGATCAATTAGGAAAATGCCAGAAGATAAGTTGTTCTTTGCAGCGTGGGCTCCTGGGACCAACACCAACGAATACAATGAAATTGTGCCAAGGGAAGCAGATTGGAGAAAAACAGATGAAGAAAAGCGGAGGGTGTTACAGAGAGAGAGAGAGAGAGAAAGAGAAAGAGAGAGAGAGAAGTTGCCTAAAGCGAACTCGAACATTTGGGACCTTAGACAAACATAGTAATAGTTGTTAAATTACAGCAGCAATAGCAGCAGAGGGAGGACTGCCTCCACAAGGACACTGAAATAAATCCTTTCTCCCAGAAAATAAATGGATGTCATTAATAGACATTGGGAGCCACTTACTCACTTCCACACAGCACAGAGAAGCAGAACGGGAGGAAGAATGAACATACAGAGAACAGCAGCGTTTTTTTTTTTTAAACAAACATATTTTTATTGTCTGACAAATTCATTTTTAATGGGGACAAATGGAGCTGGTTGTGGTGCGAATGCTCCAGCATGAGACAGCCTGGTGGTTAATTAATGTGGCCTGTGGCTCGCTATAATAAAGTGTTACTCTACACATTGACGTTAAGCCGGGGAGTGGCAGCTAAAACCCCTGTGAGAGGCTGCTGAGCTGCTGCGCTGTGCCGGAGGGGCTCTTCTACACATTAAGGGAGCAGTTCTTCAAAAAACAATGTAAAGAAACTATTTCTACTCTTACCCACAATGCAATATATCTAGTTTCACGCAGGGCTGGCTTTAGCCTTTGTGGTGCCGTAGGCGAAATTTGGATCTTTTTCCAGATGTTGTCATGTATGAAAAAACCAAAAGTGAACACTGTAAGCGGACAATTTGATTACTATAAGCAAATTATATAAACAGCGTTTGTATAGGAATGATTCTGTCCCAAACTTTTTGATCAATATAAGTGGTTTCCTCTGTAAGTGTATTTATTATAATATAAACAAACAATTGGTCCCTGATATTGTTGGCTTAAAAGTGTTTAGTCAGTTTCACTTCAACGAGAGTTACAGGAATGGAAAGTGTTTCCTTCTTTATTTGTTTATTTGTTAGGTCAATGCAGAAAATGAGGAATGAGGGCGCCTTTTAAGAGGGCAACCAACGCCCCCCAGAAGGTGGCGCCGGGCCTGGTTTCACATAATGTTTGGAGGTTTGGGCACATGTGATTAAGCTCGTCCCAACAGGTTAAAGAGCTCAAAGCTGGTTTGTGTTCGTTGACCACAAAAAAGAAATCTCTACAGTAACACCTCTTTCCAAAAACAATGACACGGTTATTACTTTTTCCCTCTGTGAGGAGATGCTGGCAACTGTGATGGTAGAAATAGTTCACAATGAAAACTACAATTACCGCCTCATGGTTGTATGCCTCCGCCAACCACTCAAGTTGCAGTTTTACATCCAAAATATCATCACTTCATTATTTCATCCTCTTAGACGTTTGTGTTAAATTATTATAATTAGCATATGAATTCTTGAGTTATGGCCATAAATGTGTTTTGTGAGGTCACAGTGACCTTTGACCACCAAATTATAATCAGTTCATTCCTGAGTCCAAGTGAATGTTTGTTCCAGATGTAATGAAATTCCCTCCGGGCGTTCCTGAGGTATCCGCTTTCACGAGAATGGGATGAATGTAAGGTCATAGTGACCTTGACCACATTAATTTCTCTGGGTGGCCATGACTCAAAGCCTTTCCGAAGACACAAGTACAAATCAACACGTTCTCATCCCAGCTCATCACATACTGCCGCATTGTCAATTTAACTTTAGGCAATAAAACCACATAGTTAGGTTTGGAAAAAAACTACATGGTTGGGCTTAAAACTACTACGTCTGTACAGTGAAAATGACATTGAATGTTGTGAACATGGGACACGAACAAACAGCTGATTGTAATGTGAAAGTGAAACTTAACGCAGTTGAAAGGTTGAAAGCTTGAAAGCTTTGTGTTTGTTGGACCCATCCACCTCAAGTGTGTCTTTTCGCTCTTTAGACTACGTCATCACACTCCCGGCGCACTTTCTCTGAGCGTTTACTGTTGCCGCGGATGGGTTTACATTGCAGTTAATGGAAAGCCAGGCGTGTCTCAAACTGGCGCTAAAGGGTGCCTGGTGCGGCAGTATCACACGCTGATGGCCGTAACAAAGCTTCGGTATTTGACGCCGCGCAAATGAGAATGGGCTGGTACAATGACCTCATAATTTGCAGCGAAAAGACCAGAAATCACTAATGTGGTAACAAGACTAACAATCTACTAACAGCTTTGTTTGGTGCAGATCACTGTAAAAATCACACCATAATCATTTGAATATATTTTTCAATGAAAATGAGAATAATAATAATATCGCAAATCATATCGCAACGGCAATAACAGTCAAAACAATTCGATATTTTTTCAAAGTCGTTCAGCCCAATTCACAACGTACAGCTGAGGCTGATTGGGATGTCACTAGTTTTGCAGATATTTGATCACAAATCAAAGTATTGGACAAATTAAATTTGTGACCTGATGATGGCGCTAAATCAAAAAAGGGTTTTTACAATTCATCCTGAGAGGAACATGACTCTCTGAATTAAATTTTATTTGGAATCATCCAATAGTTAGTCAAAACATTTCATTCAAAACCACAAATCTCAACCTCATGATGGCTCTAGAGGGAAATGTCAGGATCACCAAAGTCAGTATGGTTCATCATCTGCGGAACACGAATTTCTGTACAAAACTTCATGGCAATCCGTTGTTGTGATAAGTGATGGAGAGGCATTGCCATCCCTAGAGACATGTTGCCAATGTGGCCAAAAAGATAAGTTTGTCAAATAGAAGCTAAAGTCTGATCTAAAGGTAAAGTACTGTATAGACTCAATAATGACATAATATAAGCAGAGAGGAACTTTGTCTGCTTTTCTTTTATTTATTGGTTCATTGCTGAACTATAGCTTTACAGCAGTGGCCTTCAAGCAAAGCTGCACTCTAAAGAGTCACAGTAACAAATGACCAGAATTATATTAAGCCATTCATCCATCTCTTGTCACTTACAATTCCACCTTATAGCTTGGACAATAAATCCTCGCCTCTATTGAAACCAGTCCATACTCTCAACAAGTTTGCGGTTTCTATTGACTGAGATCTGGCATTAATCAACTGACCTTGTTGGTCAATCAATGTCCTTTTCAGCACTAATTAGTCCTTTATCACCAATCCAATAAGCCCAGCGATAGACGTGGACACAGGCCTTACTTACAGCCTGATAATTATGTGACACGCACAGCTCAGTCCAGTCCACCGTCACACAAATCCTCCTGAATAACCGGAGATCACATCTCATCAGCGGGATTGTCTTCGGTCTTAAAGAGTATTTGTTTTACATTTTTTTGTTTGCTTGATGACACGACCTCTTCTTCCCTCATTTCATTTTACTTCTTCTTCTTCCATTAGTTCCCCACTGCTTCTGAATATTAACTTTGGAATAAAACATTTTCTTGTAATAGTTTGTTCTAAAATGGGATTGTTCAGAGGAATTTTTCTTTTAACGTTCTTCTTAAGTAGGTCATCTCGTGTGGCTAGAGTTAGACATTTTAAAGTGTTTATTTAACCGCTTAAAACTCTGATGGTCCGCCGGCAGGCCCGGCCGCTATTCGGTATCATATGAAACTAGAAAACCTAAACAATCCAAACCATGTCATGCAAGATTGCTAAATAACAAAGTTACACTCAATTTTGATGAGGAAAAACTGGCATGGCGATTTTCAAAGGAGTCCATGGACCTCTGACCTCAAGATATGTGAATGAAAATGGGTTCTATGGGTACCCACGAGTCTCCCCTTTACAGACATGCCCACTTTATGATAATCACATGCAGTTTTTTGAATGCAGTACAAATGTGTTATTTTCGACTATACTACAATGATGTATTTCTGCATACTGGGGTCCCTAAACAGTCTTGGAATTACATAAATTGTGTATCATTGTAAAGCTGAGACTCTTGTGGATCCAATGAGCCCAACTGTATTCATGTGTGATGATGTTAGTCCCCATAGGAGCCATTTCATTGTAGTGAGACCGTTTTTTTAAAAATTTGACCTCACTGTATAAAATGACCCGTGGTGACCTCTAGTATGATCACAGCCTCATGAAACTTTAAAAACCACAAACTACAGGCCTAGAGCATTCAGAGGATGGATGGCTTTCCTAGCTAGATTGACAATAAGGGGGTTTCTGAGCAGTTTACACAACAGAAGTGCTCGCTATCCAATCGTCGAAAAATGAATTCTTGCAGAAATCTCCAAATGTCAAAAGCTTTTGATACCAAATCACAGCATGGCTTTTTCTAGTGTGTTCCTCAAGATCTTGGAGTCTTAATGTGGTATTTTGGAGGGATTATTGATCATTCTTATCAATTCCCAAGTGGTAAAAATGGTTAAATTTAGCACCAAATCTGTGTAACAAATGTTATCAACAGCAACTTATGATACATAATAGAGCATGGGGATGTCCATCATATACTTCTATCATAATGTTCTACGCTCTTATACACATTCACAATCTATTTTAATTGAATAATTAATTTATTCATTACTTTTTTATGTCTTATTAATGACTAGAACACAGTGCTGAGCTGCATCTCAAATTAATCTCCAGGTTCCCAGCTTTCAGATGATGTGCACCACTTCTATGTGACATCTACTGTTGACTATTTATCTCCCCCTGAACATCCCCTCTCTCCCACCCTTATCTTTCTAAAAAAGAGAGCAGAATGGCTAGAAGGGGTTAACTGAATATTAAGGTTTATTTAGGAGGTTAGTTTTGCCCCAACGGGATGTAAAAACTTGATTGCTCAATATCTCAAAAATGCTCAGAAGGCAGCTCATAATTCAGATCCTACGACATGTGTTTCTTCGCTTCGTTCCTTCACGCTGTCACACAGCCAGCTCGTGTTTACATTAATCATTGAAGCACACATGTTTTTCAATGTCTATATTGAATTTGACATTTGTTCATTGGAACTTCTTCTCTCCTTGAACACATTGTTGGCCTCTTTGTTGCAGCAGCCTAAACAAAAGATTTTTGCTGTATTTATTTTCATGTTTCAGGCCAATATTCAATTTGCAAAGACTGCCAGGTTCAATTACATTATCTCTGCTCTCCTCGGTAAAAAAGGGTGTTCGTGGGGGCAGCAGATGAAACACAAAGAAAGGCATTTAGAGGTTACCAGCGTGTTCATTTATAGTATCCACACACACACCCTGGAGGAGTTTGAAAAGTCAGGTAATGAATTGATTCATTGCTGGATGTTTTTTTTTTTTCGAATAAACCGCAGCCTTGCTGACTTTGTAAACAAAAGCGAAGCGCTGCAACCACAGAGAAGTCAGAACAAGGCAGCAACAAACCGCAAATCTCCTCTCACACACACACATCACATCTGGAATAGTTCTTGCTGCACTCAGCTGCAGAGGTTGTAGATATTTCTCTAACATTTACCTCAACTGTGGTCCGGGGTTGCTGTGTGGCACTTCAGATTAAATTCTGCACGGTGCAATAATACTGCTGTCATCCTCATGCAGCAGGAGAGGTCTTGACAAGTGTGTGTGTGTGTTAGTACGGCTTTCTGTGTGTGTGTAGCTGCTGGCCTTCTCACACTCAATATGCTTCCTCGACTCTCTTTCTTTGACACGGACATTCAGATAATGTTAATTATTTTGTGCATTTCTTTTATTCCCCCACATCTGTCTGTCTTTCTTGGATGCACAACGGAAATCTTTAGCCGGTGGCAACAAGCTGAAACAGCCGATGAAAGGAAAGGATAGATTCGGAGGAGTGTGTTTGTGTTTATGTGACAGCAGTAAGGTTTCCCTGCATCCTATCAAGAGGTGACAGTAGGAGCAGCAGCATGCTGCACACTCTCCCCTCCTTTCAACTCCTTCTCTCCTCCAATCCTGCTCACTTATTAAAGCTTAATAGAAGCCAACGGGCCGACCTGTCAGCCTGACGCACACTGAGCTGATCGTCTCCAGGCTTCCAGCTCCAATTACAGACTAACAATGGGAGGAGAGGAGAGGTGAGAAGAGAGGAGGAGAGGAGGAGAGGAGAGGAGAGGAGAGGAGATGCAAGGAGAGAGGAGGAGAAAGGAGGGGAGAGAGGAGGGAAGGGGAGAAGAGAGGAAAGGAAAGGAGAGAAGAGGAGGGAAGGAAAGGAAAGGAGGGAAGGGGAGGGGAGGAGAGGAGAGGAGAGGAGAGGAGAGGAGAGGAGAGGAGAGGAGAGGAGAGGAGAGGAGAGGAGAGGAGGGAAGTAAGGAAAGAGGAGGAGAGGAAAAGAAAGGAGAGGAGAAGAGGGAAGGAAAGGAAAGGAAAGGAGGGAAGGGGAGGAGAGGAGAGGAGAGGAGGAAAGAGGAGGAAAAGAAAGGAGAGGAGAGGAGAGGAGGGAAGGAAAAGAAAGGAAAGGAAAGGAGGGAAGGGGAGGAGAGGAGAGGAAAGGAGAGGAGAGGAGGGAAGGGAAGGAAATAATAGGAGAGGAAAGGAAAGGAGGGGAAGGGAAGGGGAGGGGAGGGATTTTAAATGGATTGAGGAAAAGGGAGGGGAGAAAAGGACATGAGACAAAAGAGGAGGAGAGTTGAAACAAAAGAGGTGAGAGGATGAGAGGAGGAGGAGACGGCTGAAGAAAGAGTAGAGAGAAGAGAGGAGGACATAAGTGAGGATTAAAGAGGTGAAGAGGAGAGAGGAAAGAGTAGAGGCGGAGCGTTTGGAGAAGATGGCAACACTGAGAGGATATTTGTTTATAATATATAATATAATATTTTTTAAGAAGTTAACTGACAAATTCAAACTACAAAGGAACTCTCACAGAGTTAAACTATTTTCATGGTATTTCATTTCTTTGTCTCCACCCTGCAGTCATGTGTTCCCTCACACCCCGTATCGTCCTTCCCTCCCTCCCGCCATCCTCTTGTTTGCTGTTAATCCTCTCTCCATATCTCTCCACTCCTTTGATCACCAGGGTTGGCGGCATGATGGGAGTAAATGGCTTCAAAACCCCAAAAGAGAAATAAAGAAACTTTAGCTCGCGCACACACTTTCAAATCAAGGTCGTTCCTGCACGATCAAATTTAATATCTGCGCCACAGAGTGAAGTTTCCGTTACACGCCGAATGTGACAGCTGTGCTCGTGTTAATCTGAGTGATTTTGTTAAATTTTCCCTCATGTCTTCCGCTCTCATTTTCTCCCTCCGTTCTGCCGGTGAGTCGGGGAAATTAATGGAAAGCTCTGCTAGCTCCATGCCAGTTGTTAAACATTTCCCTTGATTAGAGCACTGGCAGAAGACTCGCTGTATCTGCCCGGCCCATGCTCGCTCGTCTGGCGGCGCTTTCCACAATGGCCTTGTGAACATGTGTGCGTGAGATAAAGACAGAGAGTCAGATGAAGGGTGATTTTTAACCCAGCGTGAGTGATGCTGATTAGAAACACGCATCCAAAGGGTAATCACGCTTTATTACAACTAGGGTCTAATTTTCATAGTTTTGGCTGTCATTGCTATCGAGTATGATGTTCCCGGATCTCAGCAATTACTTTGATGAAGTCTGGCGAGAAACACCAGCGTTCAAATGATCAGACAAGCCGACGTTTAAGCCGGTAAATCTAAACCAGCAGTTCTCAACCTGGGGGTCGGGACCCCTCAAAGGTGTCGCAAGAAAAGATCTGAGGGGTCACGGGCTATTTAACATGTGAAGAAGACAAACTAAGGCTGTCAAAGTTAACGCAATAATAATGTGTTAAAGCGAATTTGTTTTAACGCCACTAATTTCTTTAAAGCTTAAACGCAACTTGAGATTTTTAGCTAGATATTGTCATCATATGAAACTAGAAAACCTAAAGAATCCATTGGTACCAACCATGTCATACCAGCTTGTAGCAAAGGAAGTTAAATAACGCTCCAAACTAAATTTTGGCGAGAAAAAACTGTCATGGCCATTTTCAAAGGGGTCCCTTGACCTCTGACCTCAAGATATGTGAATGTAAATGGGTTCTATGGGTACCCTCGAGTCTCCCCTTTACAGACATGCCCACTTTATGATAATCACATGAGGTTTTGGGGCAGGTCATAGTCAAGTCAGCACACTGACACACTGACAGCTGTTGTTGTCTATTGGGCTGCAGTTTGCCATGTTATGATTAAGGCATATTTTTTTTGTGCTAAATGCAGTACCTGTGAGGGTTTCTGGACAATATTTGTCATTGTTATGTGTCGTAAATTGATTTCCAATAATAAATATATACATACATTTGCATAAAGCAGCATATTTGCCCACTCCGATGTTGATAATAGTATTAAATACTTGACAAATCTCCCTTTAAGGTTAATTTGCGATTAATTGTGATTAACTATTGTAATCGACTGACAGCCCTAAGAAAAACATGTTTCTACTACCCAAAATGATCTTTTCCTTCTTGGGAACTATTTGAGTTTTGCCTCCCCCAAAAATCTTAAAATCAAACAATGTGAAGGCAACAATACTCTTTGGTGCAACTGTTCTGGTACAACTCATAATAATATGCAACTTGTAACAAGGGGGTGTGAGTATGCACTGCTTACCTATGAAGGGTCACAAGCCAAAGAGGTTGGGAACCAATGATCTAAACCAATTTATTCGGAGATAAAAACCTAAATTAAGTGCACCCAACATGTAGGTCATAATCCCTCATTGCACAGGAAAACTGTGTGTGCTCATAACTACAACAAGTATGACAAGAAAAGTAAAGTTAAACCAAAAAGGAACAACAACAGATAGGAAATGAATTCACAGTTTGCCTTCGTTTTCTCTTCTCTCTCTGGTTTTTCATTAAAACTTGTACAGCTGTCTGACTTCTCGTGTTCCTTGTCTTGTTGGACTTCTTTATAGTGATGTTTCAATTAGCAAGTAACTCAGCAATTAAAGTTGTTCTGTGAAACCCAACACTACGTCCTTATTTTGCACATGCACTTTCCAAAACCGAGCTGTGTGGAGGTGAGAAAGCAAACAGGATTTGAACGTCTCTCTTTTTTGATTCTTAACACAACTATTTCTGTCACTTCTCATGCGTACAAACAAGTGCAACATTATGTATTCCTTCTTGAGACCGTCTGAAACTGTGCACCGTCATCCCCGATGATGATATTGATTCTCCTCTATCTTTATAGTACGTGTTCTCAGGGTTGTTTTTGGACGTTCACGTCGCTTCGTTCTCAGCATTGGACGCTTGATGGGCTGCCCCTACGCACTATGCAAATGTTGTTCTGGAAACAATCGAGGTGAGAAGTAAGCCATGCAGTTGCTGAATCTGTCTTAATTTTAGATCGACAACGGTGAGTTTAAACGTTTTTCGGGAGTTTCCAGAGGCGGCGAGTCACGCTGGACGCCCCTACAAAGTAGCCTAGACCTCAACTTTATGCAAACGAGGAGCGGCCAAGGTGACGGTCTGTCTCTCGAAACGCAACGCTGCGCTACCGGAGGGCAAGAATGCAGAATCGAGTTTGGCCATTCGGAACAGCTAAAACTAGTTAATTTCTAGCATAACCCAACTCGTATTATTACTGATCGTGATGACCAAAACTACCAAAATAAGACCCATGTTGGAATAAATTAAATGTATAAATGTATATATCAACGGAATACAAAACAGCATCAAGAGGCCTGTTTCACCTGCTCGCTTTCTACAATGATTATAGTCTGGAGGTAATTTAGATGTTATCGAATGAATTTGGGAACTATTTGAGGCTTCCTACAGTTCAATAAGTTCCTTAATCAAAAGCCAGGCAAGGGAACTTTTATGCAGTTTGAGAGCTGGAATACATGTATTAGAAACGCAGCACATCAAAACAGAACAAAGAGACTTCCCAGCATCCCGGCGGACCTGTCGATGCCACGAGCACACACTTCTGAGCTTGATAGGTTACGACTCCGTCAGCGTACAGCCACTGATCTGAGGGCCTTTCATCTCCACCATCCACCATTTCTCTGCATGTTAATGTGTTTATGCACGCAGTGACGGCAGGGATGCACGTGGCAAAGCACACGTGTGAATAAGTGTGTGTGTGTATAGATGTATGAATATGTGTGTGTGTTAATAAGTGACTGCGTGCACTGCCTGCACCCATGGCTCAGTGATTTTGCTCATTATCCTCCTCTCCTTTCCCTCCGTCGAAAGACTGCAGGCACTATTTTGTTTCTTGTTTTTTAGCACGTCTTCCTCCTCCCTGCTGTCTCGCTCCTTTTTTTTCCCACCATCCCCATTACTTCTCTTTCAGATACACTGTCGATCTCGCTCTCTATTTCCACTACTGCGTCTCACTTTCTCTCTTTCTTTCACACACAAACATACAGTCACGTTCCAGCTGTAACACTGACGTGTGTGCGAGGATGGAAAGAAACTGAGAAAGAATTATTGAAGCTCTTTAAAAAAAAAAAAGCTGGAACTCTGCAGAGCTCCTTACTCGGACCGAACCTCGCTTGCTCGTAAACTGTGTTTACTCTCGGGACGATTGTAAAGCCATTTACTGTCCCTCCCTGACAGCGTTTTCAGAGCCCGGCTGCTGATGGCGAGTTCTGCACGACTCCCCGGTTAAAAAAATATAAAAAACATAAAAAAAGAAAACAACCACAGCTCCTGAGGGCTAGTCAGACGTGCCCGACTGATCAATATGTTAAAACATTTATGCGCGACAGCCATGTGTTTGCAATTAAAATTCCATAAAATCTCCACCAAAAAACCTGCTCTTAATAGATTCAGGTCTTCAGCTGGGTCTATTAGTGAGGGCAGATCAGGCGTTTGGCTGGCTCAGAGTCAGGGATTGCAATGATGACTACATAATTGCATACCTGCACGACTCTCTTGCTGCCTATACATTCCTCTTTTTCCACCTCTAGCTACTTCATTTTTAACTCTTCCCTCATCTTGGCTTCTTTCTCCCTTTTCATGCTCACAGAAAAATCTCTGCTTGGGGTAAATGAGGTAAGTCTCGAGTTGCTTTAGGGGAGCGCTGCGTGTTAAAATCATCAGAGGTGGCGGGGGCTGACTCCCTCCCGCTGTCGTGTAATCAAAAGATACTTTTTTTTTGCTGCCCATAAACGTTTTTTCTCCCAGCCCATACACACGTGTTGCTGTCAGGAATGTTCCTCATTGAATTTGTGGATTCAATTAAATCAGGAGACCTCGTTTTCACAATCTGGTCAACCTTTAGTGAGAGGCAGCTTAACAAGGGCCGGTCTGTTAGCCGTTTCAGCTGCATCCAATCCAAACAAAGCAACTGGGCTGTGGCGGACGCTGTGGCGAAATAAATTGTTTTCCGGGAGAGTTTTGAACGCATGAGAGTGCACGTGTGTTATACGTAAATGTTTTCTCAGCACGATGCAGGTTTTATTCTTTTCCTCTACATACTATAACTTACAGAGTTGGCGACGCTTTCGTTTGGTAATTGATATTCTCATTTTAGGTGCAAAGCCAAAAGCAAACCGTGAAGAGCAATAATAAATATTCACAAACATGTCACAGGCAATAAATTGGAGAGCAGGTCCGCATAGCATTAGTCTAACTATCTGCCCAGAGGGCTCATATCTCTCATTCCCAAATCATGAAGCAGGCAATTTCAACTTAATCTTTCTCACATGCTACCTCCATATATCACATCAGAGCTACGTGCTAAACTACGCACCCACCAGCTGAGAACACTCGCCAATTTGTTTTTATGTTAACTCCCCCAGCGCTGAAGCGTTGGACCCGTTCCTGATACAAATTTCTGAAGGTTTAACAGAATGATTAAACCATCAGGCCTCATGTCGGGGCGGCACACCATCTGGGTGGCTGATTGAAACTACCCTCGCCCCATTCGTTCAGCCACCCGCTCCCCCCCCCGGTCTGTTAATTTACAGGCCGCCTTTAATGAAATGTCTCCGCCGCGACACGGAACAAGGCCTCGCAGGTGGACATCAGGACACATCCTGAGCTGAACGATCGCTCAGAATCACAAGCGCCAATGTCAGCTGACCTGGACTAAAGAGAGTTCAAGGTAATCAATACCGAGGAGCTGCAACAAACCGGCGTGTAAAAGAGATAGGAAGAGGCTGATGGACGGACTGAGAGAGAGAGAGAGAGAGAGAGAGAGAGAGAGAGACAGAGACAGAGAGAGGGAGCTATGGAAAGAGAAACAGAGGCAAGAGGGAAGTGACAAAGAAAGAAAGGAAGAGGAAGTGTCAGAGGGAGGAGGAACATAAAAGCGAATGAGATTGAGACAGAGAGAAAGGGGGGAAAAAAGTGTTATTGATGTGTTGCAGAAAGGACGAAAAGTGTTGTTTGACGCAGGGAGTTAGGGGAACTCACCATGGTCGATTTCTGTCTGAATGATAGACACAAAAACAATCCCAAGTGGTGTGCGAGGAGAGTAGTTACAGTACTCTGGATGTCACGCTGCAGGACTTTCTGTTGAGGCATTACACAGCGCCTCCAGGTCCTGCCCGCACTTTATTCGACAACTATTACTCAGCACCGGCCACAGACCTGCCTGAGGCCCTTATTCTTCATCAGACTCTGTGTGTTGGGGTGTGTGTAGGCTCAGCCAAATTCCTTAAATGCCAGTTTCTGGCAGATAGTGAGAAGAGCCGGTGGCCGGTGGCCTCAGCTGGTGGTGTGTCTCTTCATGTATAGCTGTGTGTAAAAAGGCTCCAGGTCCCCTCACACAATGTTCAATGTGCCAATCTGTCATTTTCCAGCTTTTTAAAGGGTAACTTAAAGGTAACTTTGAAAGGGTAACAACCTTGACAAATATTTTCCCATGTTTTTGTGTCTAAGTGACTAATAGGGACAACTTTTTTTTAAATTGGTCCGGTGTTGAGGGAGAACGCTGCAGACGACAGCCGCAAAAAACGGGCTGCGAGGGAAAGCGAGCAGCGTCATTGTCACCTTGCCAGATTTCAGAACGAGACATCTCCTTGAGCGAGACTCTTTCCATAATGTCAGACACTTAAAATAACAATCAGAGCCTGTCATGGCAAAAACAAGCACTTTTAGTGGATGTAAATGGCGGTGCCAGCTTGCCCCACTAGCACCATATTGCAGCCTGTGAGCAGCTGCCATCTACAGCGCTCTCCCTCAATACTGAGAGGGAGGGTTGCACTGTAAAGGACAGAGGGTGTCGTATCCTGACCAGATTGTAAAGCCCCCTGAGGCAAACTTTGGGCTATTCAAATAAAATTGACTTGACTTGACTTGACGACTGGACCAATATCAGAAATTGTCACTTAGACACAAAAACATTGAAAATAGGGCTGGAAAATACAGAAGTTACTCTTTAACATACACATGCCCTCACATGGCATCTGGATCACACCAAACACATAAATCCAATCATGTACACACATACTGGTCTTAAAGTGGCAGTAGGCAGTATATATTTTTGGCATCATTGGGCAAAACTTCCATTATAACCTTTCAGCATATTGTAATTCAAGAGTTCGGAGAGATAACTAGACTTCTGCTCCTCCTCATGGCTCTGTTTTCAGGCTTTAAAAAATCTAGCCCGTGACGGGAGACTTTGACCAATCACAGGTCATTTCATTGAGAGAGCGTTCCTACTTGGCGTTCCTTCACCAGATTTCACAATGGCTGCTGCGTCACAAACTTTCTCATTTTACAGCTAAACCGTGCACTACAAGATGAATCTGAAAACATTTGAGGAGAGAAATAGGCATTTACGTAACATAATATTGATTCATATTTGATCAGCGCTGCCTAGTTTGACCGTTTGGTCGGAGTTCGCGAGTGATTGACAGCCGGCTCTCATAGACGGCAGCTGGACAGCGGGCCTCAGATTAGCTCTTACTGCTTGTTTCCTCCGGTCTGTGAAATCTTGCAGATGCCGTTAGGAATACCGGAGGACACAGAGGCACATTATTTTTGTCAGGTTACCTGTTTCATGTTCTACTGTCACAATAAAGCAACCGTTTTATAAAAATAACTTTTTTTATAAATCATATTTGCTCCAATCTCGCCCTCTTCAGCTTTAACAGTGCGCCATGCTTTTGGGATATATTCCATTATAAGCCCTGCATGCGTTATTATAAAGTATAACTCTGAATTCACACTATAGGCAGCGGTGAAGTGCAACTCGCTGCAATAATTACATTTTTCTGCGGCCGGGAGGCGTATTCATGTTTTTCAGGCGTGAAGAAATTCTTTGTAACAGAGGTCAACATGTTGCAGGAGTCACAGGATCTGATTACTGATTGGCTGCGGGTCCTCGCAGTGATCAGTGGCCTCTTGCAGCATGGAACCATTTTTGGACGTGTGGGAACATAAAATCAGGGTGAAGGTGGTTTTACACTGACGTGCTTCTCTTAAAATTTGGTTTATTTTTTGGTGAAACTCTGGAAAATAAACAAAAAGTCTTAGAGTGACTGCAGGCTATATGTGTTCAACCCCTCACCACCCAAATATTCACTTCAACCTGTTGAAAGATGGCATCTATCAACGAGGACCCGTGGCTCACCGAGGGGTCAGTTTGTGTTTGTCAAGGCTCTTTCTGAGCCTCCCGCTGTGGAGAAGGAGATGTGAGGAGCAGAGGGAGGACTCAGAGGAGGAAGTTAGATGAAAGAGCCGAAGCCCTTCAGGAGTCCTCGCACCTCGCCGAGCCTTCCACAGGCTGCTATTCTTAACTTCTTAGAGCTCGCTAAGAAAACATCTCTACACTGGAAACCGCACATACAGTATTTCACTTCCTCTTTTTTTCCTCTGCAATGCCCAAGTACACACACACGTCAATTGTTATAAGGCGCATGGGTCCTCATATTTCATCAGCCCAGCCTCAGTATTCACTGAAGGGATCAGCTCTGTTCTTCAAGCCTCTCAGTAGCTCCTCGGGGTGGGAGAGATGCGTGAGTTAGAGCTCAGTCTGGCATCTGGGGATGCACAGCTTCACACCACACTTCCTCTATCTCTACTCGTCTATTCTCCCTCTCCCTCTCTCTTTGCCACTGGTGTCTGACTTACAGGAGTGACAGCAGAGGGAATTAGGAGAGGAGGAAGGACGACTGTGGCGTCAAGGTTACAGAGCCCTCTCTCCGTCTGAAAGAGGAGACCACATCAAACAAAAAAAATGAACTACTGTGGCGAATGCTTCCTCTCTTTTCTTTCTCGTTTCCCGTCTGTCTCTTTGTCTCTGCTGGGGTTCAAGCTACAGGGCAGCTCATTTATCATCAGCAGACTTAAGACCCTACTTTAACTAGCTGCCATGTAAATACAAAGAACTGTGTCGGCTTTATGGGTCCCCCCCTTCCTAAGCCTCAACTCAGGCCCCGTTCCAAACCGCAGCAATTAGGATGGAACTAGATGAGACAACAGTCGTAAATTTGCCAACAAATTTTCCCTGCACAACCACGAGGGAGAAAAGACAGAGCCGGTCCTGGCTCTGCGGTGATCGTCATCCCCTCTAACATGACGCCACAACAAGGAATCTCCATACCGCCATTCGCCTCATTGATGTTTCAGCGGACCTCAATTACGGAGTGATTGCATCCCGCTGTTCCACCAGTCAAAACACTGCCTTTCTTCAGGAAATATTTTCACAGCACCATAATTGCTTCCATCTGTAGCTACACTGCGGCAACACTAGCTGTGTCATTACGGCGGAGTGAGTTCACAGCGAAACGGGTGGCGAATGTGTTCGTGCGAGTGTGAAACGTTTGTGTGTGCTGGCGAGCGTCTGGAAAGCCTTATCAACGTGGAGGAACCAGAGATTTGAGGAAAGTGTTGAGTTGGAACAACGAGGGAACGTGATGAAGCAGGACGTAGCAACACCTCCACACACACACACGCCTCCTCCTACTCCTATTCGATGGCTGGTTTAACAGAGTTGACTTTAGCTGATGAGCTGTCTGTGCAAACACAATTTGACTCGCTCTCCCAAAAGGCCTGCAAACAGCAAAATAAAACGAAGGAGTGTTTATCTCATTGCTGCTGGGAGATTCAGGCGCTGCTTCAAGGTGCCAACAAAATGATTTGGATGTAAGAATCTCTTTCCTTTAGAGTTAAGAGACCCTAGTGGCGAATTAAAAAAGAGAAGTTGGAGGTTTGACAGACCATTTATCCCACGTTTACGCTGTAACCGATCTGCCTGTCAGCAAGGGGTCACGACCTGGAAAAACCGAGAGCCAGCCAATCGACACGTCGGCGATTACCTGCCGTAAGTGGATCCGACATCCTATACCGTCTGCCGACGCCTGAACCAAATCTGACTCATTGCGCTGTTTACAGAAGTGGTTTATATTACCTGTCACATGCGTGTTCACACATCCAAACCTCACAAACACACACCAGAGCAGTTGAGAGTTAGTTAGGTGTCAGCAGGGTATGTTCTGCTCAAACATCATTAAAACTGAATCCAGCATAAATCCAGCTGCGGTTTGTCACGCTGGCTGAGTTGTCCGCTGTGAAGAGACCACTAATTTAGAGGGCAAACAACTGCTCACACACACACATACATTAATGGCTCTATTTTCTCTGCAAGCAGAATTGCTAGCTCAAAGTGGGTGTGACTACTTTATTTGCAATTTTAGAGACCAGAGGCGATATTGCAGCCCTGGCACCGCCGAAAAAAAAAAAAAAAAGGCTGAAGCAGAAATGAATAGTTTATTAGTGGGAGGAATACAATATCAGCACATGGAGTCAGGGCGAGCTTCACTAATCACGTCAGGTCTGATAGTTTCCTAATGACCTTCAGGAGGTGCAGAAATCCCAAACCACATGTACACTGCAGATCAAATATGTTTATTTGGTGTTCTTGATATGCCTCCAATGGCAGATTATGTCCCTTTTTGAAGAATATAAGGCCCAGACGCAGCAAACCGACATCAAAGAACTACCGGCGATGAAAGGCCACCTGTTGCGTCGCCTCATGTCGCCTTTGTCTTGGCCAAAACGTTGCACTCAAAAACACCGCAAGGACTACAGCCGACGTCTGTATCCATCATTCAAAAAAGGACAATATTTGTCACTGTTTTGTGTTGTTAATCGATTTCCAATAATAAATATATACATAATTTTGCATAAAGCAGCATATTTGCCGACTCCTATGTTGATAAGAGTATTAAATACTTGACAAATCTCCCTTTAAGGTACATTTTGAACAGACAAAAAAAGTGTGTGATCAATTTGCGATTAATCACGAATATCTATGGGCAATCATGCGATCAATTGCGCTATTCATATTCTAATCGATTGACAACCCTAATAAATAGGGCTGGTAAAAACATAACCTCCTTCCTAGGCCTTCAGCCTTGGCGGAGGTAATAATCTCACTGAAGAGTATAAACATGGAGTCTGTGTGTGCAGAAAATTTGAGATGTTTGTGTATTTTAGTTTTTAGATAACAGTGCTGTGTCAGAAAATGTAATAACTGATGAATGTACTACCTACACGGCTTGGCCTGAGTGAGTAAATATGGGCATTACATCACATCGCTCAAACTACAGACTACAGATGGAACAAACATATTATTTAAGCTGCTGTATGATGGCTACATGTGTTTAATCAAGTGAAAAGGGAAGGACTTAGACTTACAGTTCATCCAAAACGCATTGAAACACTGTCAAAAGATGTGTGTTTGAAAGATGTCAAAGTTAAAGAGGTGAAACTCAAAATGCATGAACGTTTTGGGATTTTCTGTGTATGCACCTCGGTACTAAAGCCTTGAAATTGCTCTTTGTGCATGTGTTTGCAATAAAATGTGATCTTAGCAGGTGGAAAAGCAGTTTCATGCCACAACGGCTGCGTCACTTCACCCCCTCGGCGTTAGAGCGTTCATTTAGACCTATAAAATTAATTACTGAACAACAATGAAGTTAGCTTGCTTAGCACCTGAGAGAAAGTAGAGCCCATAGGCTAACAGACCTACATACACACACATTTAAACAACGTATTTATGTCCGCATAACAAAGAACGATACAAGGACACAAATACTAAAGGTGCCGTGGAATGCATTCACAAAATCATGGACCAGTGACATAGACCTTCACGACAGAAAACATAGTACTCAGTTCTCAGGGATATAAGTAGCAGCGTCTCTGCCAATGATAGCAGAGACAGCACAGTACTTAGCAAGCCATTTAGCCCCTTTTTGGGCATCCCACGTTGTTGAAACCCTCTAATGACCAACCTGTGAGTGTGTCCCAGGCTGCCAAATATGAAAACAAGTAGTGTGCATCTATAACCAGCTCTGAGATGGTATTTAGGAGTGGTTGGTATTTAATGACCGTGGTCATAAAGGCTTCCCCTAGGCTGATTGTCTTTTGATGTGTGTTTGAAAGATGTCAAAGTTAAAGAGGTGAAACTCGAGATACTGGAACGTTTTGGGATTTTCTGTGTATGCGCCTCGGATACTAAGGGCCTTGAGAATTGCTCTTTGTGCATGTGTTTGCAATAAAATGTGTTCTTAGCAGGTGGAAATGCAGTTTCATGCCACAACGGCTGCGTCACTTCGCCCCCTTCGGTGCTAGCCTGTTTGTTTGGACCTACAAAAAATAATTACTGAACAACAACGAAGTTAGCTTAGTGGCTGAGAGAAAGTAGAGCCCATAGGCTAATAGACCCCTACACACACACACACACACACACACACACACACACACACACACACACACACACACACACACACACACACACACACACACACACACACACACACACACGCACACACGCACGCACGCACACACATAATTGAAGCCAGTTATTTCTCTGACCTCATCTCTTTCATCAGAGTGTCCCTCCCACAACACATCGTCTCAATTAGACGTAGTGCTTCCAAACTCTGCTTTGATCAGAGCGGGTTTAGAGGAACGGCATGTCTCTACATACTAATATTTGATGTGTGTGTGTGTGTGTGTGTGTGTTTGGGGGGGGGGGTGATCTTTGTTTTTCTAATAAAGGCAGAGAGAGCCAAGCATAACCACAAGGCAATACCCATAGCTATGCTCCACTTCCTCATGTAGTTTCCCATAAATTAAAGGGCCAGTGTGTAACAATTTGGGGGATCTATCGGCAGAACTGGAATATAAGAATAATAAGTATGTTTTCTTTAGAATCCCAAATCACATGTACACTGCAGACCACACATGTTTATTCAGCGCTCTTAAAGGAACAGTGTGTATAAATTAGGGGGCTTTATTGGCAGAAATGGAATATAATATTGATAATTTTGCTTTCTTTAGTGTATCATCCCCTGATAATAAGAGTTGTTTTGTTTTTGTTATCTTAGAATGAGCCGTTTATGTACGGTAAGGGATAATGTACAGCTAGCGGGTCACTGTTGTGAAATAAACCCCGACAGGGCGATGCGTCATGTAGACAACATTATTGCATTGTTATTTCACAACAATGACCCGCTAGCTGTACATTATCCCGCTTATTACACGGCTACTTACTTAAGAAATCAATAATTTGACACAAAACGGTCCGGCAGAGTCCGACATCAGAACTTGTTTTGCTTTCTTTTTTTTTTTTATAGAAATAAAATCTGTTTAGTTAATTTTTGCGTATCAGCGGACGACGGACGCTACAAACTGAAAGTGAAAGTGTCTGCTCCGTACGGAGTCTCAGCTCAGAGTAGCAGGAGTCAGATTTCACACACGGGACGAGAGAGAGTTGACAGACAAGACGATGGCAGAGGATTTGGTGTCAAAGGGAATTGGCAATATTTCAGATTTAAACGTAACGTTAATGAGGCCATCGCTGTACGGAGGATGGAGCGGTCACAGCTGTTGTGCGCGGTGTAGCAGGCCCAGGTGGAAACATGCGGTCCCGCAGAGAAAGCTGGACCGGAGAGGCCAGACACAGCCATCCGACGTTAAAGATCAAAGTAAGCGCTCTAAACATATTGAACATACAGTGTTATCAGTAACACCAGTGTTTATTAACCGTCACATCCCTATCTGCATCTTCACCACTAGATGTCACTAAATCCTACACACTGCTCCTTTAACTGATGTGCCACTTTGACATTGCAGAATTTTTTTTTTTTTCTACCAACGACTTTCTCATCATCGACTTTTTAAGATAAATTAAGAAGAACTGAATGATACAAAGATAAATAAGCAGATAGTAGTGTGAAGTGAGGCGAAGGGCAGCAGCTCAGTGATACAGGAAAAGAGCAGATTAAGAGGCGGGCAGTTCACGTCACCTTGACAGAATAACAGCCTGGCCTCGAGCCCACTGAGGAGCCCGGCGACAGCGCTGTGACACAGGAGACGCCGGTGGCGCTCTCAGTCTATTTGTCACAGCGGCTCGGCCATGCGCCCATGAAAACCGCCTCTCCTCTCACTTCCCTGCACCTCCCACCTCTCTCAGAGCTTTCATCCACCCTCACCTTCCTATGTGATTACCACAACCTCGCCTCTCTGTCCTCCTCTGACCTCACTCTCTTCCCTTTCTTTTCTTATTCACCCTCGTGACTTTGCACTTCTGATCCTCTGAACCGTTTCACCCCTTCCATCCTCAAAGTTTGCCTTCTTCCTATGATCTCTCAATCTCTTTTTTTCGCTCTGCTCTGTACTCCTTGATCTGATTTACCCGGTCTCATCTCCCCATCCTCGCTCTTCTCAGCCCCATTCCTTTCCCCCTCGCAGAATCACCCTTGATATCTATTCGACTGCCATCAGCCAGAGGAGAGATGGAAATCGATTCTCCTTCCAGCGGCCGTTTCTCTCTGGCTGAGGAGAAAGGGGAGGCAGTTAGCTGGGCTCTAAGTAAGGCCGTCCATCCATCTCCCTTTGAGGTCTGACGACAAGGCTGCTCTGAAGTCAGTGTAGCACTGACTGGGACTGGAGAGAGGGATGAAACATGAGGGAAGAGGAGAGGCTGTAGAGCAGCAGAGGAGCAAAGACTATGACACAATAAATGACTCCAGACAAGCTGCAAAGCCAAAACCATAATTTCCTCTTTTTAAAAAATGATAATATAACCAGCCTAGCCTCAACCTTAAAGGGCCAGTTCATCCAAATTACTGACAACTTCTTCCTCACTTAGGTTTTATTTGGCCAGGTTTACAGACACAGTGTCTCTGAGATTTCTGAAGAGACTCAGACATTAAAAAAAAATCAATTTATTTCAGTCGTAGAGCCATTGTCAAAAATGTTTTACTGGAACTACTTTATACTGAAGAAACCATCCCTCAAAACCAGGGCAAATAAAACAAAATGCTATCATGGCTAGATAAGCCTAGAAGTAGGGGTGGAAGAAAAAATCAATACAGCATAGTCTCGCACTATTAATTATATCAATACACAGACGTCAAGCATCGCTCTTTTATTATATGAACTACTAACCTCTTAATAGCCGCTATTCTGTCTTTCAGAGATTGTAGTGGGCTCGGTCTTTAAGCTAGAGTGAAGATACTGGTATCATATGAAACTAGAAAACCCAAGAAATTGGTACCATTTACCATTGGTACCAACCATGTCACACTAGCTTGTTGGGCAGAATGCTAAATAACGCTTTAAAAAAACTGGCATGGCCATTTACAATCATTTTCAAAGGGGTCCCTTGACCTCTGACCTCAAGATATGTGAATGAAAATGGGTTCTATGGGTACCCACGAGTCTCCCCTTTACAGACATGCACACTTTATGAAAATCACATGCAGTTTGGGGCAAGTCATAGTCAAGTCAGCACACTGACACACTGACAGCTGTTGTTGCCTGTTGGGCTGCAGTTTGCCATGTTATGATTTGAGCATATTTGTAATGCTAAATGGAGTACCTGTGAGGGTTTCTGGACAATATTTGTCATTGTTTTGTGTTGTTAATTGATTTCCAATAATAAATATATACATACATTTGCATAAAGCAGCATATTTGCCCACTCCCATGTTGATAAGAGTATTAAATACTTGACAAATCTCCCTTTAATGTACATTTTGAACAGATAAAAAACGTGTGTGATCAATTCGCAATTAATCACGAATATCTATGGGCAATCATTAATTGCGATATTAATATTCTAATCGATTGACAACCCTAATAAATAGTCTTGTGACCCCCTCAGATTTATCTTGCGACCCACTGAGTTACCTGACCCTCAGGTTGGGAACCACCAGTTGAAGTGGCCCTTTAACCTTACCTGTTACCTCATGCCTAACCACAATCTTGATTAAAAATCATGATTAAAAAAAGCTGTTTTTTAGATTCCTGACTGTTGAAGATTGTGTGAGCTTTGATCGTGACTTGAGGCCAGAGAGGGAAAATTTAGTCTGACATGCAGCTGCAGAAAGAGACTCCTCCCGGAGGAATGAAGTAAGCAAAGGGGGGGTGAAAATGAGATCGCTGAATTTCCCCAAAGAGAGACAGATAGGCCACACCAAATCTCACCTCCCATCTGCTGGGTCAACATACACACATGTGGACTGAGTCCAATATAGAGATATGAAATATTCAGCAACCAAAAAGCCTTCTGTCCGTACTCCAACAGTCCAGGTCCCTGAAGAGTTTGTGTCGGCGTGTGTGAGCATCTGTGTGTGTGTGTTTGTAGGTACACAGATGTACAGTATGTGTCCTGCGTACGTGAAGAATGAGGCGAAGCACAGAGAAAGATGCTGACAGTCGCATACAGAGAGGCAGTTTTCAAAGTCTTAACGGTGTCAGTGACAGTTTGTCATAACAAGCTCAAGCTGCGCCTCTCTGTCTTCCTCTAACTGAATATTGCGTTCGCAGATGGCTGGAAGAATCTTTGTCTAACGGCAAGACAAAGAAAGATGAAGTCAGCGTTAACTAGGAGCAAGAAACACTGAGGAAAGCATCCATATCAGGGGCAATGAAAGTGTCAAATAAAAAAAGAGATATGATGAAAAGATAGGCCGCGGCACCGAGTTCATCACGCCATCTGAGACAGAGTGCTGTGTAAGTGTTGGTGGCAGCCGTCACATAGATGCTGCCTCACATTCCTGTCTTGCCAACACCAGCAGATCTCTCTGCAGCCACAACAGAGATCACCTCCGTCAACAGAGTCCAGCTCGGACATATTTCATGGCCGGATCAGACGCAGGAGCACACGTGACTCAGAGCTCAGAAATTCGTCATAGGCCGGTCCAGGGAGCCGAACGGTACATCTCTAACTGACACCGGTCCGAGAGGAGCAACCATCGGGCCACTGCACACTTTCATCTCTGTGTGACTGATTTCTTTGATGTGTACAAATCTGAAAAGTGATGTTCTGCTTCACATTTGAGTCGTTTTAGAAATCATGGCATAAACTACACAGCTTGTTAAACAGATCTGTAATGTCTTTTGTTGCTCTGGAAGAAGCTTTGTCACATCTACCATCAAGTTGCATCATGGGAAATGTAGGATACTGTGTTTTTTGGGCTCTAGAAACAGAGTAGAACGGACATTGAACTGTTTTCCTTGATCATTTGTCTAGTACAAAAGAAAATGGCGATTGTTGTTATGGTGACAACACACGTCAGAGGGGCCATAAAGTGTGGTCGCAGATTGCGGGTAGCTTCTCCTGCGGAGTGGCGGGAAGTGAGGCGGAGCGCCCGTTAGACTGAGCGCTGCCGTGGGCCACCAGCCCGCTGTTCGGCTGTTACCAGTGTATCATTAAAGCATGACGGAATTAGCAAGCTAGCTAGCTGGTGTTTCACAAGGTTAAATATGACAAGGAGAACAGGTCTGGAGCAGGGCTGACGGTCGACTAAAATATTTAATTGTGATTAATCGGAAATTAATCCCACATTTTTTATCTGTTCAAAATGTACCTTAAAGGGAGATTTGTCAAATATTTAATACTCTCATCAACATGGGAGTGGGCAAATATGCTGCTTTATGCAAATGTCTGTATATATTTATTATTGGAAATCAACTAACAACACAAAACAATGACAGATATTGTCCATAAACCCTCACAGGTACTGCAGTTAGCATAAAATATATGCTCAAATCATAACATGGCAAACTGCAAACTGACTATGACTTGCCCCAAACTGCATGTGATTATCATAAAGTGGGCATGTCTGTAAAGGGGAGACTCGTGGGTACCCATAGCACCCATTTTCATTCACATATCTTGAGGTCAGAGGTCAAGGGACCCCTTTGAAAATGGCCATGCCAGTTTTTCCTTGCCAAGTTTGGAGCGTTATTTAACCTCCTTTGTGACAAGCTAACATGACATGGTTGGTACCGATGGATTCTTTAGGTTTCTTAGTTTCATATGATGCCAGTATCTTCACTCTAGCTTTAAAAGTTGCTGTAGCTGAGTCCACTACAACTTAAAAAACGCAAGTTACATTAATGCGTTAAGGAAATTAGTGGTGTTTGACTTTGACAGCCCTGATCTGGAGTAAACCAAAGTTGCTTATTATCTTACCGTAAACTGAAAAACTATTGTTTTTTTGGTGATATAATTTAAGAAAACAATAATTTGTGCTCAAATAACAGCTGTTATACTGCTTCTTCATGTAGAAATGTGTCTGTATAGTGCTCTGGGAGAAGGAAATTGGATTTGTCCATTGTGTGATCTCGGGGGAATACAAAATGAGCATCAATTTGTTTTGTTTTCATGTTCTTTGAATTGGAATTTTGTGATCTTTTGTTTAGTGACATAAAGGATTCAAGAGAGCTGAGGGATATATGAATGACTCACAATGACCTGAAATAGTTGTTTGAATATAAGACATTCAAATTGGCATGCTATGTTGTGAATTTATATTAGAGAGAAGTCATCCACAATAAGTGCCACAACGCTCAGTTTCATATTCCACCTGACACAAGATTGCAGGTGCATGCAGCAAGGCATGAAAATGCAGGAAATGAGAGTGAGAATGAGAGAGCATGTTAGGGGACCAAGTACTCATATTGGCTAAGGATTTAAAGTCAGGATGTCTCGGCTTTGATTTGACCACTTTCTTTATCTCTCCCCCAACTTTGCGGAAATGAAACATTAAATCGCTGTAGCACTTCTTTAAGAGCGGTAGACTTATAGCTCATTCAGAAACCAGAACTACCGCCTCATCCAAGTGAACGTTTATGCCAGATGTAATACAATTCCCTCCAGGTGTTCCTGAGATATCGGCCCAATCCCAATGTCCCCCCTAAGGCCTTAAACCCTGAACCCTTTAACTGACATCACCTGGTAAATGGTTGAGTGTGAGAGGCTGCAACGGCTTCAAATGGTCTAAATATGAATTGGACAGCACTCGGCGGGGACATATCACGTTACCTTGATGATGCCAATTGTGGGTTTTTATTTTATGTTTTTTACTGCCTGGTTTGAACGCGTTCCAGGCTATGAGACGAGAGGTAATTGTCAAAAACAGCATTACTAAGCAAAATTAAAAGAACTGGGTAATGAATAAAGCAGGTGTGTAATACAGTCTAATGCTTCATTAGTGTTTTTATGTTCCATCTTAAATCCTTAATGTTAATGTTTCTGTTTCATTTAAAATGCCAGACTAAATATGTGTCGTCCTCTTTGTATACTTTTAAAAAAAAACTTATCCAGGGTTTACCCTGTTAACCTTGTGTTTAACGTCACAAAGCTATGAATTGTGGGTAATTCCTTCAGCCAAAGTCTGCAGAAATGTGTGCTTCATCCGAAATTGCATACTATGCACTACATACCCAATAGGTGTTCTATGAGAACACCTATTGAGAGCCTCCTTGCCGGTTGGAGACGTGTAACCATGGTAACCTGTGCTAAAGTCATGTGACCAAAATGATGGTTTGTGAGAATCAAAGTCTAAATTAATTTAAAATACATATTACACCTCGCAAAGTGAAATCTTATACCTACAGTTAAATTGAAGCTTTATTGATGTTACAGAGCTGTCCGTCATCATCCATTATGAACGTTGTCGTCACTACCGCATTGCATTGTGGGATAGTTTTGCCGCCGTAGTGTCCAGAATTGCATACTGTAATATTTGACCAGAAATAGTATGCAATTCACGCACTATTGGTTTCGGACATACTAAAATATCTCACATACTGTTTTAGCGTACTAAATAACATGTTAGTATAGAATTTCAGACGTAACTGTGGACTTAAGGAAAGTGTTCATAAAGTGCTCAAAATGTCTGCAAGAGAGCCCTCAAGGACTTGATGATCTGACAGTGGGACAGAACCTAAACCCTCACAGACTTTACAGGAACACGCCTCAAAGTCCGTGAATCCGTGAGTGTGGACATTGGGAAAGGGCCATGGCTTTCACAAGAATGGGACGGACGTAAGGTCACAGTGACTTTTGACCACCAAAATCAAATCATCCTCAAGTCCAAGTGGACATTTGTGCCAAATTTGAAGAAATTCCCTCCAGGCGTTCCTTAGATATCCCGTCCACGAGAATGGGACGGACGGACGGACAACCTGAAAACATAATGGCTGTCGCCGGCGCTGAGTCATAAAAAAAGTGCTGTGATGATCTACAGTGTGCAGTGAGTGGAAAGTTGTTCTTTAATAGCGGTGTCATTACTTTCTCTGACCCCGAGACCTTGCACCAGAGGTCAAGACATAACAAGTACAGGACGAGGATCCAATACTAGAGCTTGTAAAACACTCCATTAGCACTGAGCAAGAGTAATTATGTTCATCTCTCACCCGCTGGTGTAGTAGAGAAGTAGAGTAATGATCATAGAAGTTGTATTTTTAATTACAAGCTTCCTGCACAACACTATGTACCGTATTTGCTGGAGTGAAGTTTAATAGTGTAGAGAAAAAATATTTTTCTTCCAGTTCATGTTATTTTACAACCTTGCAGGAATCAAAAGCAGAATACACGCACAACATGATCTGTTTTAAATATAACAACCCCTTTGGAAGATCATGGGTTTCTGTTTTGGAGCAGGACCAACAGCTTGAATAATGTCCCCCCCACATGTTCTATAAGAGCTACACATGTGCTCAATGAAGACTAATAACTATCTCAACTTCACCATGCATTAAGGGAGCATCAAGCCATCGGATCCAGAGGCCGCCGCCGCCCCCCCTGTGGTTTTGGTGGTCAGAGGACCTGAAGTGAGAGAGCAGCATCAAACAGATCGCCCATCTGAAACGGGATTAGAGTTGTTCGCGGGTTCTGATTATGCAATATTTATCTGTTCTTTTTCTCAGGGAGCACGGGGCACATGAACTCGGGGAACTTTCAGAAGCAAAGGATTAATTTGCGCGCATTGGAATTAGCGCTCAGATCAAAGAGAGGGGGCGTCGTGGGAGTATCCAAAACCTCTGTGTATCTAGAATAGAGATTTCGCTTTGCTGTGTACCACTTCTATTTTCATAATGATATGGAGAGAGAGAGAGTAAGAAAAAAAGGGAAACATCAAGGGAAATTCAAACTGGAGTGGAATATAATTAACCACATGTATATATGCAACAAAACCTACCAGACCAAAGCAAAGATAGTATACAAGTACGGACAGAGTAAACAGTGAGGAGAACAAAGTTAGCCGTAAAACATACACAGGGATTTTCTTGCCGGCTCGACAAAACGAGACCAGCCGACTGTCTTTGAGTCGGATGTTGGTGGTTACTCTAGGGAGAAGTGAGAAACTACAGAGCACTGAGGTGGATTGGGACTTGTCTCTGTGTTTATTTACGGATTCCCTCTGTGTAAACTGAAACTACCAGGCTCTTCCTCTCCTTTTACTGAATTGTTGTTTACCCCGAAGATACACCGAGTTATGTAAGGATCTTAGCAAAGAGACAAGAGAGCTATTAGCTTTAACACTTGTGGGTAAACACACACACACACAAACACACAAACAGAATGGGAATCACTCCTCTTACCGTCACAGTCACCCAAGTGGGCCACGTTTCCCTGTTCAACATCTTGCTCGAACGGCAGTCTGCAGAGGAGAAGAGACACGGTCATTAATCAGAGGACACAGCAGCTCGGCCGCTGACACGCAGCACAGATCCACTCTGATAGAGGAAAACTATCGCAATGTTACAGCAGAGGGCAACTTACAAGGCAGCGTATATATATATATATATATATATATCTCTACAGGCTCCTTTAACACTTTGTCAAAATAAAAACAAAGATTTCTGCAATCAAAGTGAGAAAAAGAAAATCATTAAAACAGCAAAAGAACCCAAGAGGCCATTGAGCTGCCTAATAATCACCATTATCATTCAAAGATAACCACTTATGCCTGCAGGGACATTAATTAAGCTAATTAATGCACTGAATAAGAAATATTTCTAGGTCAGCATACTTATCTTCACGTTAGATATTTGTGATGTAAATACATGCCTTTGAGTTTAAAATCTGTTTAGTCATTAAAGGGACTGTATGTAACTTTTTACACATATAAATCCTCTGCTTCCTCTATCAGCCTGTAGACCACCCTTTACTCGTCAGTGCCGGCATTGGATGCAAAGCAGCAAAGTTGCTTCACAGTTATCTGTCTAATTCTAAATCATACCTTTATGAAAAAGTCATGTGTCATGAAAGTAAACTTCAACCTTAACTTTTGAGATATTGCCACATATCTTATTTTAACAACTCAATTCTCGCTGCTTTAAAACTCATTTCCCATCCGGGCAACGGGGGAGCGTGGAAAACTCAAAGGACAAAAACATCTGATGAGGTGAGGAAGCAGAGAGGAAATGAGAACAGCACAGAGAGACCAGGTGCTCACAAAGACAAACACAACTGCTCTTAATCACGGCCTCGCATCAGGGAAAACAGCACCGAGTTGCAAAGCACAGGCTATGAGTGTGTATGTAGGATTCATTCAGTACATTTACAATGATCAAATTCTCCTCCCGACTTGTCACATACCGCCGGGCTTAACTACCACTACGTTTGTACAGTGAAAATGACGAACGAACAGCTGATTGTAACGTGACGCACGGGACACGAACAGCAGTCTCCTGGATAAAAGCCTTTTGTTCATATTTTTATGCTAAAAACCCTTTGGGGACAATATTTGTCATTGTTTTGTGTTGTTAATTCATTTCCAATAATAACTATATACATACATTTGCATAAAACAAGCATATTTTCCCACTCCCATGTTGATAAGAGTATTAAATACTTGACAAATCTCCCTTTAAGGTACATTTTGAACAGATATAAAATGTGTGATTGATTTGTGATTAATTGCAGTTAACTATGGACAATAATGCGATTAATTAAAGTAAAATATTTGTATCGATTGACAGCCCTAAAAACAACTAAGTAACATAGTGGTCATTTTGTGTCTTACAAGCTATTCATTGTTCAACATTTTCACAGTTCTCAATCGTGCTTCAATCCAATGCATGACGTATAAGTTGATATTATCTGGGCATGATTTCTTTTTTTTAGAATGACCTAGATTGAAACTGACTGGGACTTGACTTGTGACCAAACACTTCAGACTTGTTTTAGTGCGGATCCATCTGTGAGCACTTGGCAGCAGACGTGACTTGATGCAAGCCTACTGTAATAATTTAAGGAACATTTAGAGAAACGGGAGCTTATTCAAAGTTACAAGCCTGCAGGGGATGAAGCATGTGTTGAATGCTGGCCAAACTCTTTTCTACTTAGAAAAGGCATTACATTACATTCTGGTTGCTATGGATGCATATAACACGCTTTAACTTTGTGGTAATGTGTCATTCGAAACCACTGACGACACTTTGGATTAAATAGGAGAATCCTTACGCAGAAGTAAACAACCATTTAAAGTTCTACATAGAATCACACTGAATCACTATTTAGCCTCCAAACAACGTTGAAGAACCGGAGCACAAAGGAGCAGCTCATTGGGACGAGTGACTGCAGTCCGATTTCTGCAATTAGCTAAAGGCTCGGCAGCAGCGCAGCCAAACATCTGTGCTTTTAATGCCTAGAAATCACTGTGACAAATGAGTCCGAGTGCACTGTGAACCAACAGCGGCTTGTCACCTTAATAAAGAAAAATGTTTTGTGTTCAGTTGGCTGCCTCTGACGGACTGCGGGTCATTTACTTTGTATACATTAGCTCTGCCTGTGGGTCTCTGTGTGTGTTTTACACTGCTTTTTATTCCCAGCACATTCTCCCAGGTGTATTAGATCTATATTTAAAGACTTCATAATAAAAAGGAAAGTGATAAAGACCATGTGTGTATTCATGTTGGATGCTTGAGTGTTTACAAGCCAACCAGGAGGACTTGTACCTCAGGGGTTACTGCTGTGCAGTGGCCAGGAGGTATGTGGAAAGCTAATCCAATAAAATATAAATTACAGTTTGACTTAAAAGTATATCCATGTATTAAAGCTGTCGCAATAACATCAATATTGCAATACTGCGTTATTGACAAGCCAGCTGCAGGGGATGGCAAGCAACCGCCACAACCGCCATGTGCACGTTTTTTTTTTTTTTTAATTCTTTGCGATGGGAGCGCCGCGTCTTTACACTCTGCTACTGACGGCAGCAGCGTGACGAGGCGGCGAGCAAACGTGCGCACTGAGCGCTGCACGTTTGGTGTTTTTTTTCTGGTCGCCAAGAGTTGAAAAATGTTCGACTTTGGGTGAAACGCTGCGCTCGTCACTGTCACTTTTTACTCAGCCATCCAATCACAATGGAGGAGGGGCGGGACAAATACCACAACTGTCACATCCTACATGTAGGCTACAAGTGCTGAACAACAACAATGTCCTCTCTCCTTACATACGAGAGAGTACTCTACTTGTTGCCGACATTTTGATATTCCGTATCATAGCAACCAGATGCAACCAAAGCTCTCAGCTGAAAAAAACGCTGTGCCTCATTGCCCTTCTGTGTTCTGCATTTAACAATAAACAAGTATTTAATTAGCTGTCATCTTGTCATTGACAAAGCAAAAATATACCTTATAATAGCCTAACAATAAAGCTTATTTATATAGCACTAAAATCACAACAGTCGCAATATTCTCACTGGAAGAAGCAAAAGAAAGTGAGACATTTTTTTGTATCACCTTGTTGAGCGGTACAATAATAACACTCTGGGACATTCACAACAATAAAACCAAAGAAAAAACTATTTTTCCTCCCAACACAACTATTTTTTATAAAGAACACAAAACTTCCTTTCCTTGGAAACTGCCCAGGTTACATATATAACATCTGCTGAGCTCTCCTCTGGCGTCAGTGTGCAGAGAGAGGTTGCATTAGCCCACAAAGAGGAAATCCACTGTAACTCGATGCAAAATCGATTGCCGAGTTGACCGCCCTTGGTAAATCAAATCAAGACCAACACAGAGGCCTTTAATAGTATAAGCAGGCAGCCTGAGGTGGTCTAAAGGCCCATGTTGTCTGTTCCGCTGGCACTACACCTGTGTTTTGAAGGCCTAATTCAATAAGCAGCTCGACTAAAGAGATATTTGATTTCGCTGGAGGGAGGCAGACACGGCTGGAGGTGAGCTGCCAAGACAGACCGCTGCATTTCAGTAGCGGGAGGAGAGAGGTCACGCAAACACACATCCAGAGACATCCAGACAACACACTGTCTGGGTACATCATGCATAACACAGACAGTGTTACACAACAAACACAAGACTCTGCTCTCAGTCTCTTCTCAGTGTTATGTGGCCACCGTTTGATAAAAGCAAGGTGAAAGAACACAGTATTGTCTAACAGCGGCCGCAGACATCTTGAATCAATAATGTACGCAGAGCAGATTAGTGTGACAGGTTACTTAGAGGGCACAGATGTTACTCTGCGGCTCAAGTCATCGCAGATAAAACCAAGGACTTCCAGACCAAATAAATAATATATGGGACGTCTCTACGGGCGGTCTGCTACTGTAGGTGGGCTGTCAGAAAAATAACCTTGAGAGGAATGATAAAAGTAGAAATAAATCAAATCAAAATGAAACAGAAAAAATAATGTTGGATGAAGGAGAAGGGACAGAGAAAGGTGGTAAAACAGCACGCGGACTTAAAGACAAAGAATAAAGCAGACAGAGGGTCAGTATGTTGATGGAGGGCTGGTACTGTCAGGGGTGAAAGTAGGCCGGTACAGTCCGGTATTCCGTACCACTAAAAGATTCAGAGTCGGTACGCAGCTGCAACCCGTCACTCACGATCACATTTCCAACAAGAAAACACATCTGCTAACATCACGTTAACATACAGTTAGTTACCTCCGCCAAGGAGGTCATGTTTTCGGTTCGTTTGTCTGATTGTTTGTACGCATTCAAGCGGCAGTAGGCAGAATATTTTTGGCATCATTGAGCAAAATTTCCATAATAACCTTTCAGCATATTGTAATTCAAGTGTTCTCAGAGACTTCTGCACCTCCTCATGGCTCTGTTTTCAGGCCTTAAATAATCTTTGGCCAATCAAAAGTCATTTCAGAGGGAGAGAGCGTTCCTATTGGCTGTGCTCCGGCTGGTGGGCTGTGCTTGGTATTTCCTCAACTGATCTTAACATGGCTGTCGGGTCATAAACTTTCTCATTTTACAGCTAAACAGTACACTACAAGATAATTCTGAAAACATTTGAGGCGAGAAATAGGCATTACAGTAACAGAATATTGATTCATATTAGATCAGCGCTGCCTAGTTTGACCGTTTGATCGGAGTTTGCGAGTGATTGACAGCCGCTCAGAGACGGCAAGGCTCCAGCTCGGCTCTGATTGGTTGTTTTCCTCCGGTCTGTGAGATCTTGTAGATGCCTTTGGGAGCACCGGAGGACACATGATTTTTTTTCAGGTTACCTGTCTCATGCACTACTGTCAGGATATAGTGAGCGTTTTATAAAAATAACTTTTTGAATCATATTTGCTCCATTTCTACCTACTGCAGCTTTAACACAGCAAGATAGGGCATTTGTGCTGCATTGATGTGGTGTCGAAATAATCGGAATTATGAGTTCCCGACTGGTAAAATTCACATGAATGCCCCCTTAAGTCGGAACAACAACAAGTTTTGTCAACATTTACAAATTATTCTGCATCACTCTCACCATTTAAATAAATAATTCTCTATACATGATGTCAAGTGTTTCTGATTTCTTTCTACATCATACAGGCATTGAATGGTGTGTTTGGGGATGCATGAAGCTGAGGGTGGGAGGAGAACAATATCAAGTGATGAAGGTTGGGATAGCCTAGTAGTACCAGCAATCTACTTTCACCCCTGGGTACTGTATATACTGTATGACAGTGTGTGTGTGTGTGTGTGTGTGTGTGTTGTGGTGATATATATATGAATGGACAGGTGTCATACCTGGTCCCAGGTCTGAGGAAAGAGCAGGTGCTTCCTCTGGTCCAGCCACAGTAAGGATCCCTGGAGGCGATACAGTTTCTGCAGAGATGCAAAAAAAAACACTTAGCTGTGAACCCCAAAGACTCTCTATTCTATTTCACTTCAAATTCCCTTTACGTAGCTTAAATATTAAATAAAACGTAAAGGGACAATTCATTATTTGCACAAATGAAGTAAGGCTGCAAATAACTTATCATTATTGATTAATTTAGGGATTATTTTTTTGATTATTAGTCAATTAGTCTACACTAGAAGTCGGGATATCTCGTCATATCTCATCCTGATTATTTTTGCACATCTGAGCCCATCAACTACAAATCATGAATTGTAATATTGATTTCCTACTTCCCAGAAAGCTATTCATTCCAAACTTCTTAATTTGCTTGATGATGTTATTCATCACAGCGAATATTTTGTCATCTACTTCAATATCGGGCAGGGTGCAGATGCAGTTGAGAGCAGAAATAGATTTTATTTCAACTGCTTTCTTGTTAGTTGATTAAAGTAGTCCTCGGAATGAAACGTGGAAATTAATTCTTGACGAGAGGATGGAGATGCAGATGAAAGTATTGGGAAAAAGTGGGCTTTAAAGGGACAGTGTGTAGGATTTGGTAGCATCTGTGGTTGCAGGTTGCAACCAACTGAGTACCCCTCCGCTCACTCCTCCCTTTCCAAGACTGCTGTAACGTGAGGCCATCCTCACCATAATAACACTACTTTAGGAGCAACGGGAGTCAGACGGCGGCTGGCGGTACCACGGTTTTGCACTCTGCGGCTCACATTACAGCAGTTTCACAACCGTGTCGGAGAACTACGGTGGCCTTCAGGTAACGTAAAAACGTGAAAGGCTCTCTCTAGAGCCAGTGTTTGGTTTGACCATTCTAGGCTACTGTAGAAACATGGTGGACTCCGTGAAGACGACCCGCTCCCTATGTAGATATAAACGGCTCATTCTAAGCTAACAGAAACACAATGATTCTTAATTTCAGGTGATTATACACTAAAGTCTTCACATGATAAGAAATTTGCTCTTCACTCACTGTGAAGGATGCAGAAACTTGCAGAGACAGCAAGTAAAATATCTCCCCATAAAGGGCGCAAAGAACGCCATTCACTGTTTCTAGGCATCAACAACAGTAGCAGCTGTTCTCATTGGTTGCGCAATGAAAGGTCAGCAGCAACCAAAGTCAAAGTTGAGATAATTTCAACTTTGAGCATAGCGCTCAGTGGCAATATCAAGCGGTGCGCCACGCTGAGGTAGCGCCTTATTGAAAACATGAATATTATATTCCATTTCTGCTAATAGATCCCTGAAATGCTGCACACTGGTAAGATTTAAGTTGTTTTTCCCCTGAAACTAGGTCGACTAAATTGAGACATTATGGGAATTGAGAGCTAACTGTCCAACAGCAACCCTTTTATATGCAAGAACATTTTTATCACAATAACAGTTTCACAATGCCCATGCTGCTTGTGGTTTGTCTCCTGGGTTTGATTTTCAGATAACATGGCTCAGAAATAACACATATTTCAACTCCATCTCTTAAACAGCAGATGTTTGAATGTCGCAACAAGGAGAGTTTCTGAAATAAAAGACTCTCTGTTCCCAACTACAATCATGATGTAATCCTGGAAAAAAAAAAAAACACAGCCAGGGATGTTCACTGTGATTGATTACCAACCTCAAGACAAATTCAAGTCTCTGTAAGTTAATTTTTATACCGCGCTAGCGTCATGAATAGAAATGACTGTGCACCCTTAAAAAAGAATCAATCTAAAAACCCGGGGTGTGTTTTAGAAAAATGGATGGCAGGGATGTCAAGTAGCCTAAAAGGGATTAATAGTTGTTGACCGATAATATGTAAAACCTCTGATATGGTCCTCGGTGGTTAACTGCACAACATGACTTTTTAATGACCTGTCTGTGCATGAGGTTAAATGAGGTTAAAAGGCCAATCTGTAACTGTATGCGTTAGAAAGCAGACTGTAAAATGATGAATAATTAAAGATTTATTTGAAAGAAAAAAAAGCCAACCATGTAGACTAAAAGCTTTGTGGAAAGGAAACGCTCCTCAGAGGTTAAAAACCAGACCTGGAGCTGCTGAAGCGTGACTAAGAAATCCTGAACATGCATCGCGTACACAACATTAACTCTCAGTCTCTCATCTAAACACATAAACTCACACACTAAACGCACCTCAGGAAGAATGCGAGCGTTTCTTAATGTGCTCTGGATTTCACGCTTGTGTGACTCACCTGGTTCAGTGAACACACTGTACGCCTGATGTGTGCTGGTGTGTGCACCGGTTTGTGTTAGTGTGTCAGTGGACCCCAACGGGCCACAGCCGCGGGCAGCGAGACTCGGTAAATGTGCCAGCGAGGGGGAGAGAGTGTATTGTATTGTGGCGCTCGTGTGGGTGTACAGTACGCAGGTGACACATCATTGCACTGAATAATATGCATTCTTATGTTTAATTATGTAGGATTAGTGGACTCGGGGTATTGCTGCACCTTCAGTTTTTAGTTAAACACATTCATGATGGCAAACTGCCAGAATAAGAAAAACTCCACTGGAGCTTCTGATAGTTTTATAACTCTCTTTAACCCACAATAGACCTGTTTTTGTCTTTTTTATGGGAGTACAGGGGGTCTTTAGGGGGAAATAGCAGATCAACAGTAGATGTCACATAGTAGTGGTGTACATCATCTGAAAGCTGGGAATTTAAAGATTAAATTGAAATGCAGCTCAGCACTGTGTGTCAAGTTGTTTTAGTCATAAATCAGAAATAAACATGAATTAATTCCCATCCCCATGCTCTATTATGTCTCATAAGTCGTTGCAGCAATTTTTGGGTTGATACCATTTGTTACACAGAATTGGAGCTAAATTTAACAATTTTTATCACTCGAGAATTGATAAAAAATGATCAATAATCCCTCCAAAATAGCACATTAAGACACCAAGACCTTGAGGAACACCGTAGAAGAAGCCATGCTGTGATTTGGTATCATTGTCATTTGGAGATTTCTGCAAGAATTGCTTTCTTTGCCGATTGGATGGCGAACACTTCTGTTGTGTAAACTGCTCAGAAACCCCCTTATTGTCAGTCTATATAGCAAAGCCATCCATCCTCTGAATGCTCTAGGTCTCTAGTTTGTGGCAGTAAAGTGTATAATTCCAAGACTGTTTAGGGACCCCAGTATGCAGAAATATTCAAATACACCATTTTTAGTATAGGCGAAAATATCACATTTGTACTGCATGCAAAAACCTGCATGTTTTTTGCCCCAAACTGCATGTGATTATCATAAAGTGGGCATGTCTGTAAAGGGGAGACTCGTGGGTACCCATAGAACCCATTTTCATTCACATATCTTGAGGTCAGAGGTCAAGGGACCCCTTTGAAAATAGCCATGCCAGTTTTCCTCGCCAAAATGTAGCCGGTTTTCTAGTTTCATATGATAGCAGTATCCTCACTACACAGCTTTAAAACCTGCTACAGCCTCTGAAAGACAGTAAAGTCGGTTGGGATCGCCCACGATCCCGTTGGGTCTCAGGTTAAAACATTATAAATCATCTGCTATATTAAATAATATATCACATCAACTATGCCTTATACTGTACTTTATCTGATGATGTAGTAATACTATTCAACTATTATTTAGATTTGTCACATGCTTACTATTCTCATAAGCTTAATTAACATTTATTATTATCATTTATTATCATATTATGTATTACGCTATCAGTAAACTACTTTTATTATCATCTATTAAAATGATGGTACATCTATGATAAAGATAAAACTGCAGGCAAAGGTAATAAGAGCATTATATTTAATGGGGGAAGTGTGACACTAACGGCTTTTATTAGATTTTCTTCCAATTTACTGGCGCATTTTATTGCCTTTTGACTCATTCCAGTATTATAAGGCAGTTAACAGATTATCACTTTGCTCAAGGGCACAGTGACAGTTGTTATTAAGTTGTAGTATGGTTATTGTTGCAAGAAAAATTCAGGTCAGCTCCGGAGCAGCGACCCTGGAGGAGCTGGCAGAGGTTCACAGTGTCATGCTCAAGGACACTTGTGAAGTCCAGATGGTTCTTGAACGGTCACCTAACTTGTTATTATGCCGCCCTGCTGCCCTTTTATCTTCCTGTACGCACGGTGTTTTGGGGCCGACTCACTTCATGCATCGGGAGTAGAGCTGGCATCGTGCCACCGGCACTCTGACCACACAGGATGGGAAGGCGAGGAGCAGAGTGTGGCTCGGCCGGTCCAGAGTCAGAGACAGCAGCTGCCTGGCCTGCACAGAATCTTCAGCGCACCTGCAACACACACACACAAATATGCATTTCAACTACCCGGCCGAGACCGCAAACATTAAACCTCTGACCTCACTGAGCATTACAGCGGAGACAAAACACATTCCTCATGACTCACTGTGAAACAACCAAACACAAACAGGTCTATAAATAAAAAACATAATAAAAGAGAAAGGGATGAGAGGTAGCCAGATGTTACAGTGTAAATCCAACTACGCACTGTGGCTGATTGTAGAGGTTCAAGAGGTCCGCTGGCCGTCACAAAAACAGCAGCCAGGAGCTGAATCGCTTCTAATTGGCACTTAGAGCTACGATAGCCGGCACCGACCTGCCTCCGTGCAGCGGATTTATACCTTTTTATGCACATGTGCACTCATGCGTCAGTTGTATCTGGATGGTTTATGGTAATAACATTGTGGCTGACCCACAGTCATTAAGAAGAATCTATCATTCTGCTAAGGCCAAGCTGTGAGTCATTCTTCACAGCCAATATCACGAAAAGCAGGGAGAAGGAGGGGAAGCCAAACTAAAAATACAATAAACAACCAACAAATGCAGGACAAAAAAGGCAAAGAAACAAAGACTCCGAGAGACAGAACCCAGATCAGATGGAGGGAGAAGATACAGGCTCTATTGGTGGTGTAACTCTCTCATTTCCTGGTTCATTATGGCAACCGGCCAATCACAGAGCAGTGATTGGCCGCTTGTGCTGACTTCCTAAAAGATGACTGTGTTAGTGGCCCTGCTCCTGCATACCCTGGGGTTTATAACAGGGCACAAGACATCTCTTTGTCTGTGTATGTAAGGTGAGGCAGGGGGTGGACTGGCCTGGAGCATAAAAGGGAGAAACAACCCTGATGTGTCTGTGCTCTGTCTCCTGATTAGCTGTGTGCCTGCTGTGATGGCCGGACTGTCACTGACCTCCTGCTGGGCTCACCAAATTATCCCTCACACATTGGCTCCGGTCCACACCAACTCACTCATCACACAGTCCCCCACGTTTCACTCGCCATCACTATCCCTCATTCTGTCAAGTCTGAAGCAGCAAATAAGCTGAGACACAAATTGGTGGGTATATTGGAGGGGTTGAGAAAGGAAGGAGGTTTAATACTAACAAGAATAGTATAAATAAGGCTGGGCGGTATGGACAAAATCTTCTATCACGATATATGTCATTTCATATCTCGATGACAATTTATATCACAATATAGCATATTTTCTGGTAATTCAATATATAAAAAAGTAGGACTGACAATCGATTAAAATATTTAATCGTGATTAATCGCAAATTAATCACACTTTTTTATCTGTTCAAAATGTACCTTAAAGGGAGATTAGTCAAGTATTCAATACTCTTATCAACGTGGGAGTGGACAAATATGTTGCTTTATGCAAATATATGTATATATTTATTATTGGAAATCAGTTAGCAACACAAAACAATGACAGATATTGTCCAGAAACCCTCACAGGTACTGCATTTAGCATAAAAAATATGCTCAGATCATAACATGGCAAACTGCAGCCCAACAGGCAACAACAGCTGTCAGTGTGTCAGTGTGCTGACTTGACTATGACTTGCCCCAAACTGCATGTGATCATCATAAAGTGGGCATTTCTGTAAAGGGGAGACTCGTGGGTACCCATAGAACCCATTTACGTTCACATATCTTGAGGTCAGAGGTCAAGGGACCCCTTTGAAAATGGCCACGACAGTTTTTCCTCCCCAAAATGTAGCGTAAGGGTGGAGAGTTATCTAGCCTCCTTCCCAACAAACTAGCATGACATGGTTGGTACTAACAGATTCCTAAAGTTTTTTTTCGTTTCCTATGATATCTATGATATATATATATATATATATATAGCTTTAAAACTGGGCCCGCTAAAACCTAAAAAACACAAGTTGCTTTAATGCGTTTAAGAAATTAGTGGCGTTTACACGTTACTATCGCGTTAACTTTGACAGCCCTACAAATAAATATTTCCATCTATACACCGTTTGTTTATCACATTGAACTGAGTGGTAACGTAAAGTGTGATGTAATAACAAAAAATCTTCAAATGAGAATCCCTCAAATTATTTCACATTAGATTTTCTGAGAAATGAAGTAAGTATGTTATTTATTTATTTAGACGACGTAGTTGTTTATCATGATATCTCAACTTATTACACGGCTTTGTTGAATACCCAATTCTGATTGGTTAATCACGCTGTTCTATGGTCTGCTACATATTTCTTTACAGTTGCTATGTATACCAGACTGTTGCTATGGGCGCAGTTCTGATCTCGGACTCTGGCGGACCGTTTTTGTGTCAAATTATTGATTTCTTAAGTAAGTAGTTGTGTAATAAGCAGGATAATGTACAGCTAGCGGGTCATTGTTGTGAAGGAAACCCCTTCAGGGCGATGCAAGACCGTGCCGCATCGCCTGAGGTATACATCATTTTGAAATATGTATACCTCACTGCATGGAATTTGCTGGCATTATTTTTATACAAGGTAATGTGAGTACAGCGATTTTTGGAGATGTTTGAATGTATATAATGTATATAATTGTTTATGATTTCTGTGTCGGACCGCAGGAAGACTAGCTGGCTTCATGGCGTCAGCTAATGGGGATCCTAATGAACTAATAAACTGTCGGATTTATTTAACAACAATGACCGGCTCGCTGTACATTATCCGTTACGTATGATTTCAAGACGATATGATTCCATTGAAAGAGGATAAATGATCAAACTGAATTACTGCCCAGCCCTAAGAACAAGTAGATTAGACTCTACTTTAGGGAGAAAGAGAGTTTCCAGCCAGTTAGTTCAAGAAATAATCCTTTGTTTCCCCCTTATTGCAGAAAAAAAGGTATATATCAGAGAGCACAATTACCATGACAGAAAGCTAGTGTGTAGAAACATGTTCTTTCTTTTTTGAAATGCCTCTAATTAGCCTCGGTGAGAGATAATCACCAGCCAAATCTGCCTGCATCTGTGTGACAATCTTCTTCCCCTCCTCACCCTGCAGCCATCCACCATGTGGAACGCTGCTTCTCCAGAGAGAACAAAAGCAGAATTGAAGATTGAAAAGGCCGTCGTACCCAGTGTTCATTACGTAGTGGTGGGCATCCAACGAAATCTAGAAGCTGCCTGCCTCATGCAAAATGCTAATTAGAACAGGGACAAGAAGGCCACTCCAATCTTTTGTCAAGATCCAGATATTAAATATGACTGAAGATAAGAGGTAATTTTGGTCAAGATTAAGGATAATGTGATTTTATCATCATTTCATTACTTTCTGATGTTTTCCCCCCCTAATGTCGTCCTGCCGTACGTCTCCACCTCATTACAAGATGTTTAGATCTCCTGATAATGAATATTAGCCTCTAATGCTATTCTTTTCTCTTTGCCCTATTTGTATTCTCTGCATGGGGTTGCATCGTCTCAGCTTCTGCACAATTATGTGGATCTCTCGAAGAATAGGTGAGGCTTTCTGCATAATTCAGGACACGTCATGTTTCCAGGACATGTCATGCCTTTTTCTTTTTTTTTGTTTCTCCTTGCGACTCTTTTTCTCGGCGTATCACACCAGCTCCTCTCGCTGTGTATACATCAACCCCAGATGTCATTTAACCCTTTCCTGTCCTCCCCTGCTGTACAGTATGTCCTGAGCTATTTTACATCGAGCTCTCTGACTGCACAGGTTCGGCATTTTGGGAAATACGCTTGCTTGTTGTCTTGCTGAGAGTTAGATGAGATGATTGACACCACTGTCATGTCTGTGCAGTAAATATACACTCAGTGGCCACTTTATTACATACACCTGTACAATCTGATGCAACTCAATGCAGCAGCTCTGTTATATATGTATTATTGAGGCTGTAGTTTGCAGTGGTGTGGTGGTTCGTATGATATCTTACGAAAAGTTATTTCTAATTTTTCATGAATGTCCAGCAACACGTGTTGATTTCCGTGCGTTACGTGCATACACTCTTTTCAAAATAAACGTTGTCTTCACAGGAAACAACTTGGTGAAGTTTAGGCAACGAAACGACTTAGTCAGGTTTAGAAAAAGATCGTGGTTTGGGTTCAAATAACTACGAAAGTGGCGTTACTTAAGTATGGAAGTTACGTGACAAAACATCAGCGATGACTTCTGGTTTCACACGGTGTACAAACATTGGTCTCCTGGGCGAAAGTCTAGTGTGTTTTTTAAACCAACGCATCCACTCAGACCTCCTCCCTGCTCGGCGTTTGTCGCTCTTTATGCTTCCTGGCTGGTCCGAGTTTTGTGAGCCGGACGTGTCGCGCTGGACGGACTCATCTGCATAAAGTTGAGATTTTTCAACTGTATGCAAATACAGACCCTCTCCAACTCGCCGCAACACTCCCACCATGCACTGGGCGACTGCGTCTCCAGCTTTCCATATTAAATGAATGGAAAGCGCTGAGACGTCACCGGATCTGGTGGAAATGTGCCGATCGAGGAGCACTTGCACCGGTGAGTGGAACCGCTGACACGCCCCCCTTGAAAACTTAAACACAGGACTGTTCCCGCCTACACAGTCCTGCACATAACCCCCCGTAAAAACACAACGTCACGTGTTTACACTTAGGTTTTTGTGGTTTCAACCTTCTCATCTAACTCTCAGCAAGAAAGCTAAATAGCATATTTCCAAAAAATGTCTAACTATTCTTTAAACAGTTCAAAATATACGTCCACTTCCTTTCTGTTAGCTTTAACGTCTTACTTATCGGGGTTGAATCCCTCCAGTTCCTCCAGGAAGATGTTGCTGTTGGTGACGGTGTTGTCCTGGTTGGGCATGATGAGGAACTTGAGGATGGTCCCTCTGCTGGACCCGAGGAACAGCACGGTCCGGTTCCTATGAGGCCCGGCTTCTGAATCCACCACGATCTTATTCAGCTGGTACCTGCAGAGATAGAGCGCTGCGTTAACGCCACAGAGCTGAACGACTCATTAGGGACTTTTCTTCCATAAAAAGATAAAAGCATGGTCAAGTAGCTCCCAGAGGCTAATTTATGATTTAAGTGCAACAACTGATTGGTTTAGGTGTAAAATACAGACTCTTGTGGATTTAAATCATAATATGCCAGTTTCTCTCGAGTCACTGCAAAATGAAATGAATTCCACGGAGAAGAAACTGCTCATCAAATTTGCATAATAAATTAATTACGGCAGACGTTCAGTCATTAATAATATCAGTCAAGTAAATGGGCCCGTCTTGGAACAATAGCAGAGTGTTGCTGAACTACACACAGTCCTGTGTGTACGAGTCAATAGACGACAAAAGAAGCCGTGTTGTGCCGGCTGTTTAATATTCCACATACATCCAGTCTCCATAATCCCCCGGTGGCTGGTCGGCAGCGGGACTACATATGGTAGATAGCGAATAGAGAGAGAGAGAGAGAGATGGAGAGAGAGGCATGTGTGCATTTATGTGAGACTTGATGTGCTACAGCTGCTCGCCTGCTACCACAGACTTCAACACCCAACCAGTTTAACTTCAACAGAAGGAGCCCAAACACACAGACCGTGTGTGTGTGTTTGTAATCCTGTCTCCTACACTGTAAAACATCATACAGCGGTTTAGTGGAATCAACTCATCAATTTAAGCTCCTAAAAAAAAGCACAATTAGCATATTAGCAGACAGTTAAGCAGCATGCGTTGCTTGACGGTGAAAACTCTCCAGAAACTCTTCTTTTTCGTGCATTAAATTGTTGTTGTAAAATTGTTTCTACACTTCTAATTTGTTTAGCCAAATACATCTTGATGGGAACATAACTGCTGCCAAGATTATGTTTAATGTAGGGCTGCACAATTAATCGAATATAAATCCCGATTTTGGCTTCCCGCAATTAAATGAACATGATCGACTGCGATGTTGACGTTTAAATTGCGTGCTCCGCTCATAGGAAACTCCTAATCCTAATCTAACAGCCAGCCATCAGGGGCCGATTGAGATGTTTTGGCTTCACTTTTGGGAAGCTGTCATGCCGCTGTGTGTGCACTCTACAACAACAGCCGACAGAGCAGACGGGCAAAAGGAAAATGCACTGAATGAGGTGAGGAAGAACCTAAGTCTTACTTGAAGCCTAGCACAACGGGAGAGTGAAAGCAGCGCTCTGTTGATGTAATTTTAGGTAAAAAGTTTTGGGACAATTTTATTTTGCTTCTAGGAGATGCACTGTGAATAAGGACAAGTCTTATTTTGACGATTTGTACATTAGCAGGAATGTAGCACAACATGGAAGTGAAAGCAGCGCTCTGTTGATTTAAATGTAGAAGTGCTATACAAATATTTTGCCCCTAAAATCAATAAATAATCGTGATTTTCATTTTGGCCTTCACCGTGCAGCCCCAATTTAACTGTTAATTTTTTATGAGTGCAGGAAGAGCAAAGTTTTAGTACTGAATGGAAGTCATATGGAGGCGGTCAGGATGCATGGTTGGCATACAAAGCATCAAAGTTAGTGTACAGTACGATCCTGGTTTCTGTTAAATGTTCATAGAGTAAATACACCCTGTCTCATGCTTCAAGTCACTTCTGAGTTTTTCATTATTCAACCAAAACCGCAATTTTCCCCCCCTCATCCTCTTTAAAATCCGTCGGCCACTATTTGGTCTTTCAGAGGCGGAAGCGGGTTCCGTTTTAAAGCTAGTCAAGAAACTGGTATCATATGAAACTAGACGACTTAAGGAATCCATTGGTACCAATAACTCTCCAAAGTTAGGCTACATTTTGGCAAAGAAAAACTGGCATGGCCATTTTCGAAGGGGACCCTTGACCTCTGACCTCCAGATATTTGAATGAAAATGGGTTCTATGGGTACCCACGAGTCTCCCCTTTACAGACATGCCCACTTTATGATAATCACATGCAGTTTCTTTTGCATGCAGTACAAATATTTCAGATTCAAAAACGGTTTAGTTGAATATTTCTGCATACTGGGGTCCCTAAACAGTCTTGGAATTACATAAATTGTGTATCACTGTAAAGCTGAGATTCTTGTGGATCCAATGAGCCAAACTGTATTCATGTGTGATGATGTTAGTCCCCATAGCAGCCATTTCATTGTAGTGAGACCATTTTTTTTTAACTTGACCTCACTGTATAAAATGACCTGTGGTGACCTCTAGGATAATCACAGCCTCATGAGACTTTACAGCCACAAACTAGAGAACTAGAGCATTCAGAGGATGGTCCTAGGTAAATTGACAATAAGGGGGTTTCTGAGCAGTTTCCAGAACAGAAGTGCTCGTCGTCCAATTGCCGAAAAATTCAATTCTTGCAGAAATCTCCAAATGTCAAAAGTTTTTGGTACCAAATCACAGCATGGCTTTTTCTATGGAGTTCCTCAAGGTCTTGGTGCCTTAATGTGGTATTTTGGAGGGATTATTGATAATTTGTATCAATTCTCCAGTGGTAAAAGAAATGGCAAAATTTAGCACCAAATCTGTGTAACAAATGGTATCAACCCAAAAATTGCTGCAACAACTTATGTTGCTTCAAAACCCTTAAACACTTTCACAATTTATTTTAATTCATTAATTTATTCATGTTTATTTCTGATTTATGACTAGAACAACTTGACACACAGTGCTGATGATGTACAACACTTCTATGTGACGTCTACTGTTGACCTGCTATCTCCCCATAAAGACCCCCTGTACCCCCCTACCCCTCCATGAACAACCTTTATTATACTTTAGTTCAATATTGTATTGTAGGGACAAAAAAGCAATTATGTTCTATATGAACATTTTGCAGCTTGTTAGATATGTTTATTAAAAACGTTGCCTGTCTCCTGGTAACATAATCACTAGGAGACAAACAGGGTTGGATGCTTCTCTGAGTTCAGTCTCACCTGACCATGGTTCTGACAATCCAGGGTCTCTGTCCGAGTGATGGGACGGCTTCATCCATCAGAGGATGGGTCTTGACGAAGTTGAGCATCTCATCAGGGAACGCGTTTGAGGAATTAAACCTGGTGCCTTGAACAGCACAGCCGCCGGGTCTGGGGACGACAAGTTTCAGCACAGGTTTAGCAGGCGATACAGAGGTAAAGCAGCATCCTCTTTTATGACTACTTCAGGCCTCAGTAAAGATATAGTTACATAATTAAACCGTCTAGACTGTCTGAGTGTCTCACATTCAGACACATACCACTTTTTCAACAACAGACTGATTTGATTTAGTCAAAAGAACATGATGTTGGAAGGATTTGGCAAGTGATGGGACAGTTATGAGGTCAAGACATGCCTTTAGATAAGCAGAGAACGTTGTATCCTTGTGAAAAATGAATTTCGCACCTCCATGTAACTTTCAGAAGTTTCTACAGGCTGTGATATCATATGCAGCATCTTCCTGCATTCTCCATTACATTTGTGTATAATCAACTTGTTTCACCTTGTAACTAAAACTTTTAAAAAATGCCCTTGAGCAGCATCTTCTTGCATGGTGTGCATTTCCTTTTCTTATGAAATCAAACCTGTGACCTGTAAAACACACCTTTATAGACGAGTTTTATAACTGAATTGAATGAGGCTTGTTCATAATACAGTTTTCTGATAACAGTCTGAACACAGGTGCATAAATTGATTACAGCCATCTGCACCTTGGCTTCGGGATGACTTCATCTGGAACAGGCGTCCAAATAGACTCGGGTGATTTCTGCTCCTTGAACCTCCCTTCAAACACCCCGGCCAGCTGCTCCATGTCGAAGGCACACACCGCCGAACCCGGGATACTACAGAGACAGAGAGGTGAAACAGAGGTGGATTGAGACAGAGAAAGTCGATTGATAAAACACTTTGAACTGACACAAAATGACTGTCAGTCCCGTGTCAAGTAGGCTTTACCTCCCAACGGGGGTGCAGAAAGAATAAGTGTCGGAATAAGAAAAGACAAGGTAGATAATGCCGAGACTGAAAAATAGGCTGTGAAACGTGAAAAGGGAAAGAAGTTTAAATGTAGAAAGCCAATTGTCAGTGTGAGAAAGGGACTGGCTTCCAGCGAAGATGACAAATTGGATTTGGGCTGCTCATATTTTGACGTTCAGAACTTGAACACAAAGGAAATTGTTACTGAGACGGAAAGAAAGACTGGATAAGATAGACGCTGTCAACTCCGTGGGCGAAGAATAGATATGCAGCGGATGCAATAGCTAGATTAGCCACATGAAAAGATCTTGGCTGGAATTCCTGGAATATAAAACGAAATAGGAAATGAGTCACTGAATATTTTGCTTTTCACAAAGTGTGTGTATGTGTGTTCGTGTGTCTCATAAACACATCCCCAGTAAAAAGCTTGGTGCACCTCGGAGGCTGCTTAACTACTCGTGAACCCTGCAACGGGGAACAGAACATCTGCTCCGAGAAGTGTCCATAGCCCACACACACACACACATAACCAACAAATAGAGACACATTCACAGAAAGTTACACTATCTCTTCACTGAGACTGTTACTTTTTCCTGTTTTGGCTCGAGAAAGCACTACAGAGACTGAGAAATAAAGAGAGCAGTGTCAGGATGAGATAAGGAATGAGTATTAAAAAAACATCCCATGCTTCAAGCTCCGAGACTCAACTCTGCTCCGAATGTGTCCTCGTCAATGACTAATGGTGTGCGTGGTGTGAGAGCTAGTGACTAAGTGCTAATACCTCAGTGATACGCACGCATTGAAAGTCCCGGAGAGACTGAGTCACCTGCAACCTGCTGCTACCAAAAATCCCACACATACCCCATCTGTTTCTGGCCCTCTTTCCGCTGGTGATTTGAGGGTCTGTGCCGCCTGCCGTCGTGACTCTGAGTGGTGTTTCTGTTGAGTGCCCCTTTGAAAGCCGCAGAAGGGTATGTTTGGGAAGGCAGCGCCCGAAGGCTGGATTTTGGTGGCGGCGGGGAGCCGTGCTCTCCTGATGTGCCATTTGATCAGGTCACGCCGTCTCCCTCAGTACTTATCATTCATAGGCAGGGATGTGACTCAACCCCGGCCAGCGTGGCGGAGCTGCAGGCATATCTGTGGACGATACGGTGGGTCTCTCTCAGGACCGCCGGCACCAGATGTTATGTGTGACATGTCTGCCAGCTATGCACCGGTCGGCGCAAGCTCGGCTTTCTTTCTCTACCTTATCCCACAACTGCAGGTCACTGGGTTTGCCCCACGTAGGGCTGCGTGTCCAGCAGCAGTAAGCCAGAAGGCCTCGAGCAGTTTCTCTCTCCACATTCTCTTAATTATTCCCATTTTCACTCGAGTAGTCTCTCCTGCTTTTGTTATCTAGTCCAGTGGTTCCCAGCCTGTGGTCTGGGGCGCCAAAGATCACAGGATGTGCATCAGGATTTGTCTGCTCTGAGGATGTCAAAATTAGATTTGCTTCTATATAACGAACACACCAGTGTTGATTTCGTTAACGACAACTATGACGCAATATGTTAGTCAACGACCTTTTTTACCATGACTAAGACGAGACGACACCGATGTCATTAAACACTAACGGTGACGATATCAAACATGCAATATCGCTGACGAAAAAATACAAGACTAAAATGTCGTTTAAAAACATAAAAAACATTTTGACTAAAATCAAATGACTTTTCGGTGACTAAAACTAGACTAAACCTATGAAAGATAGAAATTACTAAAATGTGGCTAAAACATTTCATTTTTGTCTTAAGACTAAATTTAAAATAGATGCTAAAATTAACACTGTAACACACTTACTGTATATTTTATACAAAAGTCTGTATATAAACCTAAATAAAAATATATTTTTTTGCCGCTTAGTAGCAAAATCTAACAAAATATTCTGCTTCAATCCATATTTGTTGGCGTTTAGCCTTTCAAAAACAACAGTCTTACTTCGATCAGAAAGGGAGGCCCGTACCTATATTAACGAAGTGATCTAGCAGCAATCTAACAGCACCATAAATTACATTAAATCTATTTTGGCTCTAACGTTATTATAGTAAATTAATAAAGTCATTACAAAAAAAAGATAATATTATGCATCTTGCGTCATCGCTTGGCGAATCCGACAACAACTTTATTTACATTGACGAAACTGACGAATTAAAGAAAGTTGATTTAATAAAAAAAGACTAACTCATTTAATGCACTGAATCACTTTATTGAAATTGAGGATTTTGTTTGAGGATTTGTAATTTTTTTAGGGTGATGATGTTGTCGGGGGTCAGCTTTACTTAGATACAAGAAGAGGGGGCTTCGTGGATGATAGGTTGGGAACCACTGATCTCGTCCATGTGTTGTTTTCTTGTACACAAATTTCCTTCCCAGTCGCCTTGCTCACTTCAGACTACTTTCCTTTTTTTTTACTTTCCTTTGGTTTTACTTGCCTGTCCCTTTCTCTCTGTGTCCATCGGCATTTGTCCGTCCTTCACTCTTTCTCCTCGACTAAGGTTGAGTGACAGGCTGTCCAGGCAAGATGCAGAGGGTGTCCGTTTGAGAGGACTGCTGCGGAGTCTAAAGTACTTCCTCACTGTTTAACAAGCTCTCTGACAGCCTGGAATAACACTCCTCACGGACACATGATGCCTCGTAGGGGCGGACGAGGAAGAGGAGAAGAAGGTGGGAGTCAGGGGAAGTGTCAATGTCGGCCCTTTAATTAGGGGTTTAACTCTGATAAATTGTAGAGAGACTTTAACTTCTGCACACTCATGAATATAAAAAATAAAGACCTTGAAATATGGTATCAATTAGCCACATGGGGACGATATCATTTCTGTTCAAATGGCAGAAATCCAACAACTTCTTTGATTGACTTGACTTGATTTCTACCAGACTTGATATGGATCCAGAGGGGTTTCAGAAAAACTTTGGCTGTGTCTGAAATCACTCACTACTCACTATATAGTGTACAACGATGGTCACTAATCAAGCAGGAAAAATGGTAGACGTACGAGAGCGGCGCGATTGATACAAATCCATGAGCTGTGGCGTGAAAAATAACGTATTTAATGTGAGCAGAGCAGCACACTACAAAACAAATGGCCACAAATTACTTTGTATTTATTAATTTGGGAAAATACGCCAATGGCAGCACATCACCGCTGAACTACTTACGTTCTTGCCTTTCACAATAAAAGCCCTAGATATATATGCTGCATCACTGCTTACCAGGGGAACTTAAATTCACTCAGAGCATTTCAGAGGCAACTCAACAAAACAGCTTACAACATGTACTTATCACAAAAATACATGTCGGAATTTATTAGCTATGGTCTACAGTACCACCCAGCATTCAAAGCAATAACCCTCGACAACACCTCACCTCTGTCTAACAGAGAACTCTCAGCTTTACTCTAGTTTCTGTCACAACCATACTCCATCATGTTTTTGATTCTGCAATAATCTTGCACGTGTGGAATTTGCACATCAGTTTACTACCTCATTTAATTGATATCTTAAAACAGAAATTGTAACCTGCACACTTTGCTAATGTTTATAGTATGTTTTTGTTTTTCTATGTTTATATTTTCTAAGTTAGTTGTAGTAGTGTGGTATATTTATAGTGTATTATAATATATTCTTTATATTGCGTATACTATAGATATTATCTCTAGTGTTGATATGTATCTCTCAGCCGACGTTGATCTGGCGTGTTTTAATTGTGCGATAGCAATGACGTAATTAACGGCGCAGAAAAAAAGAGCTTAGCTTAGCCTAATGACTGGAAACAGAGGGAAACCGCTAGCCTGGCTGTGTCCTAATGCAAAACAAATCTGCCCACCAGCACCTTCAAAGCGCACTAATTCAAGTGTAATAACAACAAGTTGAAGTTTTCCGGGGGGATCATGTGCCGGACTTTGTCGTGCTATTGCTAAGCAACCAGACTCCAGTAAAAAAAACAAAACACAACTAGTCATCAAAAGCAAATAAGTGCATTTTCTTCATTCTCTTCCTTTAAACTAAACTTCGAGGCATCAGAGAGGTCTATATCCTGTAGTTACATACTGTATAGACCAACGTACAGCTTTTACAAATAGCACAGATATTCAAACTATGATCAGAACTATATCACACAAAGTTTCATATTAAACCTTTTCAACTTTGGCCTTAATTATGAGACTCTTTTCTTTACACCTCTGAACTTCTACCCTTTATCTTCAATTTTTAATATTATTCAGGCATCCTTTTTCTTTCATTTATTCTACCACACACCTCTCACCTGATCTCCTTTTTTTGTATTCAAGCAACCTCATTTTTCATATTTTTCCTTGACCTTTCCACATCAGGTCCCTGAGGGTATTCTCTTCCCTCCCTATCCCGACCATCCAGACTCATATGGGCTCGCGAATATCTCTGTAACAAGTCTGTAATTTCCTTGTGACGTGGCTCTGCTGTCAATTACATGTGTTCCCAGACTCATTTCCTCAAGCTCTAGCTAGATACCTAGCTATGCATTCCCCTTGCCTTCTCTACTGGTGCATGCCCGGGGGGACTAGCTCGCACATCTGTGCATCCTCCCTCGTGTCACACTAAACCTGTTCTCCTCCTGCTCCTTGTCCTCCTCATTTTCCCCTCCTCTGCCGTGTTTTCCCAGAGGGACATCCTGCTGTCTGACCCCCGTCACGTGGGATCCTTTACAACCAAAACCAAACATGGCCTCCCACTCTCAGGATGCACTAGATTTACTTTACTTTGCATGGGATGTTTTGCTTGCATTCCTGCGTGGCTCCATTAAGCCTAATGAGCCCACGTCACTCTGCTCCAGCGGCAATAGACATTTTCAGCTGCCAAAACAATAGCTAAGAAACAATGAGAGCTGTTTGTTTTTCAGTAACCAGTCCAGTGCAGCTTGATGACGGTAAGCCTTCCATTTGACATCTCGACACTTACCCACTTATTTGCACTGATAAATAAAGCAGAAAGTACGGCCTGTTCTCTTCTTCTCCCCGATGGATTCATATTTTTATTCTCTCCTCTTCTGAGATTGCTGTTGCTCCATACGCCTCCTTGACCTCTTGAGCATCAGGAGTGTGAGACCAGGAGGTGCTCGGTAGGAAATCCGAGCTCTTCTTTCATCCCTCTTCGAGAGGAAGGGCCCGAGGCTTCAGAGGTGGATGCACAAAGGAACTGACAACTGGAGGCGATTTTATACTCTGGAAGTAGAGACTTTAAGGATCCCACAAATGCAACTTCATAACATTTGAGGAGCTGGTGTGTGGCTGTAAAATTATCCCTGGGCACAGGAGGAGATGAGTAAGTTCAGAGTGTCCAGCGGAGACTCTAGGAGGGCCCAGTAAAACCTTGACTTTATCCGCTTATTCCCAAACTACAGTCCCATATATGCTGCTTGGGGCCAAATGGCAGGAGAGAATAGCTATTCCTCCACTCCCGGGTCCTGCTTCATGCTGTTTTCACTGCACGATGCCAGCCAAAGCAATTTGTCTGGCAAGCACTTAGCCAGCGCGGCGCAGTGGGCCACACAGGGCCAATGGGAGTTTTGCAGCTCACCTCACACATTCTCTCGTTCTCTTTGTGTTCATTTCCCTCCATCACGCGTCTCCTTATCCATCCATCTAAACCCTCTCTTTCTCTCTCTCCTGGCTGGCAGTTATTTAAAAAAGGACCCAGTGGCAGTTCACCCAAGCAGGGGTGTGTGTGTGTGTTCAGCTGGTTCGCCGCAAATGCTGTTATCTGGGAACCATTGTAAGTGTGTTTGTGCACGTGTGTGTTTGTATGTGTGTGTGTGTGTGTGTGTGTGTGTGTGAAGCATCCATCTGTCTCTGCAGGCTCCCGCTCGCAGCGTAGTCCTTCCAAAACACGTAGATAAGATGCAGCTGATGAAACAGTTTTAGATCTCAGAGAGAGAGCGAGGGATGCACGTGTTGTCCATTATTGACTTCCTCGTCCTTGAGCTTCTCATCCGTCTCCCTCTTTATTCTCCTTCTCTGTCTTCTCTCCTTTCACGTTTACCTCATTGTCCCTCTTTCTCTCCTGTCTCTTACGGGGAGCCCACCGCTTTGAGACGCTGTCCTGCAACTGGTACCGTATGGTGCTTTATTCTTATATCCTAAAATAAACAGGGATGGGACCACTGGCAGATGATAGCTATGCTGCTGGCTGCATTTAAGCGAGACGCTGTATTGATTCCAGGCAAGTATTTCTATATGTTTGCCTCAATGTCTACCAGACACAGTAAATGGTGTCAGGGCCATTCCGATGTAAGGTGAGCGGATCATCAGAAAAGAGTACTTTTCTATGATTTGAGCCACTTATAGACTGCAATATGCTGTAGCAATACCTAATTTTAAAGTGTGCAGAGTAGTTTTTATCCCTGTGCAATGTAAAGGATACACAGAGGATGTTCCCACTAACATGCACACTGCAATGTTCCCTCTTAATAAGTCATTTATTAATAGAATATTTTTAGGGCTGTCAAAGTTAAAAGGATAATAACGTGCTAATGCATATTCATTTTAACGCCACTAGTTTCTTTAATGCATTAAGGCATTGCGATTTTTAGGTTGTAGCAGGCTCGGTTTTTAAAGCTAGAGTGAAGATACTGGCATGATATGAAACTAGAATACCTAAGGAATCCATTGGTACCAACCATGTCATACTAGCTTGTTGGTAAGGAGACTAAATACACTACGAAGTTTCGTTAAATTTTGGCGAGGAAAAACTGGCTTGGCCATTTTCAAAGGGGTCCCTTGACCTCTGACCTCAAGATATGTGAATGAAAATGGGTTCTATGGGTACCCACGAGTCTCCCCTTTACAGACATGCCCAATTTATGATAGTTACATGCAGTTTGGGGCAAGTCATAGTCAAGTCAGCACACTGACACACTGACAGCTGTTGTTTGCCATGTTATGATTTGAGCATATTTTTTATGCTAAATGCAGTACCTGTGAGGGTTTCTGGACAATATTTGTCATTGTTTTGTGTTGTTAATTGATTTCCAATAATAAATATATACATACATTTGAATAAAATAGCATATTTGTCCACTCCCATGTTGATAAGAGGATTAAATACTTTACAATTCTCCCTTTAAGGTACATTTTGAACAGATAAAAAAGTGTGATTAATTTGCGATTAATCGTGATTAACTATTTTAATTGACTGACAGCCCTAGTAGGTTTTTTCTTGTTAATTTGGAAAATAGCTAGAAAAAGCAGCATTTCAACAAAGCACAATAAGTAGATTGCTAAAACTGTATCGGATAAGAGAGACATAGGAATCAAGAAAAATGGTTTTGTTTATTCACACTTGCTTCAAGGGGAATTATCTCATCCCACTGGAAGAACATGTAAAACTCAACACTAGATTGAGTCACTTTAGAACATTAGTGCCTCTCTGATGTAGAAACTAATTTATATTTCCTGCATTGAAAGGATCTGAAGTATAGTGTATGTATAGCTCACATACATATTTTTTTGTCACACTCTCTGTCGTTCAGTTTCTCTGGTTTGCTGTTTGTGTTGTCTTTGGCTCTGCAAATACCCACCTCCTTCAATAATCCCCCATTTACCAGGAGGCACATCTCCTCTCCTCTCACCTTTTTTCAATTTAATCTCGTCTTTCGACAGATCACCCTTTTGTCCTCAATGAAAGCGTTCCATGTGTCTTAAATTACTCTGTACCCCACAATCCTGACCTCTGTACCTCCACGCAGCCTCTTTCATTTCTCTGGAGCTTTAATCGGCCTGTAGGAAGCCTTGCTCTTTCCAACTTCATAGGTGAAGGAACAAACTGTGGTGGTCCACTGAATTTCCAAGGTGAGCCGTGTGAGTGCTGCTTCACAATGGGTGTCTATCTCAGTCTCCACGGGACGTACGTCAAGATGTTTCCACGTCTGTGTGTTTCTTAAAAAAACACTCTCGGTATGATTGAATCCCCTTTTCTCTTTCCAGAGAGGACAAAGATTGAAATCCCTCCACTTCAGCCCTCAAAGTCACACATGTATGCACACGTATACACACATTCACACACAAATAAAGCTTATTGAAAGGCACACAGGTTGATTATTGATCTGGAGCAGTGATTGTCAACCAGGTCTGCACTTGCTTTGGGCTACGTGGAAAAATTGTCAGCTGGAACAGCGTGTGTTGAGAGTGCGTGCAAACTAGTTAGCAAGCCAGCAGAGAAGTTGAATCGATAACACTTTCTATGTCTATAATGCATTATAAACATACTTATAATGTATTATAGGTTATTATTATAAGTTCTCATACATATTCACAATGCTTTATAACAATAATATTCACACATTATGAAGCATTTTATAAAAACTTATAAGGTCAAGTATCATAATACTTCTTTTTAATTTTTTTGTATTCTAATTCCCATACTTGTAATACATTATAATCTTTTTATAATGCATTATAATCACTGTTATAATGTGATTATAAGTTTCTCTAAGTGAAAAATATCATTAAATCAATGAAAGAACACAAAACATTGTAAAAATGTATTTTTACTTTACTTAAAGGAAACAATGTCCACTTACAATAACTTATAATCACATTCTTATGCATTATAAATGTGATTATAATGCATTATAAAAAGATAATAATGTATACAACTATGGTTATTATAATACACTATGATCCTTGCAAAGAAATGTCAGTGAGTGACCAGCTATTATGAAGTATTATATATATAATACTTGACCTTATTAGTCATTATAAAATGCTTTATAATATGTTATTATTATTGTTAGAAAGCATTATGAACATTAATAAGTGCTTATATCTATAATTATACAGTGCTATACGCAGATTATAATACATAATGAGTCTTAATAATGAGACGGGCGTCATAGAAGGTGTTACCGTTGAAACAGTTAGCTATACAGTTTTTGGGCAAATGGTGAAATATACTGTAGCTATAATGTATAAACCATGCAAATAGTTAGTCAAAGCGATGGATTAAAAGTTCAAATAGCTAAAAGTAATAAATAAGTTGTTAAAATACTTATATAGCTAAAATGAATGAATGGAAAAGTTCAAATAGTTAATTAAAACATAGTTGGCTTAAAGTGACAGTTGAAACAGCTCCAGTAAACGTGAATCGAAAGATAACTAAAAGAACTAACTGAAATATAACTTAAAGTAATGTTCAAATAGTTAGCTAAAAGTAATAATGAATGGTTAAAATAGAGCTAAAAGTAATAGAAATAAACCAGCACATTCTCATCCCAACTCACGTCCCTTGGCGTCACTTTAGTCTACAGGAGACGTGAACAGGGGTGTCCTGGATGAAAGCCTTGTGTTGTTGGGCACATACACCTCCCTTCTAGCCCGCCCTTAGTGTGTCTTTTCGCTCTTTAAACTACGTCACCACAGTCACTCCCGACGTACTTTCTCTGAGCATTTACTGTTGACGCGGACGGGTTCACATTGTAGTTAATGGAAAGCCTGGTGTGTTTCATACCGGCGCTAAGGGGTGCCTTGTGCGGCGGTATCAAACGCCGACGGCCGTGACAAAGTGTCTGTATTTGGCGCCCTGTGAATGAGAACGAGCCGGATAAACAGTTGAATCAGATGCCGGTGTTCAGGCTTCTGGAGGTACAACTGACAAAATAGGTTGCACTGATCTTGAGTGTCCTTGTGTGCACATTTTTGAGAGAGATGAAGGCATATTTTGTGTGCTTTGTAGCTTGTTTAAAGGTTTATGTTAGTATGTGGTACCTGTTTGCTGGTGTGGAGAACACCCCCAGGATTATGTCCCTGCCATGCATCCTGATGATGGGGCTGGTGGAGTGGAGCAGGTTGAAGTAGAAGTGGGAATCGCCGGGGACGGAGCAGTTCAGACGGGCCTTCAGGAACGACGTCCACTGCTTCTCCAGGACACGCTGAGAGCCGCCGAGATCACGTTTGCACACCCGCGACACCCTTGACACCACCACCTGTGAGTAATCAGGCACAGAGAAGCAGCTGTGGGCATAGAAAATAACTGACAGGTGTGCAGCGTCTCACATATAACTCCGATGATACGCTGGGGAGCAAGCTTTGGGGTTTCATCTTCAAACAGGCATATTTAAAAGCTCTCTCCAACTTCAGGGTGATCTTTACAGAGTCATTTGCATGCTATTTGCAATGCGGAAACCCTGTTTTGACAGATCATTGTTTTATAATGGTAAACCTAATATCAATTATTCATAAAAATGTCAGCGCATCTCAAAATTGCTTCTTTGAACAGCCTCATCCACACAACGGTGATGCTGTTTAAGTATCCATTTACTCTGCTCTCTGTAAACATGTCAAACCCGGAGACCTTGTGCAAGCACTTCTCCCCAAATGTGAATTGCTAATTCATTAGAGAAGATCCCGATGCTGATATTTTTTCCATAAAGACATATCCCCAGCTCTGGTAAGGGCAGGAAATATACAAAGCTATTTAAAAAAAGGCTTTTCTCAGGTTAATACCGACATGAATTGTTTACTCAGACTGTGATTTGTCGGATTAGATATGCAGGCAAACAAATATGAGGATGAAAGGTCAGTGTAGCTGAGGGAGAAGAGTTGATATTGACATTCAAATAATAGCAGCAGGGAGATATTAGAGCGGCTTTTGTGGTGTTGCATTTTAAGCACACATCCTCTACAGTCCTTTTAAAAAAGGTGCCCTGAATGGACCGGCAGCTCCTCCGTGTGAATGCTGTGAGTTCACAGGTCCAGGAGGATACGTTTTCATCAGAATGACTTCTATACCTTCTCCAGGTAATTGAACTCCATGGCTATCTCTCGGAAGAAGAAGTAGATGTGAGGTCCCCACTCCACGGCGCTGACGAAATACGGCTCTATATTGAGAGAGAGAAGGGGGGAAAAAGGTTTAATAAAATATAGATGGACCATCAGAGAGCAAACAGAAAACAGTGTCTCCATTTGCAAATGCATCATTCGCTCCCACGACACCGAGGTAACATGAGGGCAGTGAGAAAGAGGCACAGGCCACGCTTAATTTCATTACATGGTGAAAGGGGATTTCACACCGAACAATAAGCGCATTATGACTCCCTGATGTTTCGGAGAACTCGGGTTTCACGCTACGCATTTGGACGCTATTACACCCGGGACCGGCTACAACCTGTGTGTCTGATATCATGCATTTCTTTTTTTCCCGCTGTCTCGTTGTCTTCGTTAAGTTTGACCGTGATGTGGATTTTCTGTCAGGGAGCAGCACGTTTGACAGCTTCGTGTCCAGTGACCTGAACATGGAGTTGTCAGGGCGCTGCTGACTCAGCCGCTCTGCTACTGACACATGTATTGATCCCGCATGCTGCTAAGTGATGTGGATGCACACACACTCAAAACACCAGTCTGATGCACACACACACACACACACACACACACACACACATGTCTGTAGGTACCTCTGAACCACTTGGAGTCGTGCTTGACGGTGCGCAGAGCGGGACTGTCCCCAAGGCTACGGTAGATCACTGCATCGATGGCCAGGAAGTCTGTCACTGTGGCTGTAAACAGATTCCCCTCTGACACACAAACACACACACACACATAGAAACACTGGTGAGTTAGGCAGTCTGCCAAAGCAACAGCATGACCACAAACAATAAAGCCGGCGTGAACGTTTTATGAAAGTCCTCCTGCATCATAAACATAACATGACTGACCAGTCAACAATATAATTGCAGAAACATAATTGCAACTTTGCATCACTCCCACGCCAAAAAAATAAAATTTTTACTTCTAGCTAATATCAGATAATGGGCTGATGGCTGAACAGTAATGGCTCCCTACAGTTTCAGCCACAGAACAGTGTTGATTATATTATAGTGGAGTGTTTAAATCTGATGAAGTAAACAAAGCAGATGAATAAAAAAAAAACAATCACAATAGCTCTGTTTTGTTGAGGCTGCTGAATGCAGCGCATTCAATGACATTCAACAATGATATTCATCAGAGCTGATCCACGTGCAGGAGAGGAAGTAAAGACTAAAACTAGGGCTGGCAATTGATTCAAATATTTAATTGGGATTAAAGCAGCAGTGGCTAGAATTGTAACAAATATGATTAAAAAAAAGTTATATATAAAACGGTCACTATATCCTGACAGTAGTGCATGAGACAGGTAGTCTGAAAAAAATCATGTGTCCTCCGGTGCTCCTAACAGCATCTGCAAGATTTCACAGACCGGAGGAAAACAGCCAATCAGAGCCGAGCTGGAGCCTTGCTGTCTCTGAGCAGCTGTCAATCACTCGCGAACTCCGATCAAGCAGTCAAACTAGGCCGCGCTGATCAAATATGAATCAATATTCTGTTACTGTAATGCCTATTTCTCTCCTCAAATGTTTTCAGAAACATCTTGTAGTGTACTGTTTAGCTGTAAAATGAGAAAGTTTGTGACCCGGCAGCCATGTTGAGATCAGTTGAGAAAATACCGAGCACCGCTAACCAGCCGGAGCACAGCCAATAGGAACGCTCTCTCTCTGAAATGACCTGTGGTTGGCCAAATTAGATTGATTTTCTAAAGTCTGAAAACAGAGCCATGAGGAGGTGCAGAAGTCTAGTTTTCTCTCAGAACACTTGAATTACAATATGCTGAAAGGTTATTATGGAATTTTTGCCCAATGATACCAAAAATATACTGCCTACTGAAGCTTTAATCGCATGATTGTTAAATTCCCAAAAGCATGCCAATTAGAATGTTTTATATTCAAACAACTATTTCAGGTCATTGTGAGTCATTCATATATACGTCAGCTGTCTTGAATCTTTTATGTAAGATCACAAAATGACAATACAAAGGACGTGAAAACAAAACAAATTGATGCTCATTTTGTATTCCTCCGAGATCACACACTGGACAAATCTAATTTTCTTCTCCCAGAGCAGCATACAGACACATTTCTACATGAAGAAGCAGTTATGAAGTATAACAGCTGTTATTTGAGCACAAATTATTGTTTTCTTAAATTATATCACCAAAAAACAATTATTTCTCAGTTTATGGTAAGATAATATGTACGCAACTTAAGTTTACTCCAGACTTGTTTTCCTTGTCATATCTAACTTTGTGAAACACATTCTACCTTAATGTAGAGATACTAGGGCTGTCAGTCGATTAAAATAGTTAATCACGATTAATCGCAAATTAATCACACAGTTTTTAATCTGTTCAAAATGTACCTTAAAGGGAGATTTGTCAAGTATTTAATACTCTTATTAACATGGGAGTGGGCAAATATGACAACAAAATTAACAACACAAAACAATGTCAAATATTGAAACCCTCACAGATACTGCATTTAGTATAAAAAATATGCTCAAATCATAACATGGCAAACTGCAGCCCAACAGGCAACAACAGCTGTCAGTGTGTCAGTGTGCTGACTTGACTATGACTTGCCCCAAAACTGCATGTGATTATCATAAAGTGGGCATGTCTGTAAAGGGGAGACTTGTGGGTACTCATAGAACCCATTTACATTCACATATTTTTTGAGGTCAGAGGTCAAGGGACCCCATGGCCATGACAGTTTTCCCTCGCCAAAATTTAGCGCAAGTTTGGAGCGTTATTTAGTCTCCTTCTTGTAGGTCATAGTATGACATGGTTGGTACCAATGGATTCCTTAGGTTTACTAGTTTCATATGATGCCAGTATCTTCACTCTAACTTCTCGCTACAACCTCAAAATTGCAAGTTACGTTAATGGGTTAAAGAAATTAGTGGCATTAAACCAACTTGCGTTAACGAGTTATTATCGCGTTAACTCTGACAGCCCTAACTAAAACAAAAGGTGCATCTTACCTGCAAACCGAGCTACATTGGCGTGTTTGGGGTCATAGGGGCATCTCGCCATACCACTGACCGTGTCTCCAACCATCTCGAGAGTGTCTCCCTGTAACACCGCACACACACAGACACACACAGAAAGATGCACGCATCAATCAGCAATCTCCAAATAATATGAATGCGTCTACTGAGCAGCATTATGAAAACAAGCCACAAAGAGAATAACAATTAGGGAGCGTTACCGTAAGTGCAAACTAATGATTCACTGGTGCCAATTAGGCACAGCAGCAACAACAAGAGAGTCCCGTTCTCATGCATAAATAAAACACACACACACACACATACAGACACACACACAGGGGCCCATACACCCACATAAAGTCATACATAAATACACAGTGAAATCTCTCTTCTGCTTTTATTACACACTTACAAACAGATGCACTTAAAAGGCAGCCAAAAGCAAACAATCTCAACAGCACAGTCTAATTCTCGTCCACGACTGAAAAGGAAATAATTTATTGGTGTCATTTCATTAAAAAAAACAGCTATAAATAAAACAGTAGCTAGCATCGCTAACTAGTCCCCTGAGAAGCAGACAGCCTATCACGGAGAGACAGGTGTGTTATACTCTGTTGTAGAACGTCATTAGCTGCTGACAGATAATGGGCCAGGTACGTCTGTCTCAGTGTCCCACTGTTGCGCTATGTTTGAAATGTGAGAGACTGAAAATAACACTTATCTGAAAAAGCCTTTGATAGTGAAAGGATTTTTTCCCCCCTCTACTCACTTTCTCCAACTCAACTGCCTTCATCGCTCATTTAATATTCCTGCAGAATGATGTGAAATCAGCCGAGTCCGTGATTAATATTTATGCGTAGTTTTTCCTTCCACAAGTTTGAAATCGTCACAGTAATGGAGCGAGACAGGGAAGTGGTCGGGAAGTGGAGCACATTTGGCTGCGTGGTGGAGGATTCAGGTGAGCTGCTCTGTCGGGATGGATACAAACCTTCTGACAAATATGTTTTTGGCGGGGTGGAGGGAATATTCAGAGTACACTGCGGCTAAATGTTAGAATCAGGTCAGTCAGCACTTACACTTGTAGCTTGAACTCTGCTGTCTCTTAACTTCTGCCTCAAACTGCGTGATTGCTTTGCTTTCTTAAAGGGACTGTATGTAACTTTGAACACGTGTAAATTGTTTTTTATTGCCAATGTGTGAACAGGTTGTAACCTAACCTAAAAAAATAAGACCTTCTGCGACTTTCTGTGTTTCCTCTATCAGCGAGTGTGTGAGACAACGAGCGACTAGTGGAGCAGAAGAGAGTTAGTTTAGCTTTGAGAATATCAAGTGAATGCTCAGTGAAAGTTGCAGTTTGTGCAGAAATGTGTCTTGTTTCCCTGCTGCTGAGTGAAGTGACAGTGGGATTAAAGAACCAATATGTAATATATTTACTGTAATAAATCATAAAATGACCATGATATGCCATCAGAGATTAAAGAAACATCTGGCTTCTCCAACAATAATGCTACAGCCATTATGTTCTTCTATGAAATTTCCAGTCCGGTCCAGAACGTCTGTTTTTGTTTTGGCCTGTGTGATCCGTCCACTGCCCGTTTCAACACCCTGTTGCCACATATAAAACAAACTGGCACGCAAACACAGCCTTCGGCAGCCATGGAAGCAAGCAAACCAACCGGATCAACAGAGATAATGCTAACGTTAGATTCTGCCCGACCTGAAAAGCCTCGGCACATCTCTCTGTGGTCCGTGTGCAGCTGGTTTTCAAGGCAGCGAGTATGTGAGACACACAGCCGGTGAAGTGATTCAGACTACTGCTGCTGTCCAGAGGCTAACGCTGTGATGCTAACACACACTAACTGCTATCAGTCACACTGGAGGAGTGGACGAGCCACGGTTCCAATATTATGAATGTCAGTCCTACGTATTGATCCCAGGAGACCAAAACTACGGTGTCTCCATTGGTCCTTCTGACCACGGTAAGGAGGCTGAAGCAGGAAAAGTTGACACTAGGATCAACGTCGGCCGGGCCTTCGGTTCGTGGAGGGACCTTCGTTTGGTGACATTACTGCCAAGCATGTGAAATATGTAGTGATATTGTGGTTTTAGCTGCTAATGTTGCTAATGTTAATCAACATGATGCCTGTCAATCACGTTCAGTCTCGTGTGTGTCGCGAGCAACAGGACGCTGACTGTCGTCAACTTCACGGCCACAGGTGTCACTGTTAACAAGCACTTTCTGATTCTAACAGAGAGCCCCTTTAACCACTAAATGTAGCCAAAGAAATCAAACCAGGCAAACAAGTCACGTCTCTCCACCCTCCTCTTCCTCTTCTCGCCTCTTTGTGTTCTTCTTGATTATCCGTCTCTGACTCTCAACGATAACAAGCTCGGCAGACCGCAAAGTTTAACCACCGAGAAATAACAACTGTTGTATCTCAGGGAAAACAAGGCACTGAAACCGCCAGACAACAAGGATAAAAAAAGTCCTGGGGAGGAAGTCGACACCGCCTCGAGTGCCGAACAAACAGCTCTAATCAAGCTGTACATTCTCACCTGAACAGACGTACTGATTATGTTCGGAAGCGAGGCCTCTGTTTAGGAAGAACAGATCAGTGACGTCAAACCAAACCATTATGTTATGGTGAACTTACAGTGTAGTTGGCACAGAGCGGGTTGAAGGCGTTGGTCCCGCACACAAACAGGCCTCCTTGTCTCCTGAGCAGCACCTTCATGAAATTACGGCATTCATCCTGCAGGAAAGAGAGAAATAAAAGAGAGGGAGAGCTTAATATGCAGGAGGCGTGAAAGTGAAGAAAAGAAAAGCAAAATGACGGAGCGAATAGAGGAAAAACTGAGTTTATTTTTCAGAGACTGATTATCCAAACCGCTCTGTGAAATGAAGCTTTTCAGTTGCCTGATGTGTGGAATTATCACACCATTAACGCTGTCAATCATATTGATATAGTCTGAACGCAGCCTGCAGAGACTCAAACTGTCTACCCTCCTCACACATTGCAAACACAGACCGCTGCACGTACGCCGCTGATTGACAGACGGTAATCCAAACCAGCCTCAGGATTTTAAAACAAGCCACAGATTTAAGGCTAATTTCTCCACCGTGAGGCGTCAAACTACATGAAGCCCTCTTAATGACTAAATAAACCCGAGTCACAGTTTAATTTGTCCATGCTTTTTCTTTGAAATGAGAAGTCGTGTAAGCGCCACATGACTTAATAACCGCTTTAGCCCCACAGTGCCAAAAAGTAATAAATGGTGGTGGAGTGAAAACTGAAAAAAAATGACTTTCAAGGTAATCTGCTGCCTCGACAAAAGGATAATGTGTCAGTGTGTTTAAAGGAGAAATTACTAAACACATGTAACCTCTGATGAACACTTTACACTGCTGTGATGATCACACAATCCTGGAAATACAGCACTGGCACTTTTACCCAACTATTTCAACTGATTATCTTTTACTTTTAACTATTTTAACAATTTATCCATTAATGTAGCTTACAGTTTAGACTTCACTGCTTCCTTGCTAACTAGTTTTCATGCACTCTCAATGCAACAAACATACATTTATACATTGAATGAAATATAGATGTAAAGTGAGAAAAATTATTACTAAAAACTTGGGGCTGTCAATTGATTCAAATATTTAATCACGATTAACCGCAAATTAATTGCACATTTTTTATCTGTTCAAAATGTACTTTAAAGGGAGATTTGTCAAGTATTTAATACTATTATCAACATGGGAGTGGGATATGCTGCTTTATGCAAATGTATGTATATATTTATTATTGGAAATCAATTAATAACACAAAACAATTACAGACATTGTCCAGAAACCCTCACAGGTACTGCATTTAGCATAAAACAATATACTCAAATAACTTGGCAAACTGCAGCCCAACAGGCAACAACAGCTGTCAGTGTGTCAGTGTGTTGACTTGACTATGACTTGCCCCAAACTGCATGTGATTATCATAAAGTGGGCATGTCTGTAAAGGGGAGACTCGTGGGTACCCATAGAACCCATTTTCATTCACATATCTGGGGGTCAGAATCATTATTTAGCCTTTAGCGGCTGTAGCTCAGAGGGTAGAGCAGGTTGTCCACCAATCAGAAGGTCACATAACAAGACACTTAACGCCAAATTGCTCCCGAAAGCATAGCCATCGGTTTGTGAATGGGTATTTCGATTAGATCCCGATGGGCAAAGTTGGCACCTTAGCAGCCTCTGCCATCAGTGTATGAATGTGTGTGTGAATGGGTGAATGCTGACATGTAGTGTAAAAGCGCTTTGAGAAAAGCGCTATATAAATGCAAGTCCATTTACCATTTAGCCTCCTTCTTGACAACCTAGTATGACATGGTGGGTACCAATGGATTCCTTAAGTTTTTTCTAGTTTCATATGATGCCAGTATCTTCACTCTAGCTTTAAAACTGATCCCTCTACAACATCCAAAAGATCGATTGCATTAAAGAAATTAGTGGTGTTAAAACGAATTTGCGTTAACACGTTATTATCACGTTAACTTTGACAGCCCTCTAAAAATGTATAACATTTTAAAATGCTGAAAAATAAAAGAAAGATAAAAAAATACAGACAATTTGTACATAAAAACGTTGACGCGAGATGTGCGCAGTTCAATAACGTTATTTTTTCCTCTCAAGTTTGATTTGTAGGATTGTACAGCATGAAAAGGTAAAGGTACTCACAACAAATATTTCACAACAAGAAGAAGAAATAAATTGCAGAAAAGTTAGATACATGCAGTACGGGTAACAGAAAGGTTTTTTGTTCTTGCTTTTACCATCTTGTGACCCCTCAGACTTATTGTAGTACTACTTGGGAGGTCCTGATGCCCAGGTTGGGAATCACTGTCTCCAGTTAAGAAAGTAACATGACGATGAACAAACAAAGAATCTATCAACAGTGAATCTGCATGTGCATGACCTTTGACTTTAAAAGCCAAAAAGCACCGACAGCAGCTTGCTGTTGCAGGGCCGAGTCCACCACCCATGTGTGTGCGTGTGTGTGTGGTTGAGTGAGTGAGAGAGTGTCGATGTACAGTACAGTACTGTAGATCACTGGTGGACAGCAGCCAGCCACCCCCTCCCCAAACGATGAGTGTCCCAGCCAGGATGGCACCAGCTCTGCCACACACACACACACACACACACGCACACGCACACGCACACGCACACGCACACGCACACGCACACGCACACGCACACGCACACGCACACGCACACGCACACGCACACGCACACGCACGCGCACACACACACACACACACACACACACACACACACGCACATTGCACACACATACCAGATGGGGTCTACTTCAAGACCACCACTCGCACTGATCTCATCGGAAAGAGAAGCGGGGCTGCAGCAGAAGCGGTGGTGGTGATAGCGGGTATGTGAAATGACAGTCTGTATGTGAGTGTGTGAGTGTGTGAGTGTGTGTGGGTGAGATCAGAGGGAAAGCAGCGATATGAGAGACGGGTGAGTGTTATTCCAGATGCTCCACCCTGCACCCTCCTACCCCTCCACCGGCCCACTTCACTCCCTGCTGGGTTCTCGATTTTCAACGGCATAAAAACAGGAAAGGAGGAAGTGTTTTCAATGTGTGAGTGTGTGTGTGTGTGTGTTGGGGTGCAGGGGGGTGTGTCAAGTGTGAGGTGTAAATTTCTAATGGCGCAGCACTGTGTGACAAATTGCGGAGCGAGTGTGACAGTATATATGTGTGTGTGTGTGTGTGTCACTCCCCCGCATACAGCTCATGTGTGCCTGGTGCATATATCTGTGTGTGTGTGTGTGTGTGTGTGTGTGTGTGTATGTGTGTTGTATTGCAGCGCAGATGCATGCTCATGTGTGGGAATCATTTGCATGCTGTTTGTCGGTGGGGTTGCAGTCTGTCAGCTTGGTCAGAGCTGTAATCACAAAGCCAGATGAAGCACTCTTAATAACAACCCAGTCCAACTGCCAGCGTCTCAGAGAGGGGAGTAAACACTTGGAAGAGCCAAACTGCTGCACCAATGTGCACATTTGGCAGCGCTTGTTCGCAGAAAATGAAACATTTCATGACAGGATAAAAACAAGGGGTGGGTCCTTTTCAACTATTGAGGTTTGATTGCCATTTACAGACATCTACAAAATGCATCCCCCTGCTGTATACATGCTTTTCATTAACCCTTATTCATCTGTTCCAGGAAGCAATTTGGCACTCCAGGTATGGGGTTTGTCTTTATTCAAAGCCCAGTTTAGTCAGCAGGATTAGTGTTTTACTATGATTTTCACATTTTTAAAAAATAAACCAATTACAAAGGATCAAGTACTGAATCACTGAAATAAACAATTATGTATAAATCCAAATGTTGTATGTCCTTCTTCTCCGCTCCGCCTCCCCCCCCCCCCCTCTCTCTCTCTATCTGCTCCCTCGCTCCCTGGGCAGAATCCAGACAAAACGCCACCTGTGCTGGCTGGCAAGCCTTCCCAAGACCCAGACGACTGCAGCCCTCCTCCTCCTCCTCCTCCTCTTCCTCCATCTCCTCCTCGTTTCACTGACAGTGGCAGAGCTGCTCTGAAAAATTAATCTGCAGCACAGATGAATTACACAGGAGCACGCGCCCGAGTGCAAATATGGACGTGGCTGTGAATGGAGGGGAGATTTAAAGGAGTGTGAAAAGATATGGGGAGATGCTTCACCAGTGTGTGTAGTACAGTATGTGTGTCTGTGAGCAAGTTTGTATATCTGCTGTTAAATAAACTAGGCGCTACGCAGGCAGCGGGTTTTTAATTAGTCTCTTGCTCTCAAAGCGGCAGTGGGTGGAAATGGAGCAAATATGATTAAAAAAAGTATTTTTTTATAAAACGGTCACTACATCATGACAGTAGTGCATGAGACATGTAATCTGAAAAAAAAATCATGTTCCTCTGTGTCCTTCGGTGCTCCTAATGGCATCTGCAAGATTTCACAGATCGGAGGAAAACAGCCAATCAGAGCAGAGCTGAAGCTGCCGTCCAGCTGCGTCTCTGAGCAGCTGTCAATCCCTCGCAAACTCTCATTAGAGAGACAAACTAGGCAGCGCTGATCAAATATGAATCAATATTCTGTTACTACATTGCCTCAGTTTTAGAAACATCTTGTAGTGTACTGTTTAGCTGACCGCCATGTTGTTAACGGAAATAAAAATACAACCTGACCTGAAAACGTTTAATGAAAAGATGAAACACTGGCTGAAACTAAACCAAACCTGTTTGATCACTGATTATTGATTGAGATCATACATATGTAAATTGATTGTAATGTTCAATGTTGTATTATGTGATTTTATGTATGATGTGCTAGTCTGTATTTATTTATTTTCTTTTTCTTAAAAGCATAACCAGGGACAAGGTCTGCAAACAAGCTATCGCTAGAAGCCCTATATACGTTGCATCGGTTGCACTTTAATTAAGTGTAACAATGCCTTTGTATTGTCCTTGTCAAATAAACCAATAAATAAATAAAAAATGTTGAGATCTGTTGAGGAAATACCAAGCACCGCCCTCCAGCTGGAGCACAGCCAGTAGGAACGCTCTCTCTCTCTGAAATGACCTGTGATTGGTCAACTTCTCCCGTCACGGGCTAGATTTTTTTAAAACCTGAAAACAGAGCCATGAGGAGGTACAGAAGTCTAGTTATCTCTCAGAACACTTGAATTATAACATGTTGAAAGGTTATTATGGAATTTTTGCCCGATGATGCCAAAAACGTTCTGCCGACTGAAGCTTTCAGGCAGATGTTTGCCAGGCTAGTTCTAACTCTGCAGATGTTGACCGAGCAAGTGTATTCATCACCTCTTGGATTCTCAGCACAGATATTTTCCATGGACACACACAGATATCCAAAGGAATTCATATAAATGCAAGTGATCACACGCGCTCAGTCAGAGTATCGGCAACAAGTTCTCTGTTGCTACAACATCTGCGCAAAACAACCTGCAGCAGTCAGACACCATTAAAACTTGAGGAGGCTCCACATTCTGCATCTGCTTTCCATCTATTGTCCGGAACTCAACCTTTAGTCAGAGACGATAAACAACCTTTTTTCTTTCGGTCTAATCCTGGGTTCAATGTTTGTTCTAATGACGAGGCTTTATCCAAAAAACCTAAACCAACGTGGGGTTTTTGCCTCCGGCTACAATCAGCATTCCCGTGTTAGGTCTACCCAAAATACAAAACAGGTGCACACGTCGTAAAATCTTCTGCTCGTTTTCCTGCTTTAGGAGCAACTGCAGCATGTTTCATACCCTCATAAAACATAATAAGTTATCATGATGACCTGCTTTAGTAATGTTCGTACAATAGGAGCCATCTAAGGCAGTACATCAGGGGGTCGTATTTAGCAAGCTGCTCCTCTAAATCTCCAAAGTTTCCATTACATGCCTGGCTGGTCCCCTGATGTTAGCGACCAGGGAGAAGAGAGCATCGCTCTGCCAAGAGACGCCGTTGAGCCAGAACACTCCCACACACACACACACACACACACACACTCGCTCACACACATATACTGTACACACACACTCAAAAAGGTTGGCGAGCCCTCTTCTTCACTCATTAACAACAGGCTCGTCATTCCCAGAAAAATCCCTGACACACAATTCTGACTGAAAACAGAGCGACTGTCAATGACAGAAAGCGAGAGTGAGTGTGTGTATGTTTGTGCGCATGTGGGCGGAGGATAAATTAACAGCGGTACCAAATTAGCAGCAATGTGCTGTTCTGAGAGCTGCGGTCTTACTCAGCATGTTAAAGCTAATCCGCATCCCTCTGCAACCCTTCTTCTCAGTTTGATGGTAATTCTGACTGAACACACCACAGGCCACAAACAAACATCAGACTCCAGAGGGAGGGGGAGAGACGGAGGGGAAAGTGAGATAATAGAGATAGGAGGACAAAATAAAGAGAGGGGGAGACGTTTGGGAGAGAGTGAAGGAAAGAGAGACAGAAAGGAGGAAACACAGTTTTTCCAGGCCAGTCAGCCATGTGGCAGCCTCAGCGGTGGAGCCGACCTGCAGCAAACCTATAGATCGTGGGGTCAGCTGAGCTCCACTCCCTGGTGGACACACACACACACACACACACACACACACACACACACACACACACACACACACACACACACACACACACACACACACCAGCATTCAATCCTTGCCCACAACACTTAACCTGAATCACCTCTGGACAGCTCTCTGTCTGACCACCTGCTGAGACAACGGTGGCAAACTGTCACATCGTGACTAATACATGTGATAATGGATGCTCGCCTTTAAAAAAAAAAAGAAAAAAATACTTTTGGGGAATATATGGAGAAAAGAAGGCTCAGCACACTGATGCAAGTATTTTATGTAGGACTGTCAACGTTAATGCATCATATGAAACTACAAAGCCTAAGGAATCCATCGGTACCAACCATGTCATAGCTTGTCACCAAGGAGGGTAAATAACGCTCCAAACTTACAATACATTTTGGTGAGGGAAAACTGGCATGGCCATTTTCAAAGGGGTCCCTTGACCTCTGACCTCAAGATATGTGAATGAAAATGGGTTCTATGGGTATCCATGAGTCTTCACTTTACAGACATGCCCACTTTATGATAATCACATGCAGTTTGGGGCAAGTCATAGTCAAGTCAGCACACTGACACACTGACAGCTGTTGTTGCCTGTTGGGCTGCAGTTTGCCATGTTATGATTTGAGCATATTTGTTATGCTAAATGCAGTACCTGTGAGGGTTTCTGGACAATATTTATCATTGTTTTGTGGTGTTAATTGATTTCCAATAATAACTATATACATACATTTGCATAAAGCAGCATATTCTCCCTTTAAGGTACATTTTGAACAGATAAAAAATTTGCAATTTATTTGCGATTAATCGCGATTCAATATTTTAATCGATTGACAGCCCTAATTTTATGATAAAGCCAGTTTATAGTCACTTAACCCTCATCTTTACTTTGTCATAGAAGTGCACCAAACAATTACAGTGTATCACAAAAACCTGAGGATAAATCAATACAGAAAGCTATCGGAAAACCGAAATAAGAGAGAAGAATTATAATTAAAGGGAAAGAAATACTGCACAAACACAAGCAAATTAAATATGCCGAGATAAAGGCCAAATAATGGAAAACTCTGCTTCATCATTACTGTGCGTTGTTGCACTGGAACTGAGTATGCAGAGCCTTCTTTTCTCCATATTTGATGTTCTTGCACCTCAGCATTGTGTTGCGATCGTTTCGGTGATAGTCTCAAAACTACAAATTCTTTGGGAACCTAAAAATGGGCTGCTGTGATACGAAAGATACAATAAAGTTTGAACTTTAATGTCCCCAGTGGGGGGTAACCTCCATTAAAAGCTGTAGCAAGGAAACAAGAAAGGCAGTGAAACAAGATGCTTTATGCAGATGAAGCCTTGGTGAGATTAAAAAAAAGGGCCACAACTAAAAGGAATGAAAGTGACTCCACACGGTAATTCAAATTGATTAATTTGGGAGCCAAAAAGGCTGTGAAACTCAATCTCCTAATCCAGAAAAGGCATTTGGGTTGGCCGATTGAAAACCCTGAGCTCCTCAGAGAGCACGATCAACGCAATATTGATCAAACAATCTCGCTAAGTGCTGCTTATAACGATGCCCCACCGCTCTTTAAAAGCGCTCTATATGGAATTGCCTTTGTTTGCATGCACATGCCACGCTGCCATGGCCTGATGTGTTGGCACGGTGCCACCTCTAGGGAACGTCTCACCCTCTATCTCTCGCTTTCATAAGTAGAGAAAGGGAAGGAGCGAAAGAAATGACAGGGACCGACATGAAAAGGGCAAATACAGGAGAGATAAAGAGACAGCGGAGAGCGAAAGGACAAAGGAAATTATGACGGGGAATATGCAGAGAGAGAGTGACAGCGAGGCCGACTGTTGCGTTCACCAACAATCGTTCGGTCAACACGGGAGAGTAAAAAAAGGCGAAAAGAATTAGGATATTGAATTTTCAGCCTAATTAGGGAGAATACTATGTCCTTTGTGATCAACCAAGCCGAAACATTTAATTACAAAACCAATTACGAGGTGGTGAATGCATCACATCTGACACAACCATCCCCCAAGCAGAACAGGACATTTACAGGAGGAGAAAGAGGGGAAGGGAGGGTGAAGAAGGCACGCAGAGGATGACTGCGTGACAGATGTGATTTTCTTTTCTAATTATGTTCACGTATGTGTAGGAGAGAGAAACAAAGAGCGAGCAGAAAAACACTTGAAATCATGAATATGTATGAACATACATGAGGGCTGGTGATCACACCTCCATGTTGTGTGTAGGCATGCATTAGAGTCAGTTTCACTTTCAACGTGACGAGCAAAACAGCAACAGGTCACCTGTAACAATCTAATGCATATTAATACGAAAGCCCCGCAGTAAACATGGCAGCGAGTCATGTCATTTGGTTATCAGAAGAACATCTAAATATATCATAAATTATGACTTTTCCAGGTCTGGAAAGGCTGCATCACAGCTACGTGATTCACTATTCTGAACTTATTTCAGAGCTTTTTTTGTTGTTGAATAAAACATATGATGCAATTCTTTGTTGAAGAAGCCAAAATAATCAAATATGAAGACAGAAATGCTCTGCACACTGAGGTCCAATGCAGGTATTTCATGATAAAGCCAAGCTTCATTAAGCTAAATTTTTTGACAAAATGAATCTACGATATTACAATGACATCAAATAAAGCACAACTGTGTTTTGACATGCAAGTTCACGTGGGATATGTAGTTCCTAATCGTAGTTTCCAAGTTGTTGTAGCTCAATAAAAGGAACAGTGCATTATTCGACTAGTTTGGTCATCATGTTCACATTACAAATGATTTTGAAAGGCTTTCCTTAAAGCTAGGGTTGGTAATCTTGAGAAACTAGCAAGAGTACGATCAATTTTAAAACTTATCCAACCGTAAAAACCAGCCCGGTGTTGACAAGTCTTTTCCAATGAAAGTAGCCAGCAGCACTAGCTCCAGAAGTCCCTAAATCTAGCGAGACAGTCAGCAACACTGACAGTCCGTCCCTTCAGACTCCCTCCAAAGTCACTCCTCCAAAATGATCATTATGAACATAAACATATCATAATGAACGTAAACAATGAACATGGCTATTGTTAGTACACACAGCTGTCATCAACTAATCGATTAGTCGACAAAATTGTATGAGTGTAACAGCGTAGTGGTAATATAGTGGATGGATTTCGAAATGTGATGGGGGGACTGGAGGGAACGGAGGGCAGGGAGAGATCGGCGGGAAGTAAAAAGCAATCGTGGGATGCATATTTTATTATCTTATCAGAATCAGATCATTTATATCACACATATATCATTTATATAATTTAAAGAAGATTATCAGTGTGTTTTCTTGCCAGATTTGCTTGCGGCATTCGGATAAATTAGACCAGACGCCGAAACTATCGCTGAAGATCGTGAGCCAGCTGTGGAGCTCCGTGGCGCATCGCGTCCAGCTCAATTGATTTACACGGCCGGGATGAGGATGCGGGCAGCGCTTCTTAAAAATCGCGCCGCTTTCGTGGCCTATTTGAACCCGGGGTTAGTCGAATAAGAATTTCTTTTGGTTGAGGACAGCCCTACGTCTTGGTGAGGAACACTGAATGTAAACTTTGATTAAATGAAAACTCCACAGGGTACCTTTGACACTGTTTCAGAGAGGTGTTAATTCAACTCTGTATTTTGAGGCTGCTGTTTGTGTTGTTGTTGTTGTTGTTGTACAGGATTACATTATACTGCCAGATATGTGCAGTTCCACCTATTTAATTCTCTTTTCAGCAGCTGTTATTCAGGATGAAAATAATTGCATTTTTAGTCACATATAGTGACTTGAATATCGCAGCGAGTGTGTGTGTGTGTGTGTGTGTACTGAATGTGCTCGTGTGTACGCCCATTCATATGCGTCTGAGCCCAGAGAGCTGACTGAGAGGACCTGGCAGTGTTCTTATCTTCCTCACATTGCCATGTGACTCACAGCTTTACCAGGCAGCACACTCATTAGGGGCAAGAAGACCTTTCATATCTCAGTCAGCCCCACAGCTCTCCTCAGGGCTGGCCAACGAGGACCCACACACTCCCCCTCTCCTCTTCTTTATCTACCCCTCTCTCTCCTCTCTCTCTCACCCTCCGTCTCCCTCCTCCTCCTCTTCCCCCTCTCCTCGTCCTCTCATCCGAGCTTTTTGTCACCGTCCCTCTATTCTCCATTGTGTTTCTGTCTGGCGCTGTCTCACACAGATTTAATGTCAGGTGTTCTCTCACTGTGTTAAATAAGTAATTTTTTCCTCTGCCTGGAGGGGACAGAGCCCATGTTTTCCCCCGCCAACCATCACCACTACACTCACCCACACACACACAGACACATACACTGAATACGGGCGGCTTATGTGTGGCAGCTCGGGATGTGTGTGTTGGAGATATAAGAGGTATTCAGGCGTGGGCTGCTGGTGGCTGCTGGGACGTTTCACCCCATCACTCCCTCATCACCTCACTTTCCTGACGCCCACCTGTATTTTCTGAGGGCACAAACCGCATTCCTAGCTCATGATGGTGGAACAAGTGGCGTACAGGTAGGAGTGACTCTATTCTTCTGATCGATTTGTACGTGTTGGACGAGCAGGGACAATGAGATAATACGCGGTCAGAGCCCTCCTCTTCTAGACGCTGAGCCAGCAGGCATGACAGTCACAATGAAACCAGAGCTCCAGGGAGAAAGGTAAGACATGTTCCATAATAATGTGTGTAAGAAAGACAGATAGTGTGACATGATTTCAACAACATTACACTGACAAAGTGTCATCCAATACATTTGATCTGGAATTCTACTGTACATAATCTTTGTAGATAGTCTCCAGTTGCTTTGGGGTTTTCAGAGTTTTCAAAAGAAGCTGATTGATTTAAGCTACTCTGAGAAACAACTCAGAAAACACCTCCTGTAAAAGAAAGTCAAAATGCAAATGAAATGCTGAAGTAACTTAAAAATCAATAAATGGAGGGACTTTTTCTGCTATAAATGGTAATTTTATGGTATTTTTGTATCATTAAGTATTTCATTTTATGTTTTTAACTTTTAACATCGACACAATCTTGTTTTTTTTTATATAATTAATTAAAGTAAAAGTGATGATTTGTCATTATTTATGATGAGGTTCTTTAAAGCCGCTATAATTAATATACTTATATTACAGTAACAATAATCTCTATAAACAGATTCTGCATTCACAGGTAAAATCTGTCGGCAACAGGACCAGATTTTGGCATCAGAAGTGTTCCGGTTTCGGTTTGTAGTGCGAGCAGTGTTGACCAATCACGTTCAAGCCAGCTTTGGTTGAATGCAAGTTAACAGTCTGTGTGAAGAGCAGAAGAGGCGGAACGCATCGGGCCGAAATGCAGTCTGAGAACCCGTTGACTATCGTCTGACGGTGATTTAGCTTCATGTTGGTTTAAAATTAGCTCGTAAACTGACTACTAAACAATCCGGTCGCAGACTCCAGTCTCGCATCTCAAGTTGCCAATCGGACTGTAAACGATGAGCAGCGCACGGAAACGGAAGTCTTTGCCCGGATATTGCTGGCAACACCTGAACCCCCAGAAATATAGGCCCTTGATAGGCCCCCTTGACCCCATATAGCCCCCTGTCGTCAGACCGATAGCAGATGGGTTCCTGAGATTGCAGTAACAATGGATTAAATGAGCACTTGTATACAGAATGAAAGGGGTCACTCAAAGTGAAGATTATTATCACTCAACTCCAAAGCTGTATGGAGCGTTCTTAGCATCTTTCAGCTCATTGTTTTGGTTTTATCGTTCGCAACTTTACTGTCTTGGTTCAGTCTCACTACTTTCATCATCATGCAGCTCTTTTCAGGGAAAAATCTCTGATAAACCCACCGTACTCTACCTGTCCAGCAGCAGACAGACATACCTAGCGACTAGCTGGTGAACATAGTGGAGCTTTTAGCAGCTTAAGAGCCAGATATTCCACTCAGGAGTTGGTGGAGACCAAAAACAAAGCTAAAAGAGAGTGAATATTGGACTTACATTCACCAAGTGACCAGAAACATGGCTCCTAATGAATAATAATGTTGCTTCTTGTCTGCTAGATGTGTAAATAAGCAACTGTTTGCTAATATCTTTGCCATATTAACTTTATAAGGTGATAATATGTCGATGTTGTGTTTACAGGTTGTTGAACTCCTCCCACATGGCCGAAAAAATCTATTAATGCAGGTTTAATGTGCTGTTTTCACTCTATTATGAGAGAAAGAGAAAAAGAGAAGATGGAGAAACGGACACATTGTCTCACCTCATGTTTGCCCTTCATTCTGCAGATCCTGATGTCATTCTTGTTCGACTCCCACGTCCTTTTCTACACATTAAAAACACACACACATGCACTGCTGGTTAGCTACATTCACTTTTTTTTGCAGTAGAAAATGACATTTCCCAGCCTAATGACAAGTCACATATCCACCCACAAATGTTGTAAATGCTTTGGGTGTCTGTCCAGAAGGTGCTCACCTTGCTGTAGAACATCTCGTCTCCTGAAACGATGTCCAACTCGACGCGGAAAAGGTCATCCCTGGAGAGAGAATGAGAGAGTGGCGGTCAGCCAACACAGCACTATCCAAAGCTTAAGGTAAGGCAAAGGGCTGCATTAAGCAAACCATGAATACCAGTTCCACAGCATAGATATTAAAGCTCAGGACGGTGCAGATTTCATTTTGGACGAAATCCAGGCCACACGCTTAATACAAACTCTGTGTGTGAATATTTCCACTATATATTGAATCTGTGGGGTTTTACAACTAAATAGGTCTGTGCGTGCAGCGATGTAATGCATACGTAGAGACTTTTATTCGTTTAAAGATGATCACACCCTCAGAGATTAGGTAACAGCTTTACAATGTCTTCCATTTCTCCCAATATATATGAGAAATGGTACGCGACTGCATAATGATGTCTCGTATTTCCCCTTTTGCCGTTTGCCTCTTCTCATTAAACTCCCCTTGCTGCATTAAATTTGCTCCGAGGCGCCCGAATTCAGCTTATCAGTCTTATTCCAAAGCCTGAAATTGAATTAATGGATGATTTAATCAAGTTGTTATACTGATGCTTGCACGCCCCCACATGTTACCTACACGTGGTCCTAAACCTAACACCGTGCACGTATTCATGATATTCCAAACACTGCTTCCTCGCACTCTTAATCTGCTGATAATTCTGCAGTAACCTTGGATGTTCCTGTGAAAATACCAGCTAAATGAGAGTTGGGCGAGGCAGCTACAGTAACAGCTGACGCCTGCATATTGATCAAGGCCTCGGTATCTGCTGGGATGGATCTGGAGCTTGGGCTTTATCTCAGCAAAGGGCCGGGCTCTGAATGGGCTAATCTGTAAATCTGCCATAGCCGTGTTATTGCGGTAGTATCGATCCCATCTCTGATCCAGCTCTGCCTCCCGGTGCTGCATGTTCTTTTGGTTTCTCCTTTTTTCTTTGATGTACGCATCCATGAAGAAGCGCCCTGCTCATGTGAGTATTCATACCACCTCGGTGTGCATTTGCATCTGTTTTTCTGAGCTGTGAGAATGTGTGCATGATGAGAGCACAGGTAAGGCAAAGTGCCATCGGGTTACTCCAAATCCTGAATAATTCATCCTCACTTCCTGCTGTTGTTTTAGAAAGATTCCCGCTCTTACTCGACCTCGCAGAGCGGGACGACGGCTAAGTGGCAAAGAAGTGCGAAATCACCAAACACTCGCTGGGTGCGTCCCTGCTTAACAGGTCAGAGTTTAAGCGTTCTCCAAACAGTGGAGTGGGCCAGAGTGTGAGGCATAATCTCATCCAGGCTGCTTCAGCGTTGTCTCAGCATTACCATAATGAATATAGCAACAGGCCTCCTAGTCAGAGTGGCTGGCAGCCAGCGCTGTTGCCTCTGATAGCGCAGAGGAGGGGGAATTATTTATGGCGCTGCTTCTCTTTCTCTCTCTCTCTCTCTCCATCTCTTCTCTTCTTGCCTTCCAGGTTGTTTGAATGATGCAAAGCCTGTGGCCTGTATGTTTTCGTTTGTTTAAATCTGTGTTAGTGGATTTAATGTGTAGTGCATGGGGTAGAAGGTCAGGGTAAGGACTCACATGTGAGCTGTGTAAAGATTTCATCATTCTTTATGTCGCAGGATGCGCACACAGCCTTGAGTAGCCTCGATTCATGAGGTCATAACTTACAACGGCGCCTCAACTCACAAAATTCAGCCGTAAAACCTACAAAAGTCTCCTATTTCTTTCCTTTCCTTTCTCCTTTATTTCTATGTCTGGCCTGTGTGTGTGTGGAATGTGAGTGTGCCTGAGCCCCCAACCCTTTTTGACCTGGCTAATACAAAGTCAACACAGAATCTGAAGAGAAACTGTCAACATTTCCTAAATTTCTGACTTGACCGGCTCGTGAACTTTCCCCCTATTGGCCGGCAAAACAACAGCAGACTCAAGGTCAAGACATTTTAAGCCGCCAAGTTTTCCTATATTTCTTGTTAGCCTTCCTACTTTTCTTCTCGCTAGCAGACGTATTGTGAGCTGCGCTGAGCCTCTCTGAGCCTGCAAATAATGTGCAGGAAAAGCCGCTCCGCTGGATGAAATTGAAATGGAAAGATTTGAGCTGACCACCTAGTTACCCCGACACTTCTGCTGACTGAGGGAGAGCGCTCTGTGGCACGTCTGTGTGTGTGAGTTTGCATGCATTTGGGTGCCTGTAAATATGTGCCAGACTAAGAATAAGAATAAGAATAAGAAGCCGTGTCCAAATTCGATATTGCAAACTAAATTCTGACAAGTGAAATTGTAGTGCTCTCAAAAACTGAAAAGTGCATATAGAAAAATGCACCACCCACTAAGTTCCCACTACGTTTTGGTCAAAGATCTTCTTCAGGTTTATACTCACAGTACATCATCTGTATGCTTGAGCCTGAGGCTGCAGCAACCATAGACTACATCTTAATAATTGATACAGTGAGAGAAAAAATGTATTTCAAAATCCATAAAAATACAAATACCTAGAAATTCAGGCACACAGAATACAAAATAAGTAATAACAATAAAAAAACAAACAGTGACTGTCCAGTAACCTTGGTATAGGATGTCAGTCTGGAAATCATCTGAGGCACTCTGATTGTGGATTTAAAATCCTTTATTAAGACACAGATAACACAAACTTCTTCAACACCCTGATGAATCCTTGTTGAGTCGAAACACGTTGGTGTTATCCGTGTCTTAATAAAGGATTTTTAATTCACAATCAGAGTGCCTCGGAGGTTTTCCATCCTATACCAAGGACTTCCTCTCAAAGTAAACTGGACAGTCACTGTTTTTTATTGTTATTTGACTACTTGGCCCATCCTTGAAGTGCACCTGATTTTTTACTTCAACATTACCAGCACAGTGTCCTGACCCAGTGCAGCACTCCCAATTTTGTCTTCACAAAATAATTAATATTCATCAACAAAAGAAGTTTAAATTGGTGTGAAAATAGACAAAAATAAGCATATTCATATATTTAGAGTGAATTCCAGATTTGTTTGTATTTTGACATATTGCAGTAGTTTTTTTTTGCCATTTTTGTTTTGGTTAGTTGTTATAATATTTAAACTGATAAATTGACCTCTTTTATGACATCTTATGGGCATATTTTGTAAATTGTGTTCTTCATTTTTGGGTATATAAAACCCACCTTTTGACTCCTTATGCCTGCTAGCTCGGTCCCTCACACTGACCTATAATAGGCCAAATGCTTAAAAGTAGGGCTGCCAATCAAATCAAATATTTAATCGCGTTCAATCGCATAATTGTCCATAGTTAATCGTGATTAATCGCAAATTAAACACACGTTTTTTTATCTACATGGGAGTGGACAAATATGCTTGCTTTATGCAAATTAATATATGTATATATTTATTATTGGAAATCAATAAACAACACCAAACAATGACAAATATTGTCCAGAAACCCTCACAGGTACTGCATTTAGCATAAAAAATATGCTTGAATCATAACATGCCAAACAACAGCTGTCAGTGTGTCAGTGTGCTGACTTGACTATGACTTGCCCCAAACTGCATGTGATTATTATAAAGTGGGCATGTCTGTAAAGGGGAGACTCATGGGTATCCATTTAACCCATTTAATTCACATATCTGGAGGTCAGAGGTCAAGGGACCCATTTGAAAATGGCCATGCCAGTTTTTCCTCGCCAAAATTTAGCACAAGTTTGGAGCGTTATTTAACCTTCTTCACGACAAGCAATTATGACATGGTTGGTACCGATGAATTCCTCAGGTTTTTCTAGTTTCATATGATGCCAGTATCTTCACTCTAGCTTTAAGACTGAGCCCACTACAACTACCGAAAGATCAGATGGCGGCTGGGCATGACGGCAGCCCCTCAAATTTTTAAGATGTTAATTAAAAATCACAAGTTGGATAAAGAAATGAATGGCATTAAAACGACTTAACTCTGACAGCCCTACTTAATAGATTAATCAAGAAAATAATAGGTTGATTGATTGATAATGAAAATAATCACTGGTTGCAGTCCTAGTTAAATTTCTAAACTTTAAAACAACAGCTTTCCAAAGTTGTAGTTTTAGGTTAAATTGTGAGTCATTCATCAAAGTGCATTAGCTTGTTGTACACTAACAAACAGTATCCTACTGTATGAAGGTTAGTCCAGAGTTCATACATAGTGGGGAGAGTGTCTATGGTATGTGTCCATGTGGGTGTCTTCACGTCTCTCACCACATACTTGTCCTCGTCTGCATGCTAAACTTTCTCTACAGCTGAACAGCCTGGCAGCTTTACCTCCCCAGCCTCCCAGTCTTTGCCACAAGTGAGCGTCTCCTCGCCCGTCTGCCATGAGGCATTTCACCCGGCTGTGCCCCCCCCGTGACCTCTGAGGTCAGCGTCTGTGGGCTAATAAACAGAGCACCTGGCAGTAACACACTTTCCCTTTCCACCTAATGCAAAATGTAAACACACACACAGAGAGTGCAGAGAGCCAGATGGCAAAAAAAACTCTTACGCTTTATCACAATTGGAACAGTTAATCAAGAGTTGGCTCCGCAGCCTTCGGTCATCTCGTCGATAGATAAACACTCTCCAATTGGTTTATATTTGTGTGGATTAGCCTCTTGGATCCGTTTGAGCGCTGAAGACCACAGGATCCACACAGCTGCTCATCTGGACAGCAATGAAATGGGGCTTAACACAGCAAGGCGCTTCACTTCACCAGCCACCAGCCAAATGTGTAGTTTACTTTCATTTAGCGAGCACGGGAAGGGGGACAGGGAGAGGTAGCTGCTCTCAGCAGGTGCTCGGGGCAGGGATTTAGCAGCGCTTGCAGTCTGAGGAGCAGCTATGCTAATGGTGCCAGGATTTGGGGATGAGTGAGGCGTCTTATCAGGCCGTGCACTCTGTAGGAGCTTTTGGCAGTCATACCTGCCACCACACAGGTACTTATTTATATATTACACATTCTAAAACTCTGCCATCCTGCTGGGTTGTCTCTGGCTCACACAGGCATTTGAACATGGATCTGTGTCTTTCTAGGCTGATAATATTCTGTCAGGATGCCGCAAACACTATTAGCCACTTACAGAGAAATATATAAATATACTCTCCTAAGCGCTCTTTCTGTGAATGCTGCCGAGAACCCCCCCCCCCCCCCCACCCCTCACCCCTCACCACCACCTCTTTGCCTCGCTCGTCTTTCCGCCTGTCAGTCTCACATTTCATTATCATCCGGTTGGCTGAGACATTCACATCAGTTTACCTCTGCTTTTCAGTAAAAATTTCTGCAGCTGTAAATTGAAATTAACGTCTCTCAGACATCCTCCATGGCTCAGCTTATATTTTAAAGCAGACCTGCAGACTGCAGTAGCTGTCTCTGTGCAAGTTTTACTATCAGGCTGTGTGCACGTGTGTGTGCTTATAGACCCTCTCAGAGCAGACAGAATGGCTGGAACCATGTTACATAGTTTGATATATTTACTACCAGCTCTCAGTAGTGAGGTTAGACCAGCTGGAGGCCGGGGACTGGGTCATTTCCTGGACCACAGTGGCGTCTCTTGTTGGAAATTCACTTCAGTCTTCTTTCAGACTGCCACTACAGCGAATAACCAGCGCCATATGTGGAAACGGACTGGGTCTCATTTTTTTTAAGCATGTTTCAAGCTAAATTATTTTTTGACAACACGGGCTGTAAATCTTGAAGTGTATGTTTTTTGTTAGTTCAGTATGTTTCAGGTCGGCTCCTGAATGGCTCCGGGGAGCAGCAGATGTAGCTTTACAGTGTTAAACTGGTGCAGATGAGCAAGCCGTCCTCGTCTGACCACCAGGACTTCTGTCTGTCCAGGATCAGCACATTCACCAGACTGACAGATGCATGGGGACCACCATCATTTTGGAGACCAAACTAAAAAACATATGTCTGGCCAAATATCAGCCTTCAAATGAAACTAGTGTAGGAGATTTGTTGTCTCACATAAGTCACACATTTTTACAAAGTAATCAGAAGAGATTATAGAACTTGTGAATAGCTAGTAACTAAATTATGACAGTGCCTTTAATTATGTAACTATTTGTTTTTTGATATATACCTTGTTCTGCCATGTTGTGAGCAAAGGATATCATACAAATGTAGATATCATGATTATTGTGGACCTGATAATGGTCTAATAACTGATAACTTTTTTGTTACATATTTACATCCCTCTGATTTTTAATGTTTAAAGTTACTACGAGGAACTTTCATTTTGTGTGGATTTTGGCGGTCCCTGTGGACAAAAGCGGTCGTGTTTCCAAGCACCAGAGTCCCTTTAGAAAACCTCTTATTTTACTCTAGCAGGTTCTGGCAGTCTGCCCCCTGTGCCTCCCTTCCCTCCAGCGGGTCCAACAATACGGCCTGGGCCTCCAGCAGCATGGTGTCGGTGTTGGCTCCCAGCAGGGACCAGCGTAGCAGCGAGGTGAAGCTCTGCTCCGGGCTTGAGGAGGAGACGCTGCTGCCGGGCTCGGAGCTCTCCACCTCCCGCCGGAGCTCCGACTGCAGGTTAAAGGTGTCAGCGAAGCCAGATCTGGGTCTGTCTGCGGTGGGCTGGTTGCTAAGAGGCCCCATTGGAGTTTTAGCTGAAGGAGTTTCTGGTGAACCTACATGATTTCGTCTGATTTTGCCAGAATCGGACCCGGTGGCACTGATGACGCGCATTAAGAATAACTATATAGAAACAGCCAATCTCGGGGCGCCCCGGTAGCTCACCTGGTAGAGCGGACGCCCCGTGTATCAAGGCTTAGTCCTTACCGCAGCAGCCCGGGGTTTTGAATGTGACCCACGGCCCATTGCTGCATGTCATACCCTTTCTCTCACAACTACCAATGTACCTATCTAATAAAAGCACAACAGCCCAAAACAGACATTGCCAATCTTCTCGCTGATGGTCTTGTTTGCTGATGTAAGTCATATAGAGGCATCAGTATTATATTGAGACTGTTTCATAACCAGTTAAAAGTTCCTCAAAGTAACTTTAGATAATGCTTGTTTTTGTTAAGGCCTGGTCAGCAACGGAGACAAATCAATACATTTCATTGAAATCAGTGGAGAGAGTCCAAACCTATCCCCAGCAGTACTAAGCCACAGCTGAATGTGAATATTAGCATGTTGAAACACTGACCAAAGTTGTTGGACCTACCACAGTTAATAAATTCAACAAGGAACACTTCCCTCTCTATAGCTGATGGTATGTTTTATTAGTAAACTTAGGTTTGAGGCTTAGACACTGTAACTCCTAAAATAATGCCCAATGAAATTGGCCAATGTTGCTTGGCAACAAATGCAGTGATAACAGACAGTCCAACAGACATTAAAGCTGAAAATGGCTCTGCCAGAGCTATATTTGTACTTGTATATGTGCGTGACGCAAGCAATTAAAGGCATATCACAGGTGCCAGATTTCTCAAAGTGTATCCTTACTGTAGATAAAGCCACAAATGAACTATTTATACTATAAGTTTATTAGTATATCTGCGTGTGTGTTGTACCTGGCTCCGATGTAGAGTGTCCGATTGACCTGGAGGACCCTCTGGATGTGTAGAGGCTCTTGTCTCAGCCACGTTCGGTGGGGTCGGCCCAGAAACACCGGGTGTCTTCTCACCACTGTCGATGAATGAGAGACAGAAACACACACTGGCTTATTCCCAAACTGACATCCGTCTTTGACAAAAGTAGTCAACATAAAAGTGTTTTCCTGTTAGTTTGTTTTGACAGTTCTGCGGCAGTAACAGGTATTCAGGGTGACAAAGTTTGCATTTGACACAGCAGCATATCTGCTACATTAAGCGTACAAAGACAAAGAGCAGAGCACAAACTGAGATACAGGAGACAAATAATCCTCTGAAAATAAAAAGATGTCTGAACTATACCTCATATGTCACCGTTATATTCACGAGCTTCTGTTTGTTGACTGATTGGGACTCACTTTTGATAAATTGTTCATTTGCATGCTGCTTTTTGTTGACAAGTTTGGCAAGACATCTTCTGCCAAGTGATTCAGATAAATTCAAAAAGAGAGACACGCAGAGACAGGTGAGTTTTTCAAAAAACATCAAAAAAGGTAAAACAAAATGTTCAAAGTGTTTCGGAGGACGAGGAATTCGGTACAGCGAGGAAGGGAAACCTTAAGGGAGAGATATCAAAAGATAAAAGTGGTGGAGCATTTCCAGCATGTTTTTATCATGTTGTCCCGCAGATGTGCAAAGACACAGAGAAAAAACATAAAGTGAAGTGAAGAAGCAGAAATCACACTTACATATAAATCAGATGGATTACCACCAGTACCTCTCTTTGACCTTGACTAAGGTGAATTAGAGTATTTACATCTCATATCCTCTCATCCTCTCTCTGCTCTTTCATCATTACTTCTTTAAATCCCACTCTATACCCTATTCATCTGTTCCCTCTTCTTATTCATCATGTTTTGTCTGCTTCTGCTTTATTTCTATCCTGTAATTTCTTCCATTAGTGTCTACGTCACTCCGTCTAGGGACACACTGTGATTCATTCTTTCCTCTCCTTGTCTTCCACCTTTTCTATCTCCGTCCACCTCCACACCTCCCTCTACTTGTCTTGTCTGACCATCCAGATGAGCCTGCATTTTCTACTATAGCTTATACCTGTTGTGCTGCTGAGTCTAACAGGGTCGCTCAGCGTAGCGCTCAGTCAAAGAACGTATATTGCTAAGGAGTGTAAGTCAATTGGTCGCGCCCAGCAGTGAAGCTACGCTTACACCATTTTGGACTGAACGCGAATACCAGACGCCAGTAAAATGTCTGCCTACAAACTGCCGTTCAAAAGGAAAACTAAATGATTTCTATTCTATTGTCATAAATTGAATGTCTCTACCGAAATGGCCTGTGTTGAACAATAAAAATATTACAAATAAGCATACTATCATAACTATTTACTTACTTACTCATTTAGAGTGATGGACATAATTGGAAGTCAGAAAAATCCAGCACACAGATTTTGAGAGCAATCTCAATCTTTTTCATGTCAAGGATCCAAAATAGATGTCCAATAGACCACAGATAATGGATGTGTAAGAGGGTGTGTCTTGTGCTTTTGCCCTGCGTGTTAGTAAATAGCCTACAAACTCCATTAAATTCTGTTTATGTCATGCTACTAGTGCTACTAGCTACTGGCCGATAGCCGGTTGTTTGGGAACAGAGACGTTAACACATCCACCACAGTACAGGCTTACAGCATAGGTGCAGTCCTTTGGGTCTGATGCACGTTCATTAAGCCGAGGAAAATAACTCTGGATTCAGCTATTAGTTCATTTTACAACTTTTAGGACATAATGATTTAAATGAGTTGATTTACCTTAAAAAAAATGATCTTCTGATTTACAGACGTCTCTTTATACATCCATGGCGAAGAACTCACTGGCTTTTTCAGTCAAAAATAGTGGCAGCGCTACCGCAGCGCCATCTAGCGGCTGATTTTCACCGGAGTTCCGGCTCTTTGGCTCTATACTCTTTGGCTCAGTGCCCTGACAACCTTTAAACTCTACTGTTTGGTATTGATACGTCGAGAAGGGTCTGGACTCAGCTGGGAGACCATCAATCAATAATATTGAACTGCAATCAATCAAGGTCGGGTCTGAGTTGGAGACTGCCAATCTGATATGGAGACTCAAAGTCTGAGTGTGTAAGAAGCCGCGTCTCTCGAGGGTCTGAGTGGTGTGTGAGTGGGAAAGTCATGATTGTGAAAGCCCCTTCCTACACTCTGGTCTCATTCCTGAGTGCGACCCCACACCTCCTGACCTGGATACCAGTCAACACCATTCGTGTGAGAGTCTGACCTCAACAGCCCACGCATGACCCTAAAGCCTTGTCATTACACCCCCACCCCTCCAATTCAACACCCTGCCTGTTAGACCGCGACACCACACATCACACGTCACGACCTGGGAGAGAGGACACGCAGGGGAGTAGGCGGCTAGAGGGCGAGAAAAGTCGGGAGGTCAGTACCTTCGGTGGGGATGAAGTTGAGGGGTGCCGGTTCCTCTGGGAACGCCGAGCTGGCCGTTCGGAACAGCCAACACAGCAGGAAGAAGGGAGGGGCCACGGTCGCCATGGCAACACAACGGCGGAGTCTGTGGAAATTAAGAAAAAGACAAAAAAGGGAGTGAGTGGATGCTAAATGAGGCAGAGCAGTGAGACACGCGTAAACATACACAGAGAAATACATTCACTCACTCAATCTCTGACCGACTGACTGGCTGGCTGGTTTTCTCGACTGAACCTCTATCTTTGCATTCCCACAGCATCTCTGTCTCTTCGCCCCGATATGAGGGGAGAGATATAGCTGCTCGGAGCGAGGGATTAAGTCATCCACTGAGGGAGAAGTGTCCAGTCAGCTCTGAATGCAGCCAGATCACTGTGGCACAACATGACCACATCAAACATCTCACCACTTATGACACATCTGAGAGAAATGCGAAGGAGGCAACGGGGCAACATCTTGGGCTCGACAGAGGGCAATATACGGCCTATAGATGAATGGAAAATCTGTGAGTGAAAGGCTCAATAACGCTCCAGACATCAAGCGTTATCCAGGATATGAAAGAGGCTGAGAGAGAAGGGGGGGAGAAGTGGTGGTTTACTTAAATGAAATGCTTGCCAGCGACGCAAATCACCTCTCCGTCAGCGCAGCTAAACTGTTGGTATTTTTCATCGGGCGGTACAGAGGCCTATGCAGGTCTCGGATGTGCTTCATGTGGAACAAATGATACCCAAATTAAGTTACCCTACGCGATCCATCTAGAAAATGTATCAAGCACTCTGCCTCGTAGGAGAAAAGCTCTCAGAACTGCTATCGACTTCAGCCACAAACCTCAGAAGGCATGGCTGGTTGGCCGCTACCTCTGCGTGCTCTTACTGCAATTTCGCTGCTGTTGCATGTGTGTGGTGGAATTCAATGTGCATCCGACAGACGCTTTCATTCAAGTTGTTATTATCTTGAGCTCTGGCTCATCCGCAATTATGTATTTATTTTTCCCCTCTTCATACAACCCTGGCATGGAATTGTGCTTTTAATTTCACAAACACATAATTTACAAAACCCCATAACTCGATTTTCATCTTGTTGTCGTCTTAACACTGAATGCAACACTGGGTAATTTGTTTTGAAAATCAAGTGGAGAGGCCTTCCATCCCCACAAAAACACAAATACAAAACACTTCATTCAGTCATGCACAATTGCGACATCTCAAATTTGAATCCTCAAGGTTGGATTTCTTTATGCAAAACTCCTCAGCAATTTACTGTGGTCACAGATGCACGGTGTGTAAAACGATGCAGAACAAACTCCTGAAGGTACAATATATAACCCTCTGTGCGCCCTTCCTTTCTGTGTCAGTCTTTATCCCTCGGACTCTTTTCATGTCTTCTTCAGTTCAGTTCAGGTCAACTGAACTGTATTGTTCGTTTTAGAGCTCTTCTGGCAAAGATTACAAGAGTTTTGTTGCGTATCGTAAAAGTTATTACAATATAAACATGAATTATGATGAAACGTGTTGAAACAGAAAACCGCCTCAGTTGCCACAAAGTTGGAAGCACACTATTGTGTAAATTATCAGTGTATGCTGTAGCAACAACAATTTGTTGTACCCAGCGGCCACTGCTGCCACAAGTAACACATTATGGGATAATGCTAAATACTTAAACATAGGCTAGTGTAACAGTAGCACAAGTACAATAGAGTCATCAAGTTGGGGAACTGACAGTAAGGTCATTTATATGCAAATATCTATCTAAACATATCTATCAAGCTAACATTAGCCACTATAAGCTACTGGTCATACCAGACCAAGTAAGGCTTTTGAGGCAAACACCCTAAGGCCCCGATCACATGGAGACGCAGGGCTGTGTGCTTCTGTGGGCATCAAAAGAGGATGGAAAGTAGTAAAATCCGCCTTTCTCTTGATTTTATTGCCTGGCGCTGAAAAGTTGAGAATATTTTAACATTTATGGGCATCTAAAAAACACTAGAAAACCGCGCAGCGCAAGAGAGGAGCACACAGCAGGCGGGCCTTACCATAGGATAACAATGGTATTGCAGACTAGCAACGCGTCTCAGTGTGATCGGGGCTTTAGTGTACTGAATTGAAAAGAGCATAGATTGAATATAAGAAGTGGACTTAGTCACTGTGACGTCATCCATTGGTTTGTGGACTACGACTTTGAAGCCTTGAGTCCAGCATTTTGGCCATCGCCATCTTAGTTTTTTGCCGTCACCATCTTTGTTTTTTGCAACCAGGAGTGACCAAGAGGGTGGAGCTAATCACAACCGAACGCTGAATTAGACATTATTAGGCAACCAAAATGTTACAATTAACTTTCATGAACTGAAAACACACCGTGAAAGGGTTAAAGTTTTAAGACGAAAACACAGACAACGCCGTGGTAGCGACCTGTCAATCACAAGGTAGCCACGCCCTAAAGCATCCCCTGCTTTATGGTCTATTTGACTCTAAATGGGACCATAATTTACTAAATGAACATCATGCTGTATTGAAGAAGACTAGAAACTAGCGATTGAGACCATAAACTCATGTTTACAATGTTTACTGATCAAGTAAGAAGTAGGGTCATTTTCTCATAGACTTCTATACAATCAGACTTCTTTTTGCAACCAGAGGAGTCGCCCCCTGCTGGCTGATAGAAAAAATGCAAGTTTAACGCATTTCAGCATTGACTTCACTTCTCAGACCCGGAGGTTGTTGCCTGTGCAAGAGTGAGTTTTATTTATTATAAATACAATGTTTTATTTATAAGAAAAACAATGTTTTTTTTCTTCTTTAAAAGGTTACATAGCCCCTCAGAATTTGAAATAAGAGACCTTGCTCAAATAATGGCAAACAGCCCCAGAACAAAAGAATGACCATAAGTAACATAATTTAAGTAGTACTTAACACAGTGGAATATGGTAATTAACTAAATAATGAATGGTTTTTATCTTAATCTTAAATTACATTTTAATTAAGTAAAGTGCAGAATAAAGTTCAACAGAAAATAAAAACAGAATGAAAAAGGCTGGCATACTGTACTCTATGTCGGAAACAGTTTCCCTCTTTCAGTCATTTTCAGCCTTTCTCTCGCTCTTTCTATCACTCTCTTTCTCTCCCCCCGAAGGATACAAACAGCCATTGTGCAGCCCATCTCTTTAATGGAGTCCCAGACATAATCTTATCAGGACACATAATCTTTATGGGACATTTCGAACATTCCCAGCTCTGACATCAGTATTAAAGTGGGAGGCATGCTAATTACTCAGCACCCACAAGCTAAATTACAGGAGGTGAAGGGGGAAAGAGTCACCGAGGGAAGAAAGGAGGTCACGGGGTAAAGAGAGAGAGAGAGAGAGATGGAGAGAGAGATAAGTGAGAAACAGTAAGAGAGGGAGAGAAGATGAGAAGTCAGGAAGTCACTATATCCAATCACAGATTCTATTGTTTCTGCTATTAATAATGGATGAATAAATGTCAGGCGGTACGCATTCGATTAGTATAATTAGACACCCTGGGCTATACAATTTCATGGGACAGCAGAATAAGTAGATACACAAGTATAAAAGTGTGTGTGTGTTTCGGTGTGTGTGTGGGTGCGCAAATGGTTCAGAGCCAAAGCATCTCTGTAATTATGACAAATGGCTGCAGCCGAGTCCATTCAGAAGCCTCGCTGCATGGCACAAGCTGTACAGTAATACGCCATTATCATTGAACGAGGCATACTGCAAGTCACATATACATTTCCCCCATTTGGAGGGAGACACTAAACCAAAATATTCAACCCCAGGGTGCTATAGCACTCCGTGTTAGAAATTGAAATGGCAGTAGATGTCACTGAAGTCATATTGAAGCTGGCACGCTGTGTGGGATTTAAGAAACGTTAAAAAAACGAGACTGTCAGAAGCAAATTATTGTGTCAGTTCCTTCACCGAGGGGGGACTATTGTTTCCAGTGTTGTGACAAACATATTCAGGGATTGAGCTTGATTTTCAGGCGCCATCCCAACAGTCTTATTTGGGTGCCAAGTCGATACAGATGGCGAGTGACGACAGCGGAGGAATAAATGCAAACGATAGCTGGTCAATTGAAACTTAAGTCTGAGCTTTAAAGCACCAGTGTGAAACAATTAGGGGAGATCTATTGGAAGAAATTGAATATAATATCAATAAGTATCTTTAGTGTATAATTATCTGATAATAAGAATCGTTGTGTTTTCGTTACCTTAGAATGAGCTGGTTATATCTACATAAGGAGCGGGTCCTCTCCACGGAGACCGCCATGTTTCTACAGCAGTCCAGAACGGACAAATCCAACTCTGTTAACTTTTCCTGCTTGGGCCGGAGTCGATAACGTTACTCCCTCCTGTCGCCGCCGCACTCTCTCTCTCTCTTCACCACTCATTTCCCACGTACACACACACTCTACGATGTGCTCCAAATGGCTCTAGAGAGGGACATTCGCGTTTTCGCGTCGGCCACAGTAGCTCTCCAACACGCTTGGCTCACGCATGCTTGCCAACCTTGAGATGTCAAAAATATGGCAGAGAGTCTGTGGGCACCCCCTCCCCCACCCTCCAGAATAATAAATACACTGCAACGGCATTTTTTGTTTAATAGGCTTACTTTTAATTTGACTTTTAATTCTCAGGAAAGAAAACTTAATGATTCGCCCCTCTGGCGTGAACTTGTGTGAACCTAATGTGAAACTAATATTCATCAGTTTTCATTCCTTCATTCATTTTTGCTCCTGCTTGAGTATTTCTTTCTCTTAGTACTCTACATTTCTCTCTCACTCACTGAAGGCCATTTCAGACATAATGTGACAACGGCACCTCTGCGCTCTGAAACCCGTTATTTCTAAAGTCACGATGGCTTTGCCGTGATGCTGTGACGTGTGGCGAGCGCAGCGCAAACCGTGCCGTGGTGTCACAAGCTGCTCTCCTCCGCCGGGAAAAGACATTTGGTGTAACTGTTTTGCCGTCCGGGTGGAAACAGTAGGGCTCATACACGCTGTACAGTGCCAGAAACATGTTGAGATATCGAAAAGGAAAAAAAGGTGTGAAAATTTGCCAGAAATCGGGAGAAATGCGGGAGAATCATGACCCCGGGAGGAAACAGGGAGAGGGTGATGAAAAACCGGAGTCTCAAGTATGGGCACACGGGAGAGGATTCAGTTGGTTGCAGTCTCCTCAAACTGTTCCTTTAATATTCCATCCACTCTCTCTTTTCTTCACTATTAATGAAACAGGACTCCTGAACTCACCACCATGCTCCATTTGCTTCAACAGGATTTACACAGACTTGTTAATTTGTCTGTTTCCACAGCACCAGATCAATTTGATTATGGGTGTTTAGGCGGGTAATTTCCTAAACAAAGTCATTAAGAGATCATTTAGCTCCAGAAAAAGTAGGGGGGAGATGAGGGGGTGTTATGTCTCTCTGGACCCCATTAAAGCCACCCAAGAATGATCACCACTGTGGCCAACGCAGATAACTTAAATAACAAATCACCAACCAATCAATCAATGACGTCTCGTGTCTTTGGCGGAGCCCTAATGAGGACTGATACAGTTCTGATACAGAGTCAAGTCGGACGATAGAACGGCGGTTTTAAAGAGAAGAGGAAACGATTTGATGGCGAGATGTGAGGAATGCCTGCGACGTGGAATTGGATGCTGGTTATGCCGAGATAGTGACCCTCTGCTGCAGGGGTTTGGATACTTTGCATGCAAATAGAACACCTCATCATCAAATGAAGGCGCTAATACGCTCTGAAATGCTTTTGTCACTTATCACGGTTGCCATGGTTCTCGCTTTCTCCTCTCCTCAGTCTCTCTCTACCTTTTCCCTTTCACCATCTCACTACGCCTTGGTTTCCCTCTTGCTCTCCCATATCCCCGGTCTTGTCGACGTGTATGTTCTCAATGTGTTTTCATTAAACAGCCGTGAGGTACTTGCACTAAAAATTGGACGGTTGAAAGAAAACCAAGATTATGCGTGTCCTAGATGTAGGGAAAATGGTAATGAAATGGAGCAGCATTAATGGGGACACTGTGGTAGTTGGGGTATTTATGATTAAAATATTTAACAGAGTGGCTGTCAAGTATTATACAGAGGTATCAGTACTGGTAACACAGTACTCAAGCAATAGTCTGATATAATCCCTTTTCACACTGGTCGCCCGGCTTCAAAAAGCCTGCACAGAGGAAGAATTAATTCAAACATGGTCTATTTCCACTCAAATCCTTTTATCATCATTTTACAAGGCAAATTAAATTTTGATGCTCACCAAAAATATTAATGATTTTTTTTATATAATTTGCAGATGTTGCACATATTAAAGCTGCACTAATCAATAGGGGTATAACAATTTGTGAATTCATACCGAACCGTTCTGCTGCACGCAGAATACACGGTATGTAGACTGATGCACGTAATGTGGAACCAAAGTTCACAAGTTCGAGTTTCGCCCAGACACTTATAGCTGTACGCCGTTAGCAGCATATGTTAAGGTTAGCACAATAAGCGGACTGGCGTGCGAGTCAGTCACACTATAGCGAGCGCAAATAGCCGGAGCTGGAAGACTCGCCTGTGGGTCCCTGGTCAGTTTCAGCAGCAACGGAGAGAGAGTTGTGTATAAGACGACGGTGTGTCGTCGTTGCTCCACCGTTGTAGGAGGTGTGGATGGAAATACAGCCAACATGTTAACTCATAATCAACAGCATCACTCAGATGTGCCAATCACCGGGATGATAAATGTTTGCCTGCTTTGAATGTCTAAATATAGCCACGGTGGAACTAATTGAAACATTCCTCTTATTGTAAGTTTTATTTTCTATTATTCTATGTATTCTGGTATTTTGAATTTCATAGCATAGGAGATGCTTTTGAATTTTATAGCCTATTGTGACCTGTTGCCTTTTGGGTCTTGTTCGTACAGTGTAGTACAGAAGTGTTTAAAATTTTCCTTATTTTTATAATAAAAAAGAGTTTACCAAAGTAGCCGGGAGGCAAAATGTTACCTCAGTCCCCGGCAAGAAGTTTTTGTCTTTCTTTGACGATTGCACCACTGTCTGTTCAAAACAAATGAAAAGAAACGTATCCCTATGGATTATTTTCCGCTGTACTGAACTCGCAACAAACTGTGACTCCCAAACTTGGTTATGAAACGAACCGTGAATTTTTTGTACTGTACACATTTTTATATTAACAATGACATGACTACTTGCATGTGAAACGGGACAGTCTCAATAATGAACCCACAGACAACTATCTCCCAACTCTACAGCTTTCCTCACCTCTATAACCCACAACTTTACTGGATGGGTTCACTTTCAATGCTCTCATGAACCTCGTTTCCAGCAGCAGAAGGCCGCTGTTTTCAGTGAAAAATCTCAGAGGATAACTGAAACAAACGAACCTCCAAAAAAGCACCAAACAGCAGACAGACACAGTTAGCAATTAGCTGGTAAACACAGTGGAGCATTTAGCAGCTAAAGAACCAGGAGCTAATAGAGAGCTAGTGTTGGACTGATCATTTGACTTACATTCACCAGATGTCCAAAAACACAAGTTTACATAAATGCTAATGTTGCTCTTTGTCTGCTGGATGTGTAAATAGACATTTTTCTGTATTAACTTTATGTCGATGTTGCTTCTACAGCTCGTTATGCTGTCCCCAAGTGGCCAATGTAATCAAGTTAAAATTTTGAAGAGCGGTTCTTGTCATGGTTTTCTGTGATTGATGATAGCCGCACGAAGATTTAATCAGAGACGTTCTTAAAGAGATCAGCCTGCTGCTTGAAATATTCTCTAACATATACAGTAGTTTGTCCTTTTGTAATGATAGTAGTAGAGGCTATAGTAGCAGTAGAAGATGACGTAGTAGTACCAGTACCTCCTCTTGATTCAATTCGCAGTTTCCAATAAAGCTCTGTAAAGAGAGATAATGCGGGAGGGGAGCCAACAACAACCCAAAGGATTTCAAGCTCTAATAACCTTTGTTATTGTAAGAGAGATACACTCAAACTACCAATAGACTTTGAGCTTGATCCTTAAAAGACTTAATAACTTTTTAAAAGGAATTAATGTTCAAAGAACCACTCCTGTGCTGCAGGCACAAGGGTGAGCTCTGCTTTTATTGTTCCACATCACCGACATGACCTTCAGAGTTGGGTACACGAGACTGAGCCGATACATGGGAAAGTGTATAAGTAAGCGGCGGAGGGTTTTATGATTGTTCCATTTTCTTTATGCAGACTTAAAGACACCCCATAGATTTCTCAGAGACTGGCCTTAATTGTCACATTAGTGAGAGAGGAGAGGCTGCTTTATGGAGTGTGTAGAATCAATGACAGGTGATAGCCTGATGCCTCTTGGATCTCCTTCAATCAGCAATAACATAAGATGCTGTATGCGGCAGGGATGTGAGGAGGAAAGGGAATAAAGAATAAGAACGCTGTGAGGGAGGATATAAGGCAATGGATGGAAATGAACATAGCGGCTATAAAAAAAAAACGAGTTTGGAGAGGAGGGAGAAGACAAGGCAGGACAAAGCAAATGAAAAAATGATGCACTACAGGGAGTGATGAAGAGAAACAGAGGTGAAAGAGAGACAAGTGAGGCATTCAGACAGAGAGGGGGAGTCACACCGGACATAAAGAGAGAGAAGCCAAAGAATGTCCGGAATGAGAGAGACAGAACGACAAAGAAACAGACGAGAGGAAGAGCACAGAGCCAATACACTTGCATTGCCAGATTTATATCCATACTGAGCCAAGAGTAGACTAGTGGGAAGGACCTCTTCGCTCTGTGCTTGCCTGGTTTTCAACTTATCTAAGGGGATGACATTTTGCTGTATCTCTTTATGTGTGGGAAAAGGGGTGTCCCTCAGGGGTCAATACTTGGACCAATGCTGTTCGTGTACAGTCTGAACAGCCTCTAGGCCACAAATAAATCAAAAACACAAGGCATGTTACCATATGCTGATGACACATTGTTATACAGTACCCACGCTTGTCCCCTGGAGACCTGAACCCTTTTAAGTCACTTGTTAAAGAACTGAATGTCCCACAACTTCCTGCAACTCAACAAAGACAAAAGCAAATAATTGTTATTGGTGCTGAGCCTTCTCATTAGCCTCTGTCTCCCTGGAAGTACAGTACCACGAAGGTCATAAATCTGGCTGTTATTGTTGATTATGGCCTCATGTCCCAGAGCCACGTCCCCAGTACATGTAACTCAAAAACTGTCTTTTATCATCTTAAAAATAAAGTAAAAGGCTTCTCAATAAATGCAGAAACATTTACATGTGCTAATCACCAGACAAGATTGTTAATATTGGACGATTCTGCAAAACCCAGAGTTACGTTCAAAGCCAGCAGAATATCATGTTTAACATCCAATGGCAACATTTTAAAATTTTCGATTTCTTCAATATGTGCGGTTAAGGTTAGGGAATGAGTTATACAACTAAAACAATTGGTTATGGATAATAAAAATGCCATTAAAGGGAAACTCCACCAATTTTCACATCAAAGTCTGTTTACAGGCCTCGGGGAGTACTACTGAAAAAAACTTGTATAAAGCCTTTTGTTGCCTCAAGAGAGCTCTATGAAATCTGGTAGATTGCATCAAGTGATGTTGCTTTAGGCAGCATTGGTTGGTGCTGAAGCATACAAGTTTGAAAATGAAAAGAAAAATCTGGTGGTGTGGAGTTAGAAAGGAATGGCCTTACCACAACTCTGTAGCCTGCTTCTCATCTCTGCTTGAGGTTAGAGGCTCAAGGCAACATTAGCCGCTACAAGCACAAGACCCCGATCAGGCAAAACCACTGCATTCCTATGGTACGCATGCCTGCCATGCGCTCTGTTCTCGCGCCCCGCGTCACATTTTTCTAGCTGTTTTTAGACGTGCATAAAAGTTAAAATATTCTCAACTTTTCAGCTCCGGGTGCGAAGTCGCACAACTCTTCGATGTCACACTTGGCCCAGGCAGCCAATCAAATCAAGCAAGGGGCGGCCTTTACTACTTTACCTCTTCCTTCCTCTTGTTTTGATGCTGGTAGATGTGGCTAGAAAGCTAGCTTGTTAGCTGTTGGACGGTGAGAGAGCTGCGGAGTACATGAGAGGGAAGGGGCTCATGTTGTGATAGTTTCACTACTGTCTTTGAGAGAGCGTACATTTTTCAGTTAATCACATTTGATCGCTCCACAGGCGCATCAGCTGTTTTGCCCTATGCCAAGTTTCGTTTATGAAGCCGCTGCACCTGCAGCGACGCGTCTCGCATTGTGGATAATATAGGCGCCAAGTTTTGACAAGGAAGAAGTATGTGTGGAATAAAAAAGACAGTGTCTCGGGTTCTGCTGCATCAAAGATAATCCTTTTTTAAGAAAACTATCCATCGTGAGTCCGACAATGCTGACCTCTACTTTCAGCAGCATAAAGGGCATACTACTTCCTTGTTGGCGCTGTATATTGGCATTGGATCTAAATCTTGAGGTGTGGAATTGTCCAATAAATGTCCACCTAAAAAGAGTGTGCGCTGACTGCACTTATCAGACCTCTTACAGTACGTCATCTGTCGCAGGCCCTCTGGTTGTTCCAAAGGCAAAATCAAAAGTTGACAAAGTAAGTTTTGTTTTTTACGAGACAAGCTGCTGGGACACTTTTCCAGATTGAGCTATATGTGTTTCAAAATTACCCACTGTTAAAAAGCAGACTGAAAACATTTGTTTTCCCCTGTGCATTTGATTACTTTAGTTGTGTTTGTACTTTAAACAGCATCTGATAGTCACGTTATTTGTGCATTGTGTCTCTCCTCGAGTAAAATGTTCTATATGAATAAAGATTTCTTTGTTTCGCTTTCCTGAAAACCACCTTAAATCTGCTCTGCTGACCCCAGACTGTTCCTCTTCCTTGGCTCCCTGACACAGATGCACATCTACATAAGCACATTATACTCTACACACACACACGCACACTACAAAACAACAAACACACACATGGCATTATGTCTTCACTTAAGCCAAACCACAGTCTTCCCTCTCTATCTCTCTCAGGCCTAATGTAAAAACGATGCAGGAATTCCCTCCAATGGAACAAAATGCACACGTGATTTCTTCTCTTTGCTCTGCACTTAACTGACCCGGGGTCTGTTTACTAGATATTTGCATCACCATGAGATCCTAGAGCCTCAATAACGTCGCACATGTTTAAAGAGAGGGAGGAGAGAGAAAGAGAATATGTAGAGAGAGAGAAAAGAGGGGGAGTGCACGGTAAAGGAAAAATGAAGAGTGACCTTTATGCACAGAACACTGGTTTTCCCAGGCAGTGAGAGCCGCCATGGATTTATGTAGTGGGAAATATGTGCAGCATGTGCAGAAAGACAAAAACATTTCTGTATCCGAAGCAGACCATGAGAACGCGTCCTCTGTCTCTGCTACCTGACAGCGAGGCCAGTTAGTACAGTATCTTCTTTACACAGCACCATGTGTCTAATGGATATATAATTTCAGGGGATTTAAAGGTTGGTGCTGGACTAAGATAATCTCTGACTCTTTCTCTCTGCAGCGGATGTGCTCCCATTAACGGGCGAGAGGTAGCCCGACTAAAGAGCGCTAGATGACAGCGCAGTAATGTAATACCTGTAATAGCTTATTGTTGATGAATGGATATCTTTGAGTATTACTGGAGCTCTCCCCGGAGTTGTGTCACTGTCATTAACCTTCACAGTCCTCAAAATTACAGCTGCTGAGACGACACAGGAGCTGCAGTCGCAATCTAGACGGAGAAGAACAAAGATTTTGCAGCATCGTCTGACAACGTCTGCAGGTTAATTATAGGTCTGTGTTTCAGCAGGAAGACTCTCCAAGAAGGAGCGCTGAGATAAATCTTTTATTCTCTGTACCACGCATACCTTTTATTTTTCCACCCTCCATGTTACATCTCCTCGCTTCCTTTATCTTTTTAAGCTTCAACATGCTTCGCGAGATGAGGAGAAACATCATCTCACATCACAAAAGTAGAGATAGGCCTAACCTTTGGCTTCTCACCCGTTTACAACCATCATTAGCAGGGCAGGGATCAGGGGCCAAAGCCATAAATCACACTCAAACCATCCATGTAGAAGGAACCCAGCTACACTGCAGTAAAAATGAAAAGAAAACACACTCCGAGACTGACGGGAGGCTAAAAGCAAATCCATCCATCACTGGCTGGAGGCTCCATAAAGCCAGTAGAAGAAAACACACAAGGCGATAATCTCCAGCATGGTTATAAATAATACAGAAACCTTGCTAATGGCAGTAAGAGGTTCTGCAGCATGACAGAATCCGTCTTGATGTGATTATTCGGCTAAAATTCCCCCAAGGACATGTATTATCTTGCATAAATACTCAAGAGTAACTCAATAGGGCAATATGTTCCCTTCCAGAGACTGTTTGCCTTTTTTGCTTGTGAATCAGGAGGAGAGGTGGATTTATTGTAATGGCAACAAGTGACTGTCAGTGGGGGCACGAGGTCGACTGGCGGGCAAAAATAGAACATTTGGGGAAAAGTGGAGGTCATTGAAAAATGAAAACAGACCTTTTAGACTTTCCACAACGGCACTGCTACTCATAGTTTAATCTACATTTGTGGTATCAAGAGAAACAGGAGGAGAATGCAAATGAGCTGCTGATTATGACTCATTCTCACTGGGTAAACAACAATAAATGGTTCAACTGCAAAGCGATTTTCACCTTGATATTTATAATCCAGTTTTCACCCTGTTTTTATGTAAAAAGCCTTGACAATAATGAGCCGTAATGGGAAAAAAAATTGTGATGTGCTTAGAGCAGAGTGAGTCATTACTATTAGGATTGTGATACCACCAGCATAGTGATGAAATACTGCCTCAACCTGCTTGGCCATCAGACAAAAAAACATGTTTGTCAGTATCACCCATTTCCAGATGGTTTCTTATTGCAGATAGTCATTTTCTCATTTAAAGTGGCCAATTAATGTGATGTAGATGAGGCCACATGTTTAGCACGGTAAATGCAACGCTATAGAGAGGTGCAGGGAGGACGTATTTTTGTTGGCCAACCAGGAAGTTAGCATCGCCCTGGGATTTTTCTATTAAGTTTTGGATTATTGCAAAAAATGCAAATGAACACCACTTTTATAATTTTTGAAGTTTAAATGCAATCACCAGAAGTAAAAAATTAGGCTATAAACGAACTACATCACGGTCGTATGAACGCAAATATAAACAAAAAGGATGTGAAGGCGGACGAGTCGCCTTGATGACGTTTAGTAGTCTCATTTCAACACTTGTTAGCAACCGCCTTTTTTAACACATAAAAAAGCTTCAAAATTCATGAGTGGGATATTGAATACTAACGTATTTCATATCGTAGACCAAAATGTTAAAATCTCTTAAAGGACCAGTGTGTAGCATTTAGGGGGATCTATTGGCAGAAATGAAATATAATATTAATAAGTATGTTTTCTTTAGTGTATATTCACCTGATAATAAGAATCATTGTGTTGTCATTAGCTTAGAATGAGCCGTTTATATCTACATACGGAGCAGGTCTTCTGCACGCAGTCCGCCATGTTGCGCCGTCATGTTTCTACAGTAGCCCAGAACGGACAAACCAAACACTGTTAACTTTTCCTGCTTGGGGCCGGAGTCGATAACACTACTCGCTCCCGTCACCGCCGCTCTCTCTCTCTCTTGCTTCACCACTCACTTCCCATGTACACACACACTCTAAGCACTGGTTCTGCTCCAGATGGCTCTAGAGAGGGACATTCACATTTTCGCGTCGGCCACCGTAGCTCTCCAGCACGCTTGGCACACGGGAAATGCTTCAGTTGGTTGCAATCTCCTGACCTCACCGCTAGATACCACCAGATCCTACACACTGGACCTTTAAGATTGTGTTAACCACAGACCTTATTTAAGGCATCTAACTAAAAACACATTCAAAGAAACCCATTGACTTCCAGACAAGGGAACCGGAAGTGCTAAATGCTAACTCAATTCCAGGTTTTAGGACTCATCCTGCACCGCTCTATCGCCAAGAAACTATCATAAAGACTGGAAACAGGGGAACAGCATGCTCCGTGTCAAAAGTGACAAAAAAAAATGAGCCTATGAGCACCTCTAGCGCTCACTATTGTACATCTTGTTTGTTTAATCCATACAGATCCCGGAGTTTAAAAACAAAACCTTGTGGTTTTACGAGGAGTTATGTGCCGGACTGTTTATTGGCGGGGAGCAGTTACTTCCTGGAGTCTTGTCGTCACTGTGATGTTGCCAGGCAACCAGCAGAGACTTCAGGAAGTCACTTTCTTGCCCGGCCAAGAAATAGTCTGGCAGATAACCTCTCCTACAACAAACAAGATGTTAATTTGTCAGCTTTAGTGGTGCTTTAGTTTCTGATTTTCTGCCAGTTTGTATGCTACGCTAAGCTAAAGTCCAAGCTGTATACTGTACAGACAGATATGACAGTGGTATAGATCTCAGGAAGAAAGAGTATGAATGTATTTCTCAAAATATAGGACTATTCTTTAAGTTTCAGCATTGACTGGCTGCAAAACAACACGTAGCCTGGTCTCTTAAACACAACCCAGACTGGTTGAATGAAGCATAAAGGTCAGATTGTACAATACACATACATTTGGATAATGCAAAGTGTGAAAGGGCGGCATGAAATTGTCTCTCTAAGTGATTACAGAGCAGAAAAGAGATGTCAGGAGAGCAGGAGAGAGATAGAAGGAACACGGAGGTCTGTATCCATTTCGGGCTTCACAACAACATCTCCGTTTGCTAATGGTGTTTACCTCCTCTTCCTCCATCTTCCCCTTCCTGCGCAGTGCATGAAAACTCTGCCAAATGAAGCCACCGCTTGGTGTCAAGAAGGACACATTCAATACAACGTTGATGGCGAAATAATTCACTGTGCAGAATCGCTATATAAGCTATAGCATTCAGGGATAATGTGTCCCTCAGCTGTGTCCAGATTATTTATTTATAATGGCAAATTTCACAGGAAAATCATCTTGTCAAGCGCTGAACGCCCCCATAAACACTGTCTGAAAGCAATTTTCTCTCCCCCGACGGAGACAGGGAGGCACAGTATCTCCCCTCCCAGAGGAAGGCCGACAGACAGTGCAGGGCTGGCACTGGCAAAGATAGAAAAGTGTACCTGCTGCAAGTCCCCAGCCTTTCATTTCACATGTGCACCCAGGCTGTAGACGTGCATGCACGCTTGCACGCACACTCAAACTCTGAGCATTATCAGCATCCTGGACTCACACATGCATCGTTCTACCCGTCTTTCCTCTCACCTTCTCCCCCCCCCCTTCCTCCCACTCTATCTTCTCTCACCACAAATCAGCCACCTGCTCGTCCAATTTAATCTAATAAATCCAACCTGTATCCATTTCAATACGAGTTCACGCACTACAGTGGGTCTGGGTTCCCGCCTCTGCTTTATCTCTCCCCGTTGCTTTGGATGTCACATCTCATGTGGTATACACACACACACACGCACACAGACACACACACACACACACACTGCGGTGTCAATCAACAGATGTCTCCAGTTGACAACTGTGCACACAAGGCAGCTGTGAACAAAGACGCATGCCTGCATGTGTGCCGAGCCGGAGATCCAAACTCAAAACAAACAAACAGAAATAAACACACACACACACAACCACAAACACACACTCTATCGTTGCATTGCAGGCATAACTCCCAGGCCTGGCTGTGTGCAAGTTTGATCCCTCTCACCGTGTCTGAGAGGCATGTTAATCAGCAAAGGAGGCTGCCAGCTCAGCCATATATGTCTCTTTCTTTCTTGCTCTCACTCCCTGCGCCTCCATCTCTCTGCTTCTATCTGCATCTAGTCTCTCCAATCTGTCTTCGCTCTTGTCAAACCCCGTTTCTCCATCTCTACCCCATTGTATTTATCTCACATTCCTCTCCTTCTCCTCCTGTTCTAGCTCCAGCTCTCATCCCATCACGGCAAATCATGTCGTTTTTTTTTTTTTGCTTTCCTATGCATCTACTTCCCGGTGTTAGACGGATTGGATTTAAGACAATTTAGACTGGAAGGTTTATTCAGAAGAGCTCGGAGAAGATATCTCACCACTTCATTGCCCTCTTCTTTCCCCCCTCCTCCTGTCACCCTCCTCTTCAACCCCCAACGCTACGAGGCTTTGGGATCCGTTTGTGCCCGTGTTAAAGTGGATTTGGTTATGGTGACTGGATCAGGGTGGGTGGCTGTGGGATGCTGGATGAGTTTCACAGGAGGAGTTTTAAAGAACGAGCTTGGAGAGCTGAAGGGCAGAGAGAAAGAGGAAGGGGAGGATGGGCGAGAGGAGAGACGGTTGTGCGGAGAGAGATACAGCGGTTGTGTGTTTACAGAGACGGTTCCTAAGGAGATTTCCACCCAAGCACTCAGTTCTAAGTCATGAGGTGGGGGAGTGAAGGGAGGTGGTCATCTCCGCGCTGACAGCGATAACAATGGCGAGACAGATGACGAGGTAGTAGAGCGAAGGAGGGACAGAAAAGGGGGAAATTAGAAGAGAAGGAGAACATGAAGTGCAGTCAATTTAGAGAGAAGAGCGTGCCCATTCAATGGCTCCACATGTGTAGAGTGCGAGCACAAAAGAGGCCTTTAAGCTTTCTTAAACAATGGTGCAAGGCCGAGACACAAATTAAAAGAGATGTTGCCTCCTTGACCTGAATAACTCAAAGAACACGTGTTATGGTTAACAGCCTCCATTCTTTGTTTCCCCCCCCATAAAGCTCTCGGGCTCCATCCGTCGCGTCGCACTTAAAAAATAAATGCATTCACATGACACACTTCAGAGATAACATCTCAATGGGGATTTCTCTGCTCAGTCACCCAGTACCATCAATTCCTATTTGCATAAAATGGGCTCGAGCCTCCTCGTCGCTCTACAATCGCGGGGATGTTCAACAATGTCATTTAGTACCTGGCATTTCATGGAGCGGATCAAATCAATATAAACCATTTCCCTTGGAAGTCAATGGCCCCCGCTCTGCTTGTCAAGTTAATTCAATAAAACCAGAGACGAAACAATGTGCTCACGGAGATATGTTGGTGAAGCTCGCACTTATATGACATGGAACTAACACGAGAGAAGCATTCCCGGGCCAGAGGCGCAGCTCAGGTAAAGTATGCAGGACACTGGTAGTATTGATTGTGATGGCTGGAGTACAATGCCGGCTCAGGGATGTGTGAGGGTGAAAGGCTGTACGGCGGAGCTTTTCTCTCTGTGTTACCTGTCATGAAGTCAGTGGAGAGGAATGAAGCAGCTCATCTGGGCCTTTTAAATTCCACATAACAAAAACAGGAGTCCAACACACAGCTCCATCAGCCCTCTCTCTCATCTCCCCATTAAAGCACTGGTCTGGTACACAGGTTCTTTGTGCTCCTTCCACTGCGACAGATTGGTAGCTACAAACATTATTTTGTTCTCTGAATAACAGGGTAAGTGGCCGGTTCATTGATTGGTCTTTCTCCGAGCTTTTGAGCAACAGGGTATAACGCAGCGGAGCCAAACAGACAGGAGACTAACCCCCCGCTGCGGCTGTTGACAGAGGCTGCCATTTAAAAACACAGAGAGGAGGACAAACAACAAGGCGTTGAGGAAAATTGCCCGGCTTGGTTTCAGCGGCATTTTTTTCGCCTTCCAACGCTCTCTTCCAGCTGGAATATCTTCACAAAAACTCAGAAGCTTAAGTTTGCCCCAAAAAAAAGATAAAGACAGGAATGCTTGAGGGAATGTGTTCTCCAATTTTGCATGAAAGGAAAATTCCTCCTTTGGATACTCTAACAGAGTTGTATATCCTCAATCTGTGATGTTCAATGAGTTCCAGGAGCTGTTTTTTGTGATGAAGCAATTTGCATGTACAAACCCGCTAGGTCTACTTCTGCTGAAGTTTCCTTCCAATTTCCAGACAGCCCTGAGACAATGAAAATATGATACTCTCAGTATGTGTAGGTGGACACACCGAAAGCTGTAGTACAGGAACAAACCCCTCGAAAACATAACATGGCCTGAGGCTGCTCTTCTCTCTGGACTATAGTGGCTACTGTCAGTGGAGAAACGGAATGTCTGCCTGTATGGTAGACTCGTATAGAAACTCAAGTCCTTGTTGTTTGATTGTGATTGACACAAATTCAGTTAGAGACAGTCTTGTCATTGTTTATTACTGAGGAAAACATAGTTGAATTTGTTTTTTAATGTCTCCATTTAAGCAGCTTTTCTGTCATCTCATACTGGGCAAAACCACAACCACCCTGTGGGAACTGAGGGGATCTGTGTTAGCTGGTCACATGACAACACACTATATGATCGGGCAAATACCTTATATATCATATATATAAGTAGAGATGGGGGAAAAAAATCGATTCACCAATGTCTCGCGATTTTTTTAATGCCAGAATTGATATATTTGCTTCATTTGAGTCTATGCGGAGGTAGAAGGAAGTTATTGTTGACGTCATATCCGTCAGAAAACAAAACAAAACCAAGCCACAGCGAGCCGCTACGAGAAAGTAGAAAACAGCGAAGGGTCCGCGTGGATACGACCTGCACCCTCACATTTTAAATCCAATGTGGTAAACACTACACATACAGTAAAGTATGGAAACACTTTGGGTGTCACACATTGCAGGAAAAGCAGAGCTAGACATCATGACTAAAGCTGCATGCTAACTCTGTCATGGACAGGAAACGTTATCGTATTGCGGTAACGTGCGGTCAAGCCAGCCATCACTCTCATCTTCGTGGTCAAATCAACTGATGCTACAACTGTAGAGCACCCATATACTGACATTTATGTTAAATGCATTCAAACGGCCCCGACGGAGCTGACCATGGATGTATAAAGAGAACGGAGCCGAGGGGAGAGCTAGAGACGGACTTGGAGAAGTTAGCGGAAGTATACACGTGTGACTACGTCCGATTTTCAAAATTAGGTGTTAACAAAGGGAACTGTATATACAAAATACATATATAGAAATAAGATTTATTGGATTGTATTCACGAGAAGTATATAGAAAATACCACTAATTTGTGAGGGAAATCGCTTTTTTTCTTTGATTTTTGGGTTTGCTGTAAAAATGTATTAAATAATGCCTGACAATGACTGACATGCTAAAAATAAAACATTTTTACTTTATTAATTTAGATATTTTCCCAAGTAAAAGTCCCTAGAAGTGCATGAACTTTTCCCCATGGTCTAGTGTTTAAAAAGTTAACAAAAATCACAATAAATCATAATATTGAATCGCAATACTTAAAAACCTCAATACATATTGAATCGGCACCCACGTGTCATGATAGTATCGAATCGGGAGCTAGGTGTATCGTCCCAGCCCGATATATAAGTGATAATGGTAACAAATAATCCACAAATAAACTGAATAACGTGTTCATTTTCAGCTGGTCAGTGAACAGCAGGTAGCAGCAGCTGATGATCTGATCACATATTCTTGCTCTGCTTGAACATATGAGCTCCATAAGGTGACATTTAACATTCATGTTTTTGTTGGTTGATCATTTATCTGCTATTAAACTGTTGTAAAAACATTTCCCTCTGCTGCTAATATCTTGATGTTTTGCCACACCGTCTCCCGGTGGCCAGTCATCTGCAGCGATACGAAAAGAAAACCCCAGAAAAACAAATGACACAGTGGAAGCTGTTCAGTTAGGATGGATTTTCCCAAGTCAGATCTCAAAAAAAAAAGTACAGCGAAACTGTAGCATGTGGTTCTTAATGATTCCTCATACAATTCCAAACACTGCCTAAAAATAAGAAATAATGACAGACAGACACTGTGAGAAGTACCATAAAGCATGTGCTGTATTGTCAGTGCACATGGCAATTAGAAGTGAAGCAATGCTCCGGGCCCGGATTGATCCGGCAACAACAACCTGCCTGTTTATTGACAGATCTCCTGGGTTCCACTGCTGCACAGATGCCCCGAGGCCACTTTGTTGGGCCCCAGCTTTCTGTCTCCCTCTCCCATGCTCCCTGCTCTTTGTGACCATGTGAGAAAGAGCACTATTCAATATTGCCTTGCCCAATGTCGAGCATGGCTTTCCTATCAACAAAGAGGTCCAGCCTCAGAGCATGAAGGCTGTTGTTATTTAATTCTGTGACAGTTTGATAAAGATCTACCTTGCTTCTGGAGCTAAGGATTTAACTCCCCTTCCTTGACATTAATTCAATATAATGTCTGAAAAATAACTTAATTATTAATATGATGTGAAAATTGCATTTCTGAACGCAATGCAATATGCAATTTGTATTCCAAATATGGGACAATTATCAGCAATTATATCCAACAGGGCGATGAACGGTCAGATGATCAGACAGTTCAGACAGATAATCTAAAGTGAAAGTGAACGCACTTGAAATGTCAGTAATGGTCTCTAATTTCACAGGAGAACTGCACACAACTAAGACAAATACAGTAACTCAAAGTTGAACCTGGAAGTCGGTCTGTAAACTGTTTACGATGGACGGTTTGGGTCATAATTTTACCGTTCGCCTTAGTTTTCTCTTCTAAATATGTTAACAGTTTGTTAAAAACCTGTATAATTACCTTCTAAGACTTGAAATTTGAAATTTGAAATCCGCGAGGGTGGAACTAATGGTGCCTTCAAATGGGGTCGTGTTTACCGTGTTCATGAGAGGAGTCCACCCCTCTTGTCGTAGTCATAACCTCGTAAGTGGAAAGTTTCTGAATGCTGAGTTCATGAGTTGTGACGTGTTTGTTTGACGTTGTCAGAAATGGCGGAGGACATGGAAGTTAATTTTTCGGTACATAATAAATGTCGTATATTGTTTTTCTTCGTTATTTTTTTGTCTGAGGAAAATATTGATTTTCCAAACGGCCTCATCTTTTTCCTCCGTCATTATGCCTTTGCATTTACTGCATTATGTTACCCACTTGCTAGCTTGCTAACGTTAATATTGCTGTTGCTTAACAGCGATGTTCTCACGACTTAACCACTTGAACGCCAAGCATATTGTGTACACGACTTCCCATGGTTTAAACACAAGCTCACGAGTTTCATTTGAAGGCACCATAAGTAAAACTGAATGCTGAATAAGACATTTTTAGGCAACCAAAAAGGTTATAATTAACTTTCATGAACTGTAAACACACTGTGAAAGGGTTAAAGTTCTACAATGAAAAAACACAGACAACTCCCAGACCGTACAACTCCATGGTAGCGACCTGTCAATCACAAGATAGCCACGCCCTAAAGCATCCCCTGCTTTATGGTCTATTTGACTCTAAATTGTATCGATACAAGGACATCAAATATGAATCTTTTATTATATGAACTATCAACCTCCTAACAATCGGCCATATTCAAAAGGGTCCCTTGACCTCTGACCTCAAGATCTGTGAATGAAAACTCATTCACAAACAAAACAGAGTGAATACTGTATCTTACTAGATAAAACAGATGTTGACAAATACTCAGCATATCGCAAAATGTTCAAAATCATGACATAAGTATTGTGATGATATCATATCGTGGGGCCTCTGGTGATTCCCCCCCTAGTAGAAACGATAGTCAACACTATGAAAATAAGAACCAAGTTGTATTCAAACTGCAATTATCCTTTGAATGTTTGATATCAAATGATCTTAAAGCTACAGTGCAGTGATACCACACCAGGATTCCCAACAAACCCAATGTGCAGTGATGAAACTGTGATGAAGGCATGCAAGAGCTCTGTTTAAACAGGATTCAAGTCCTCACATAGCCAACCATTCTGCATCTGCAGCCAACATGGAAACACCCCGTACAGCTGAAGGACAGCTGTCAAACCTGGAAGCCCTTATTGAAAGGGGGAAAAAAAAGAAAAAGAGAGATAATTGATATCTATCTAGAGGTGAGGATGGTGAAGAAAAAGAAGGAAGTAGAGAGAGCGAACAAAGACAGAGAGGAGAGAGAGAGAGAGGTAACCTCAGAGTGAGAGAGAGAGAAAGAGCGCATAAATGAATTTTAGAGTCGGAGCGAGATGACATGGGGAGATAAAAACGAAAATAGAGGGTTGGATTGGAACGGCTGGAGACAAATGGAAAGATAGTGGAAAGGCAGCCTCGCCAGCAGTGTGGTAATGCCGTACTCTCTCGCTGAAACAGTTTGGCTCATGACAAGATAAGGACAGCCATCACAACCTGAGTCTCCATTTTTAGTCATCCCGAGTGGTGGCTGAATAACACTTTTTCCTACCCCCCCCACACACCAAACCCTTATCAGGAGCTGCTATTGTTTAAAATCACACACAGACACAAACACACAACTGATTAGCCGTTACAGTGGCATTAAATGCAATTTAAAGAGCGTTGCGAAAGGACAGACACAGTTCATCAATTTGTGTGCTCCTGAATTAGACCGCCGGCTTTACGAGTCTGAGGCCGTAATGCCTGCTTCGTTTCTTTACTCCACATATTGCAGGAGGAGGACTCTGTTTTAGGCTATAAGTCAACGCCTCTGTGAGCATTGAAATGGCTGCCCAATGCTAATCAGAATGAGTCATGCTGTGGGAAATCTGTCAGAGAGATAAAAAGAGTGAAAGCAGGGACGGACAAAGGGATGAAGGAAGCAGCGACGAAGGTTTGAATAAGCAAACATTCGGCTATACGGTCGTTCATTAACCTCAACATCCACCCCTCGCTGTTCTCTCACTCATTTCTTTCCTGTGTGTTTCCTCCTCTTTATGCTCTCGCTTCTCTTCTCCTTCTACAGTGCTGCGTCCCTCAATGCCAACGGGCGCTATGGCAACAAGACATTGACTCCGGCAGAGTCGCAGTGAATATGGGAATCAACATGTGTGTGTGTGTCTCTCTTTGAATATATTCATGCATATTTGCCACCTTATATTCAGGGATTAAGACGCAATCACACAAGGAAGTGGCACTGTGAAATGAATCTCTTCGTCTCCGTGAAATAAACGGCGCCAGAGGCTTGCTGATGTCGTAACTACACGCTACGCACTACTTGGTGAACTACTGTAACTGGCAAGCTAGCGCTGTAGTCATAATATCTTTCAGAGCTTCTTTATTTTCTCTGTACTGTGCTGGTTAAGCCGCCTGGCATTTTGTTTTTGGGATTGTACATCATTTCATTCAAAAAAGAGTTACTGAGAAGGGAGTGGAGCTCTCCGAGCTAGCAAGCTCGCTAACTGCCAGTTGGCAAACTCGTTAGCTCGGTCACTAACGGGGGCCAGAAAGCTTATACAGTTTACTCAAAATACATATTTGTGCCATTGATTTCCTGTCTCATAAATGTCTAAGAAACGGTCCTCTTCTGTGGAGCAGTTTATACTCCGGCAGAGGAGGTTAAATAAACCATGCAGCACAGCTAATAAGCTGCGATTAACAAGCTTGTTAGCTCAATTGCGAGCATAATCATAAACAACACCTCTTTTGTGGAGCAACTATAGCTTCTTTCATATTGGACTCTCCGGCACCGTCAAGGCGGCTTGCTATTCATTAACGGTGAAAATTTACAAAGTTAATCGTCACCAGGCAGCAACCTCCGGGTCTAAGAAGTGAAGCCAATGCTGAAGTGCCTTAAACCTGCATTCTTTCTAACAGCCAGCAGGGGGCGACTCCTCTGGTTGCAAAAAGAAGTCTGATTGTATAGAAGTCTATGAGAGAATGACCCTACTTCTCACTTGATTTATTACCTCAGTAAACATTGTAAACATGAGTTTATGGTCTCAATCACTAGTTTCAAGTCTTCTTCAATACAGCATGATGTTCATTTAGTAAATTATGGTTCCATTTAGAGTCAAATAGACCATAAAGGAGGGGATGCTTTAGGGCGTGGCTACCTTGTGATTGACAGGTCGCTACCACGGCGTTGTCCGGTCTGGGAGTTGTCCGTGTTTTCGTCTTACATCTTTAACCCTTTCACAGTGTGTTTTCAGTTCATGAAAGTTGATTGTAACATTTTGAGTGCCTAAAAATGTCTTATTTAGCGTTTGGTTTTGCTTAGCTACACCTTCTCGTGTCACTTCTGGTTGCAAAATACCAAGATGGCGACGGCAAAAAAGCCGAACTCGAGGCTTCAAAACGGTAGTTCTCAAACCAATGGGTGACGTCACGTAAGTAAGTGAATCCATCATTTTAAATGCTGGTGTGACCAAATTAATTTATATCCCCAAGTTGTATTTCTACATTTCTGTTTTACAGCATAGAGTTTACCCACCTTTACAGCAATAACATCATTATATTATATTATAGTTAGTAAAATGACTTGATCTTTCTTTATATTGGTGTCTGTTTGCCTTATTAACACGATGTGTAATTCGGGAATTATCCACCTTTATATTTATTGCTACGCGCAAGGGACTTCATTAAAGATAAAACCTGCCTTAAAAGAAAAAAATGATAATTTGCATCTTCTATTCAGCAGCACAAAGGCTGATTTAAATATTGTATTCTTATTCTGTGAAGCGGTAAAAACAAGCACAAAGTCAAAACAGAATAAGTAGTCAACCCTTGTATATTCAGCTCTTTTTTTTCTGTTACAAAGCATCGTCTGGCCAGTGCCGATGTCAGCCTGAGGCCATGATGTTTCCCTGTGAATGCTTCCACTCATAAAAGTATTGTAGCTGATAATGATAGCAAACTTCCCACACAAAAGTAGAGAGCTCTCATTATACATTAAAACTTATCTGAGAGGATGCGAAAACAAACAAAGCCTAAAGTCAAAGCACTTTGATTCTGATGTTGAGTGAGCAGAGCCTGCTGTGCGTCTGTGAAGACAGCAAAACACTAAGGGCCGAAATCCATAACCAATCACAAGTAAACCGGGAAGTTATGCTCTGACTGAAGTTGCTCTGCGCTGCAGTGGCTGGTTGACTCGTCGAGCTCAGCTTCAGCTCCCCAAAGAGGCCAGGGAGGCTGCCTCATTTATCCTCAAGCCATGATGAGTGAAGCGCTTTGAAGTAATGAGTAATGAGGGTAATGCTATGTAACCTGGCAAGTTGCTACACAAGAGGATGCCAAGAGAACGGAGCCGTTTCCTTGGTGTGGGAGACAGTGAGGTCAGAGGATGCAAACCTCAAAACGCACAAAATATGTGCTCGCGTGATACCAAAATATGTTTGGTTTTCACATCCAGGGGTGTTAATATGCAATAGCTGCAGAAAGTGCAGAGCTGACCAGATGTTGGGATGCATTTCATATTAGCTGGGCTTCCTGTAAGTGGGAGGGGATCTGGTTAGTCCAAAAGCACCAGATGCTGCGGATCAAAGATGGCAAAAAAGAGACAAGATAGAGGAGACAGGTTGGGCGTGTAGGGAGGCTCAGATTTTCTTTTCCAGCTTTAACTATTTTTGATTCAATATCAAAGACAGAAAATAAAGCAAGTGACACTGGAGAGCAAGAGATGTGAAATAGTTTAGTATTTGAGCAAATTAGGGCCGTCCTCGACCAAAGAAACTCTTAGGCAACTAACGCTGATACAATTTTGTCGACTTATTGATCGACAGATCTGTGAAAATTAGTTTCTCCACAAAGAATCACACAAAAACACCACTTTAAATCCAGAGATATGCTCATAAGTTTCCTAGAAATAAGTCATTCAGCATGAAAAAAGAATAAAAACTGACAAATCGACTAAAGAAATCTTCGTCGACTAAGACCAAAACAACCGATGAATCGACTAAGAGGGGATAGCCCGAGAGCAAATACACTTTAAATTGGTGATGACTCCTTAGGCATCTTCCTGCCCAATCAGAAACCATCTTATATAGGACGGGGGGGCAAACAAGCTGTCAGAATATAGTGAACTGAGCCAAGGCAAAATATAGATTCAAAAAACACTTCAGGTGTTTTGCTTTGTTCCATCTTATCTTATCACAGTTACAAGGACACTTTATAGAGAAAATAGTGATGAGTGCCGCTATTGCAGAGCAATTTAAAAAAAATTATATTTCAAGAGGTTACTTCACAAACAGTTTGTGTCTGTTGTCAGAAGGTGTCACTGATAGTTATGGGAGTACGGGGGGGGGGGGGTATAAACTAGTGTGTAAGAAAATATTAAAAATACTGAGTATCGCAATATTATGTTTTGTGATACTATTTTGATTCTCTAAACACAGTATTTATACAATTTTTAATTAATAGATTACATGCAAAGATTAACTCAGTCAATACTTTATTTCATTTGCAAACAGATGCGGCCTCTCAAAGTAACGCTATGATGTTGGATGTTACAGGGACTGAGATGAACGATGGTCCCACTGTTCTGATTGCATTAAAAAATTAAACTTCTTTTACTCAGATGTTATGCATATGATGGTGTGTTCTTAATACAATGACAGTTTTTCTCAAGTTAGATTTTTTAAAAATCGCCTTGCTTACAGTATCGCAATATATCACAATATGTTGAATCGTAACCTCTGAATCATGATCAGAGTTCATTTCGTTAATGAAAACTATGACAAAATATGTTCGTCATGGGCCTTTTTTTATCATGACTAAGATGAGACGATGACGAGGCGGCACCGCCGTCATTAAACACTAACGGGGACGATATCAAACATGCAATATCGCTGAAAGATGAGACTAGAATATAATTTAAAAACATAAAAACTTTACCAGTTTCAGTCGGTCTCTTTCCTCCTTGTCTCACACCTCAATCCTGACAATTGTGCTACTATAATGCATAAAGTTGTCAGTTTTTTACATGTTGGGGGGGCGGATTGTTTCGCTGGGTGCGAATGAACCACGCATCATTAATGAGCGCAGTCAGGAGGACTCGAACTAACTAACTAATCATTCCCTCTGTGTTTTCATCAGATAATGATAAGATAACATTTCTGTGAATTAAGTTTGACTAAAATGACAGAAATGTTCAATATAATCTGATGACTAAACTGGACTGAATGAAAAAAAAAGATTGCTGACAAAATTAACAAAGAAAACATTTTGACTAAAATCAAATGACTAAAACCTTTTGAGTTGTCGTCAACTAAAACTAGGTATGATAAAAATGACTAAAGTGTGACTAAAACTAAGAAGCATTTTCGTCTCAAGACTAAGACTAAATCTAAAATAGCTGCCAAAATGAACACTGATCATGACACGTATCGTATCGCCAGATTTCACTAGTCTGAAAGCATAACTCGGGGCCTCACACCTCATAGATCAGTACAACACATATTTACAAGCAGCCCCAGTTGATGTGTGCCTGCAAGTCAATTTCAAAAGCAAGTAAAAGTAATTGAACTGGAAATATGGGTGAAAGCTAATTTCCTTTCATGCTTCACCTGGATGGAGAGACGGGCTGTGAGTTTTTAATCTGAGAGTGTGCACATGGGGAGATTGTGTGAGTGTGTGTGTTTCTGATGAGCATGACAGCACCGTCCGCCCACTTTTATAGCCTCTTATTGGACAGGAGCCTAGCAACAAGCCGAGCAGCCTCCTGTGCGCGGTGTAAAAGTGTAATCAGACATGGCGTCAATTAACAGCACCGGCACCGGCAGTCCATCACAAGGCCTTTCACTGCACACTTGGCCCCAACTTCAAGGCAGCTGAGAGGGGGAACATGTGGGAGGCTGTGCGAGGAGCCCATATGTTCAGAGACAAGGACAGTAGATGTGTGTGTGTGTGTAATTCCTTGGCTGTATGAGGGGTGTCCTGGTGGGCTCCCGCTGAATGTACGACATCACACGAAACAACGGGATTCAAACTCAAAAGCGACTCCCGCCGTGCTGTCAAATGTGACCCTTTTCACTTCTCTTGTATAAATTAATAAGAAAAAACTTGAAAGAGGGTTAAGACCTCTAAATCTCTTCGGGGGAACAAAAATGAGACACAAGACCCCGCTGACGGGGGAGACGTGTCGAACAACTGACCGCAGCGAGGAGCGGTGGCAGAGGGAGGCGGGAGGTGAGAAAAGATGAGGAGTAACAGACGGGGAAGAGGAGAAAAAGCGTGGGGAGGAAGGAGAGAGAACAAAAGAGAGAAGGCAGAGGAGAGTCAGGCGAGGGCGGCGAGGGAAAAGGGAAGGCCGAGGAAAAAGGAGGGCGAGAACAGACAGCGGGGTTTGGCGCTCTGCCACTCTGGCATCAGTCCAAGCATTGGTCTGTGTGGGCCGAGTAACGATTGATGCAGGCTTTCCCACCGCGCTGCCCGTGTCACGTGAAATGTGCCGATGTCACGTGAAATGTTCACACGCCGACGCACACACACCAGCATCTCATGCACACACTTTCAACATTTTTCACTTTTGAAAAGCTGTCACATGAACCTCAAAGTTGCTGTGCGTCCGTGGGGCTCCTTCCTCCCCTCATCTGTTTTTCCGTCTATCTTTTTCTGTCTTTGCTTCCTTGCATTTTGTTCATCTGTTCTGCCAGTCTCTAACAGGTCTCTATTGATCATCTTATTTCCTCTTTATCTTTAATCAAAAGGCTGGGAAACTCTGTTGTTTAATTGATGAGTCTCTGCAAGAGGCCCACTCACTAGCTCCCACAGAACCCGCTCTCATTCATAATTAATAAACTACTGCTAATTATCCAAGTGCTGCTCCACACCATGCACGTCCTATATACGAAGGGAGGAAGAGAGACAGCAGCAGGCGGGGAGGAAGAGACACAGTGAAGAGGAAAAATGGCTGCAATGAGAGGCAGAGTGGAGATGTGGGATTTGCAAAAGACAGAAAACAGACATTTTGGGACGAGACGGCGCAGAATATGAGACCTGTCACCTGTGGCTCTCATCCACATTCAATCTATCTCCATTTCATCATCGCTCTCATCTCCATCACATCACACACTTCCTCTCCCCCTTTTCATCTTCTTATTAAAGTGCTCCAACTTTTATGGGCTCTGGGAAAACAGAGCGGGAGAGAAAGAGGAGGTGGCTGCAGAGACAGGCCGATGATAGTGAGGGGAAAATGTGATTGATTTGAGAAGGAATAATGCATTAGAGGCTTATATATTTATTTTTCCTCACATGTAGCTCTACGCCAAAAAATCCTCTCTCTTCAGTGTTAACTTCGGAAATGTTCAGAAAAGTGTTTCCGACCCCGTTGAGGGTTCTTGAAGTGGAGCGAGTGCGCTCCTGGCAGACGGCGGGTAGTTTGGGCTCAGATGGATGGAGCGGCTGTCTCTAATATGGGTCCATCTGGAGGTGGATTGACCTGTCTGCCTACCTACCACAGCCTAATGCCGATTGATAAATGGGTGGCGAGGTGTTCGGGCTGTGGCTGACGAAAGGCTGCAGGCAAGGAAACTGGGACGGCGCATCACGGATACAGAACCTGAGTCACCGCTGCTGGGGGGCGCATCTGGAAAGAGGTGTGAGGCGAGGAGGGAGTTTGGCTTGTGTGTGCGTGCGTTGAAATATTTACATAAATAAATCTATGGGAAGCTTAAAATGTTGATTGCCTGCACTGTAGGGCCTTTAAATCGATAAAGTAAACAGAAAGAAATACACGCACTAACTCACTTACGCACAGGCTGAATAAACTCCAGAGCTTCACTTCATTAATTGGTCTCTTATGTCTGTTAAACCAACACATGTATCTATTTATCTAATTTAAAGCCGTGTACTTTGGCTCCCCACAAACAAATTATTGGATTTACTTGTTTTCCTCCTGCCTATAAAACTCTTTTATATAATGACAAACAAAAAAAACTCAACTTCAGGATTATTTTAACAAGCTGAAATACATTATTAAATTAGATCTTGAGATGGTTTGAGAATCTGCACGCAGTTCTCGGTGCCAACTCTTAATCTTTTTACTATTCACACCAGGCTTTTGTCATATTCTTTCCCCCCCGTCATACTCGCTCTCGCCTGCAGCCTCTACTCCATCTCTTCTTTTAGCTCCTTGCTCCGTTTCTCAGAAAAATATATATATTAAGAGAGGAACAAGCTAATGTGATGGGAATCAAGCACACTCAAAAATACTCAACTCATACATATTCATACATCCACAGCTCAAATCGCACACAAACTGTGTTAATAATAGGGTGACCACCAGACGTCCCAGAATTAAGAGCAGTTGTTCCGAATCCTGAATCCTTAAACATTAAATACTGATCACTTTAAAACATTATTTTGGTGTTGCCCACAGACGGACAATGTTAAGCGGGCTTCTGGCTCAGGCTGACTCTGGCCCCTCATAACCGACGCATTGGCCTCAAGCGCATTCATTTATACGAAATTGCACTCAGCTGCAAAACTTTATGGCCGTGTTTGCGCTGTGATACGCAATATCTTTTGTGAATCACACCTTAAGACGAAGCAAGTAGCGGTTGTAATCCATTCTTTGTGAATTCGCCTCTGAATGTACTGGCCACGTGACCACGCCCACCCCGGACTCCCCTGTCCCTAATTTCACCCATTCTCATCTGGTAATCGCAGTTAAAGGTCCAGTGTGTAGGATCTGGCGATATCTAGACACAAAATGACCCTCTCTAGAGCCAGTTGTTGTAAGAGTAGGTAGGTCATTTGGAGCAGAGTCAGTGCGTAGAGTGTGAGTGTACGTGAAAAGTGAGTGGTGAAGCAAGAGAGAGAGAGCGGCGGCAACGGTAACGTTATCGACTCCGGCCCAAGCAGGAAAAGTTAACAGTGTTTGGTTTGTCTGTTCTGGGCTACTGTAGAAACACGGCAGTGCAACATGGCAGACCCCGTGGAGAGGACCTGCTCCCTATGTAGATATAAACGGCTCATTCTAAGGTAAAGAAAACACAACGATTCTTATTATCAGGTGATTATACACTAAAGAAAACATACTTATTAATATTATATTCCATTTCTGCCAATACATCCCCCTAATTGTTACACACTGGTCCTTTAAAATGGAGCAGACAGCGGTTGCAATCCATTCTTTGTGAATTCGCCTCTGAATGTACTGGCCACGTGACCACGCCCACCCCGGACTCCCCTGTCCTGAATTTCACCCAGTCTCATCTGGTCACCCTCGTTAATAGAGACCAAAAAAGCATTAGGAAGAAGCATAAATGTGCCCCCAAACTACATGCACCTTTATACATTTTTAACAGCAGTTTTAATTGCCTCCATGGATTTATTTTTTGTCTTTTTGCTCACTCAGGCCTGGCAGCCAAACACTCCCACTTTCAATTCAGTGACCAGAGATTAAATTACAAACCCTACACCTCTTCTTCCCTCTATCAACTTGGCGCTGTTCCATCTCTTTCTTTGCCTCGGGCAGGTTAGACCTCGACTGGCCTCCATATCCCCAAAGTCCTCCACCACAGCCTCCTACCTCTCTCTATTTCAGTCTCCTTCACTGCCTGATGTCAACCCTCCCCACACCCCCACCTCCACCACCCCTCCTCGTCCACCGCTCCCTCTCCTCAACCAGGGGCCATCAGTGCTCCCCGTTATTTTCTCTGGCTCTCTCTACCCAGAATGCAAAGTGTCTTCACTCAAACCCCTAAGTGACGGTGACCTTGGCTTTCTGAACTGAAATAGAAGACAGATAAAAAATCACTGACCGCCTCCCAACCCCCCCCCCCCCATCCAGCCGGCCCCTTCCTCTCAAATTACACTCTGATGGTTTAAATGGTGCGTTCCCCATGAGATCTAGGGCGGGCTGGGGCCAGGGTGAAGGGTCCAGCTGACAATTTATGAGTCAACTAAAGGTCATCGGTAAATCCTGCACCTCAATTATTATTAAGTTTCACTAAGCAACGGTAAACACGGCACAACTTGTGCAGTAGTTTCATCAAATCTATTCCAACAACTTCCTCTTTCACGACCACGAAGACGAGTTTTTCGGAGCGCTGCCATTGACATCAAACAGGGAAAATTATTCGTCTGTTGCAATCTGCAGCCAACAGGCAGGACCAGATAAAATGGTATCTCCGATGACATGCTGCATTCCCAACTGACTCATTTCGCAGTTTGGCAACAAAATAGAAACATAAAAATGCACAAATGAACCCAGCGAGTGCATGAAAAACTCATCTTCTAAACTCTGCTGTAAAAACAGTGCTCTTTCTCTGTGAAATTGAAAGAGCCAAAAGTTGGAGTTTACCTTCTCCTTCTGCTCCACGGGGTGTTTGCAATCGGAGCAGGTGGTATTATTTCATTATGACAGAGCCAATATGTTATCATTTTCAGCGGCTATCTGCTCTCCCGCCTTGGATTACCATAGTGAGCGGGGCTCTCGTTCTGTTTTCACACTCCGGTGCCAACCTGTAACCTGACTGACTCCCATTCATGTTGGTCTTAATGGCACAACTGAAGCAGCGGCCCTTAACCGAACAGTCAATGTACCTTTCAGCTACATTTAACTGTATCATTCATTTCACTTTAGGTGCAGTAAAATGCAAATGAGTGGCCAGGCTATAGTCTGTTTCAGTTTGACAGACAATAGCACTATATGCTGTAAAATTAAAGGAATAGTTCAACATTTTGTGAACTTAAAATATTTGCTTTCTTGCCAAGAGTTAGACGGGAAGATTGATACCAGTCTCATGTTGAAACTGATATAAGAACAACATGTCCTGGTGTTATGGGGGGCTAGGTGTTAGACTAATTCATGACCGGGCTCAGTTCCAAAGTCAGGGTCACGACAAGACTCCAGGAAGTCACTTAGCCTGGCCAAACAAGGCAAAAGTGAGCATGGCCCACATACCCCCGCTCACTGCTTGACCACTACTAAAGTAGGGCGAAAGGTTTTGCCCTTTTGGAACTAACGGAATTAATGGGCATTAACTAATTAACTAATGGGCCCCCTGGACTTCTAACCCCCAAAAGGCACAACTAGACCACACTGTCAACCATCAGAACAAATTTGAAGTTCCTGAGGGAAATAGTTTTCGAGTTCTGCCCCAGAAACGAAAGTGTGACACGCGAACGAACGAGCGCTATATACCCACGACTACGTTGTCGTGGGGGTATAAAAATAGTCAAACACATTAACCCAATGTAAAACCCAAACATGTCTCTTTTACATTTTGTTTTTTTGTAAATATTAAACCAATGAGATATATAACGTGTTAATTAATGAGCTTTAGAGGTGTTGGTAGCCTGTTTTGTTACCTTTGGACAGAGCCAGGATGTCTGTTTCTCCATGTTAACAGTCTTTATGCTAAGCTAAACTAACCGGCTAATAGTATAGGGCTGTCAACTAATGTTCTAAATTTAAGATATTCGACACACTTTTATATTGTGATACTTACTGGAAACAACTTACAATATAGCCAACAGCAAGTAGGAAACTTTCAGGCGATCTCCCTCTAGCCTGCTGTCACCTTATTTAGGTTAATTTCATATAGATACCCGCTTATTTCAACTTCATGAATCAGCTGTTCCTCATCCATTGCGGCGCTTTCAAAGCGAGCAGCAAGAATAAATAGAAACAGGGCGTCTGACAAAAGTTTAGCTCAAAAAGGCGCTGCGCAGTGCTGCGTCGCTCACGGCCAGTTAGGACACGGTGTCGTGAACATAATGCGCAAAAATAGATGTTTGAATAGTACGAACCTGTATGTTTTTAAAGAACAAATATTCAAACGTTCGTTTATGACAATTTCGACAGCCTTAACTGGTAGCTACATATTAACACAAGAGTAGTATCAATCTTCTCATCTTACGCCCAAAATGTCACACTATTCCTTTAAGAGGTCCACCCTACAAAGAAGCAGTTTGTCGATGCACTACTTTAGCTTTAGAAAGTTAAAGCCAAAGTCATTTTTATTAGGCTCAGTACGGTGACACAGCATATTCATCCCAGAGAGCAGTCCAAGGTTGAACAGTTCTGAAACTCTGACTAGTTCCTGTTTTTTTTCCGTCTCTCCCTCGGGGTATTGGGTCCGCCCAGACAGACAGGCAGAGGATAGAGAGATATGATGGACTCCACTTGATACATGGCAGCCAATATTTGTTTTGTGTTGACAGACAGAGAGAGGATACACATACAGAGTCCTCTACAATCTCCTGACACAAGCGGATTTCTATCCAAACTGTTTTTATAAAACCAAACTTGGGAGGAATTGTTTTGATGTCAACCACGTCAACTTTTAAATATTTGTCTGAGTGTAAAACAGCATCACTGGAGTGTAACATCAGCAGCGAGTTAGCGTTGTGCTGCGAAGACAAAGACGACACATGTAGTTCACACACTTGCACGGAGCAGCAGATGTTACAGAGATGTGACAAACTGCAAGGCGGCTCATATTAGTGTAATGCTGAGACGCATTACCCGGCAGGTCAGATGCACCGCTATGATTGGCTGAATCAGCCTGAGCAAACACTGCTAACACAGTGCGCCGCCTTCAAACAGATGCCAGTCTCCCTAGAGACAGCTCCGCCAGTGTCCAATCCCCAGCCACACACGCCACTGTTTTTCTTGGCGTCCCAGCATACATTTTCACACTCGCACACAGAAATGCACAGCTCCAACCTCCAACCACTGGTCTCAAGCCGGAGCTAAATATAGGCGGTGAGGTAGGGCTATAGGTAGTTGTCAGATGAGGCCCCATTATCAGCCTCTGACTGTGAGGCTCTTGTGTTCTTCTATAATGACCAGCCGCTGCACCTGTCTCTCTGCCTGGCCTGCTCCGGTCCACACACGGGCACTCAGGTCAGACTAAATTTAGCCGTGCTCCCTCTTTGTCTCTCTCTCGCGCTGCACCACTCTGCTCTACACCCCCCAACAAACCCCTCACCCCCTCAACACACCCCTCTTTTCAACCTCTCATTTGGAGCAAACTAGGTTCAGTGGCCAGGCTGGGCCGACGCAGTTACACTATCCCTCTCTCATCTCATCCCCTTTTATAGAAACACGATGACATTACAGTGGGCAGGAATAACAAACAGGGATCTATTGGCACCAGAGAGGTGGCCATTAAACATTATCCACTCTGATTGAAGTGGTGATGTCTGTATGTCTGAGTCTATCTTTGGACCGCTATAAAACAGTCTTCCAGGAGTGGAGGGTCACTCTAAAGCTGACCAGTTTAAGAGATGGATTTCGTCTCCATATTAAGTATGGTCTAATTATTTCTGGTTATTACTTTTCTTTCAATCTGGGAATTGTTTTTTTAACTACAAACTCAATAAACCTGAGTGAAAGTCAGATTAGAAAAACACATTGTTTTGCCCAATCACTACTTTAATAGATTTTTTTCATTACTTTGAAGGGTTCTGCCACAATCAGCTTATTTGAGTTTTCTCTCCATTTCCCCCTTTCACTTTCTATTACATGAAGCATATTCCCAAACACCGCTCACCGCAAGAAGAGCTTGTTTACTGGAAACTGCAGAAAACCGTGAGTGAACTTTTGGGTTCAGTATAAACAGATACGCTCCTTTAAACTGCATTTCCTGACTAAGTTGAATACCAATTTTTTTGACAAATAACTTAATTTTGTGCTCAAAGTAAAAAACAAAAAAAAATAGAAGAAGGTTGTTTGCTAAAATGGGATTATGACGACTGACTACAGTAGAAGCTGCAAGTTATACGTCATCCTTCAAGCTTGCGCAGGCGCACTCATGCTCGTTTGCATCTGAGCAGCAGCAAACCGATAAATTTGTCTAGTTAGTTAACTAGTCGGGTGTAGTGAGCTAACCCAACTTGTTGCATTAGCTAATTGAGGGGTTTAATTTTCAAGAGAAAACAAGAGAAAAGTCCCATTAGAGAAATAAACGAATCACAGCGCAGCCCGTTGAGGTGTCGGTCGCGAGAGCTGAGCACCTCCAAAACGTCCCGAAACTACATTTCAAACAGCGGACCTCGGCAACATGTCTATCCATCCTGCGGTGCGCTGTGGCTGGCGTGCGCAGGTGCGGCTCCTCGGTGCAGCAGCAGCCAGATGGCCGCCTCTCCAGGAGGAGACGGTAAAGAAGAGAGCGAGTGAGAGAGAGTCGGTGTGTTGCGCTAATTCTTGTTTCATTTGTGGTCTGATAAACAGTAGATTCATCTAAACTGGGTTGAAAAACATTGTAGTCTTGTTGCCATGGAAATGAATTACATCTGACTATTTCTGTTCGAGAAAGAACGTTAATCAAAAAACAGGAAGTAAAACTGGTTGGAGGGTGGCTTTTAAAGTAAGGGGCATAAAGACAAAGATACAGATCATTCTGGTCTTCTGTTGTGACATAAAATACCCACTTTTGACCCAGTCAACCACTAATGCGCTACCGTGACTGAAAATATGATTATGGCTACTCTTTTAGCTGTTTTTAAGTCAGGGAAGGCATAGGATTTCATGGTTCATTGCTTTGATTGATGTTTGTTTTCCTGAATATCTGCAAGGTTGTTCAGAGAACTCTAATAATGTGGATTACAGGAGAAACGCTGGTCTCAATCCCAAAGGCCACATAAAGATTTGACGAAGGAATATTTTCTTAATGTAGTTTTGCAGACCTGTGAGGGTTTGTTGCAATTCTGCGCGCAAATATTAATTCCCGGGAGCAAAGTGAGAATATTACTGACAGTCGTATTATGGTCCGTCTTCTCTCCTCCTATTCTGCCGCTGACAAAATGTCCAATACTGCAGGCGGTAGAAACATCTGCAGTGCCAGCACCCGAGAGGAGAATGACTTTCCGAGGTAATAAAAGATGAGACGGAGTGATTAGGGAAATGCCAGTGAATGTCTGCGAGGCATTCCAGCTCACTCCTTCTCCTTATAAATGCCAGTCAGGGTTACTCCTGACAAAGGACAATGCATCAACCTGCTCAACCTCTACAACAAGCCACAGCAGCTATCTCATTCCCGAAAAGTAAATGCAATCACATAAATTGAAAACTGCAGTAACGTTGTGGCTGATAGAGACATCGCTGTCCTACATCTTCATCTCCACACCTCAGGTTGCCAGCGACGCAGGCACAGTGTGTGTGTATCAGAAATGGGCCAAAACATTGCGGTGATAAAATTGACTACACCACAGTGCACTCCGTGGCCTTCTCTCCCCCGTCTCTGTTACCCTGGAAACTGTTGTCCATGTAGGAAGGAGCAATTCTATTACAGCAGCAGGGCCAGCCAGCAAATAGAACTATAAAACATGACTTAACAGTTATGGAGGCCGAGAGGAAGCGAAGATGAAGAGGGCTAAGGAAACGCATAGGGAGAGGGAAAGGGGACACAGGGGGGAAACAAGAGCAGGAGATGAACATAGATTAAAAGGAGAAGGGCGCAGCGCGGTTTGGCGGAGATAAAAAGGAAGTTCAGAAGTGGAGGGGAACGTGCAGGAATATGGAGACTAGCTGAACATATTAAAGATTACTTCCAATCCTCTGACCCCCGAGTCCCAGATAGAGGAACATAGAAATGTAAGACGACTGAAGAATTTGCTTAATAACAATATCAGAGGAGACTGCTAATGCACACTTGGCAGAGTTATGATAATAACTGCTATCGAAGTACGTCTGATTACAAAGTGTGAGAGGAGGGAGAGTAGGGAACAGGGCCAGGAGCTGTAAGCTGGTTAAGCAGATTGCCTGATCTAACTATGCTTCCCTACATCTATTCACATCCTCTCAAAGCCTCGTCTTTGCCATCCATCTTTCAACCACCTCCCCCCCTCCTCCCCGACTCATAATGGACCCATTGAGTCACTCCATTTGTCTTCCATCACATGCCCAAAGCCAAATCTTTTTCTTTATTCTTTCTTTTTCTTTCCCTTTGTCTTTTTTTTCTGCCCCTTCAACGCCTCCACACCGTCTCACACCATCTCCATTAAGGGTAAGTTATCACGCTCGTGGCAAGAGGCAATACTCAGTGTGTGTGTGTGTGTGTGTGTGTGTGTGTGGAGACAGACAGTCAGAGAAGGTCAGCGTGGAGCCTGCAGGGAGACACAGGAGAGGAGCGACTGGCAGGGATCAAATACTAATCGATACCGAACACACACTCTCTCGCTGGGGCTTTACGCTTAACTCAGCCTTGTCCCTTTCACACTCTCGTGCACGTCGGAGTGTGTGTGTGCGCGTATCAAGTTTCTCTTCTTTGGCCGAGGGGAATGGTCCTCTCTGCTGCGACATCGCCTTTGAGAGACTTGTTCGTGTGCCTGACCCCCAGATGCCTGGGAATCATGGCAGGGCGGCTCACGTTACGGGCCGGCTCAGGCCCGGCTTACTTTGTTCTAAGGTAAACTACGCTAGCTGGTAAAGCGTCGCAGCTCGGGGCTATACTATCTGACGGAGGTCACATTACTCTCCCAAATCCATTTCAGTGCTTTTGTGTGATCAACTGCAAGTTGCACAATGGAAATACAAGTGAGTCAGTCCTGAGGCTTTAAACACACCCATCAGTCTGGATCTTCAAACCAGTTTAGGAATGTGATTGTTTAAAGATATTTTTCATTCAGACGTCTTTTGTGTGCCAGATTACAAACAGTGCAGTTTAGGTTACTAAAGAAATGACTGTCTAACCTTACAGCATCAAAGTTATACTCAGAAAACGATAACTATGTATTCTGATTACTTTAAAATACTTGTACTGGTCATACTTGCTTACTTCCTGTTAGACCTAAGATTGTTTTGTGTTATTGCAGCACTGGTATCTCAGTAGATACGTTTTTGAGTCTTGCATTTGAAATAGTTTCAGATTACAGTGGTACATTGTGGGTATCCGGGCAGTGGCAGGGGTTAAATTGAGACTTGTGAGGAGGGGGAGCCCTTGTCCAATGAGTCTGGGGGTTTGGGTATGAGTGGGCTGGTTTCCACAGACCACTCAGTCGACAGTTTGAGTTGGACTAACTCTCCAGTAAAAACTGGTTCCAATGAAAACTGTAGACATTGTGTTTGTGGACGTGGGGTTGTCCAGAGGAGCAGTGGCGCCGTTTCTGGAAAAAGATGCGGTGTATAACCAAATACACTGCCAGGGGCATGTTATTTTGGTGGGTTTGTTTGTTGTTGCGTTGAATTAAAGGTTTATGAAACACTGAATTCCTGTTAATACGTAAGAATAGACACATCTTTGCACTGAGGACACTACAGCACAGCCGTGTCTCAAGGTAAAGGCGTGAAATAGACCCGCCTGTCTACTGGAAGAAAGCGTGTCAGTGTCACATTTTGTGTCGCAGAGACATGAATATTACACGCCTGCATGAATGTGACGTGTCGTGTAGTGACGGAAGTAACTTCAGAGGTATTTATGTAGTATATAAAATGAGAAAGACAACTTAAAGTGGGTGGGTGGGTACAACAAACACAGGACTTTCAAGTAGGAGACCCGTGTTTTATTTTGCAAGTTAGTGACGTGTTTGTCACATGTTTTCCGTACTTAGTTTACACACTTATTTTAAGACCAACTATGACGTTTTCCCTTACCCTAACTAAGTCGTTTTGTTGCCTAATCCTACGTGAGCGGCTGTTGTCCCTGATGGTACTGCACATTCATACAGGCAGCAATATTCACGTCTCTGCGAGCTAAAAGGTGACACTGACACGCTATCCTCCGGTGGACAGGCGGGTCTATTACACGCTTTGGCGTGATATCGGGTTGTACAGTAACCACAGTTACTTCTAGGCTTAGTACAATAAGTGTTGGAAAGGTTTGGATGTGTGCTGCTGTTTTTCTAACTTTTGACATTGCTTTTTTTAGCCCCTTCTCTTGTCCCTCAAGAGGCTTTGCCTTTTGCCAGGTTGCCATTGTAAATGAGTTTTTGTTCTTAATGACTTGCCTCATTAAATACAGGTTAACCAACTGAAGCTTCTCCCGTGTGACAAGCGTGTGGGAGAATTACCGTAAATGCCGGCTCTGTGAAGAGGACCCCTCCGTATGTGAAATAAACGGTAACGAAAACACATTGATTCTTATTTTCAGGTGATTATACATTAAAGAAAAAATACTTATTAATATTATACTCTATTTCTACCAATAGATCTCCCTCAATGCTACACACTGTTCCTTTAAGTGATTTGAAGTGCCATATTAGCAGTAAGGCCACTACTGCGATATTATTGCAACTAAGCAGCAAAACTGAAAACTCCCTGTAATAATCCACTTGATGTGCCAGAAAACAATATTGTGCTTCTCCAGAGGAAAAGATGATTCGGACTTTTCAATTATCAATCCTGCTGCTGTGTGATGGCCACAGGCAGTTATTTAATAAAGTCAAAGAAAAGGAGACTCCATTCTACATTTGTTTGGTCAGCGTGAGACAGTGTCTGAAAGCGGATGCTTCAAACCAAAAGGTGTGAGAGAGCCGTGCAAGATTTGCTTCCATTTTTACTGTACTTTAAACCAAACTGTGAAAGAAATAACTTGCCTCCCTTTCAGCCACACACTGATGCCTCCGAGCTACCATGCAAGGTAAGAAATGTTCATTGTGTTCCCCAAGGACACTCAGAAAATATACTGAATGCTTAAAGCAATGAAAGAGAGAAGCCGATGAAAAACATTTTGTCCTCCACTCAAATGTAAGCTCATTTTACAATTAAACAGAAAGAAAGAAATACATTTAATCAATTAGTACACTTGTTTTTTAATAATTGTTTAAGTTTAATATGCATCTGCAGCAGAACCTAGCTGTTAACATCACGGCTGTCTATCGATTAAAGTAGTTAATCGCATTTAATCGCAAATTAATCACACATTTTTTATCTGTTCAAAATGTACCTTAAAGGGAGATTTGTCAAGTCTTTAATACTCTTATTAACATGGGAGTGGACAAATATGCTGCTTTATGCAAATATATGTATATATTTATTATTGGAAATCAATTAACAACACAAAACAATGACAGATATTGTCCAGAAACCCTCACAGGTACTGCATTTAGCATGAAAAATATGCTCAAATCATAACATGTCAAACTGCAGCCCAACAGGCAACAACAGCTGTCAGTGTGTCAGTGTGCTGACTTGACTATGACTTGCCCCAAACTGCATGTGATTATCATAAAGTGGGCATGTCTGTAAAGGGGAGACTCATGGGTACCCATAGAACCCATTTTCATTCACATATCTTGAGGTCAGAGGTCAAGGGACCCCTTGGAAAGTGGCCATGCCAGTTTATCCTCGCCAAAATTTAGCATAAGTTTGGAGCGTTATTTAACCTCCTTCGCGACAAGCTAGTCTGAGATGGTTGGTAGCAATGGATACCTCAGGTTTTTCTAGTTCTAGAGTCCGCTACAACCTAAACGCTACGTGGTTCATGGGTTTTGGGTCCACGAAAGAGGTTAAATTGGCTCACAATGGGTTTAGGGATTATTTTCTCTGAAGAAAGGTAAAGATGTAAAACTTGTTTTACTGCTTGCTTTAAAAGTATTCCACTGAGTAATCCTCTATTTTGTCTGTCCTCTATCAGCAATCACAAATCCTTATTTTAAGTACACAGCTGTTACGCAGTTAGAAGTGTTCCATAACCAAAACCCTGCTCTCAGATACAATGCTTTGTTCATGTGCTGCCAGTTAACTGGACTGCGCTCTGCTTGTGAGAGAATGGAAAAGCCCTCTGCCAAAGTTTTTATGGAAATTTCAGAGAAAGAGCAAAAATAAAAAGCACTAGTTTGACTGAATGATGTAGGCAGACAGAGAGGAGATGGGAAAAGGTTGCATACTGGGTGAGATGGAGGAACAAAGAAGAGAGAGAGAGAGAGAGAAGATAGAATTGGCTCAATCTGTGAGAAGGTGAAACTAGATTGTGGTATTTCCACCTCCCAGCCTCGTCTCTGGAGGTTTTATTCTCCATCCTCTCCGTTACTTTAACTTTAAATTGAGGGTGTTGTGAGTGAGGGGATAGAAACAGCGCCGTGCCCTCCTGCTAATGAACACCTGTTTCTTAGCTCCCGATCGACATGTCACTTTGTCTGATACATTACTTCCATCTCTAGTAGCTGGTCTGTGCTCCACATAACTACTCCTCACCCCCCCTCACTGCACTCTGTCATATTAACTACCTAACCTGTCACTTCACCTGCTGCAGCCTGTCTCTTATCCCCTAAACCAGGTCGCCTTCTCTCACTACATCTGCTATTTCTGCATCTCTTTGGCACCCAGCGTCTCATCCATCAAGCGCCAAAGTTCGAGTGAACTCGCTCTTTGGCAGACGCGGTTCATCGATAAGGGCTGATTGAGACAATAACATTTAAATATGCTGCTCTCTTCTTGTTGTCAGACTTCCCCCGCTGACCGCCGTGCACTTCCCCCATTGACTGTGAGCAAATTAATTCAGCAAATCAATGGCTCTGTATTAAATAGGCTCTACAGTCTAAACCTCAGTGAACTTTTCCTCCTCTCTCTCCGTTTTCCAATAGTAAAAAGTTAATTGATAAAAAGTGCACCACTGTTAAACGCCTCTTTAACTAGCCCACGGTCAGCTGGGAATTCGTAGTAAAATAGGAAACCTTTGACAGCGTTTGGGTGTTTGTGTAGGCTTCGAGATGCACTTGTGATTTTCATGATGAATTACACACTTGATCGCCTGTTTGAGTGAAGCAGCAGGTTTTGGAGGTCCCATATTATTCCTGATAGTTAGTTATTATGAGTTTGTTTTCAAATACTCCATTAACCTTATTTAACTAGAATTACCGCCTCGTGGTTGTACGCCTCCGCCAAACAAATTTGAGTTATGGTAAATGGACTTGCATTTAAATAGCGCCTTTCTAGTCTTCCAACCACTCAAAGCGCTTTACACTACACGTCAGCATTCACCCATTCACAAACACATTCATACACTGATGGCAGAGGCTGCCATGCAAGGTGCCAACCAGCCCATCAGGATCTAATCTAAATACTCATTCACACTCAGCCTTTGGGAGCAATTTGGGGTTCAGTATCTTGCCCAATGGCACTTCGACATGTGGACTGGAGGAGCCGGGGTTCGAACCGCCAATCTTCAAATTGGTGGACGACCTGCTCGACCTCTGAACCACAGCCGCCCCGAGACATTACGTTCAACGGACGGACACTTTGAAAGCATAATGCCTCCGGACATGGGTGTCGCCAGCAGGAGGCAAAAGAAAATTGCATCTGATGACGGAGAGCAAGATTAACTTTTCTAAAGATATTTGTGTTATTTATTGATAAGTTGCAATAATTTACCCGTAAAAACTATTACTTTGATTATATAAAAAAAAATTAATTACCGCCTCGTGGTTGTATGCCTCCACCAAACAGTCCAGTTGCAGTTTACATCCACGTCTCTGTCCAAAATGTCATCACTTTATAATTTTATCCTTTTAGACATTTATCTGAAATTGTCAAAATTAGCATATGAATTCTTGAGTTATGACCAAAAACGTGTTTTGTGAGGTCAGTTCATCCTTGAGTCCAAGTGGATGTTTGAGCCAAATCTGAAGATATTCCCTCCAGGCGTTCCTAAGATATGTTCTACGAGAACAGGACAACCCGAAAACATTAGATATAAAAAGATTACATTTGATGACGTAGAGTGAGATCAACTTTTCTAAAGATATTTGTGTTGTTTATTGACAAAGTGCAATAACTTACACTGTAAAAACTGTTATTTGGACTGTACTAAAAAAAAAAAGCATTTTTTTTAAGTGTACCTTCTTGACAGGCGAGCCAAAAATCTGCAGCTCCTCTGCACACCTCAATATCCAGTTACTCTCCCTGCTGCTCCAGTCGTCTCCAGTATCTTATTTTTTATCTTTCCCTCAGCATTTTACCCGTCGGCCTGTCCGTCCACCTGTCTGTCCGTCTCCATCCGCAGAGAAATAAGAAAAACAGAGCTATCTGCTGTTCCACAGTACAGTCCCCCTAATCAGGGGCTTTGTAAGGTCTAAACAACACTCCCACAGCATACAGAAGAACAGAGGGAGGAGAAGGCAGAGGGAAGTCGAGGTAGAGAGAGCTCCACGCAGTATGAGAGAGAGAGAGAGCAGAGAGGAGAAGACACCATCCTACCCTATAATCCCCTCCAAGCCCACTTGAATCCTGACAGCACTAACCTGTTTTTATAGCAGCGAATGGGAAGAATACCAATGAAAATGCACCTTAACTGCACTGCTGTAAGTCTCTGCTGTGGAGGCCTGCTCTCCGTCTGGTTGCACTAATATCATTAAGTTATTCTGCCCGGTAATCTCCAAAGAAATGTCTCAGAATAATACATTTTCTTTATCAGGACTAAATCATTTAGTTATCTAGCCGACGCACGCCACGGTGAAGGGAAGGTGAGAACGAGGGTGATGTAATTTATCAATATGATATTCACGTCCTAGTGAACTGTTCGTCATAACCAGTGTTGGAAATTAACTTTTTTGTCCACCTGCCACTGTGGCTGGTACTGTATATTACAAAATCTAGCAGCCAATTGCATATTTTACCAGCATTTCGCTGGTGGCTGGTGCTAATTTCCAACCCTGGTCAAAACCTTTTTCCATTTGTGAATAAATATACTTAATGAAACATTATTTAAAAGTTTTCTGAATCTGCTCCTTTTACGGCAAACATTTCCGGAAGTATTAAATGTTCAGACGAAGGCTGTGATATGTGTAAATAATAAAATAATTATTGAATAATAATGGTCCAAAATAATGTAAAATTGCAAAGTTTTAAATCAAAAACCTTCAAATTTTTCTTGGGGGAGGACCCCGAACCCAATATCTCCTAGTATCTTTTATTCAATGTAGAAATTCAGAATGTGTCTCTTTATCCTGTTGCATAATGTGTAGAAACATCCTGCTCTTAAAACCTGAATGACACCCTACTATAAGCTACAAATAACACAAGCAAGCGCTTTAACTATTAACACTAAACACACCACCATAACCCTATAATGTTCCAGTTGGAATATTATTGGAGTATTATAGGCCAACTATAGAAGATACATAACCTAAGTATAAAACCACAGCGGATTATGACTGACACAGTATAACATGCTTAATGAAATAATGAATAAATAGGAATTAGTCACAAGAGATTGCTTAAACCGGCCGATACACACGGCAACATGTCAATAAGAGAGTACTGGACACTAAATACATGACGCTGAAAACTGGGAACTATTATGAAGAAAAGGCACGTGGCAGAATATTTAAAGTTTCCTCTCGTCACTTCATATTTCAGTCAGATTATGTCAGCAGTAGGTGTTGAGAGACGTCTTCATCGACTTCAGAGGAATAGTCTTTGTAATGGAGTTTGTCATTGTGCGACCCGTTACAATTATGGAGTCATTATATCCAGAATAGCCTCCAGCCCTCTGTAATCGTGACAAGTGACATTTTCTGTTCAGTTGTTTTAAGCCTTCCTCTCAGTCACACACACACACACATTCACACACATGAAATGGAGCTCATCGGGAGCAGCGCCATCCAAACGCTTGCTTACTTACGGTTGATTGCTACAGTAAATATATTATCTGCTAACAGGCCTCCTGGGGTTGGCGGAATTTGGGGAGAGATAAATTAAATTCAAATCAATAGGCAAATTAGGAGTTCACTAAATAATGCTACTGCCTTTGAAATTACAGAGAAAATTGTGATTAAAGCGTGTAAGTCAGCGCCAGTTAGCAAGGTTTCACTCTTTAATGTGATTATTCGGCTCAAATCCTAAAACAAATCTGTCTGAGCCAATTAAACAAAGTTGCATTGAAATGTAAGTCCAGGTTGATTTTTACGAATTAGAGACAAAGCGGTGCATGACTTTAGGAGAAACTCTCCCATTATGCAGAGCGGCTGAACAAATAAAAGGGATATTACACTGCAATTTACGCCCTAAAGCGATTTTGAGAGCAGGCATTGTTTTCAGAGACGCCAAATCCTCTCCGTTTATTACCCGAGATTCCACCTGCCTGCCTGCCAGCCGCCCATCGCGCTCGACGTTTGCTTTCTGAGCGTGTCGACGGGATGCATCATTTCTTCGGCTGCACCGAGACGAGCCGGGGATGAAGTGTGTGACAACTCGTGTTTACTCCACTCGCTGCATGAAGGAGACGGAGGGGAACGGGAGGAGATGACGTGACGAGACGGAGCCGGGTAGCATAAACGGTGACAAGAAAGACGGAAAGAAAGAAGAGAAAGGTGCTGGGTGCGTCGTCGCTCGGCTAGACTGTGATTAGGCGCATATCTGTGGAGGACGTGGGATGGTTGTCAAGAGAGAGAGAGAGAGAGAGAGAGAGAGAGAGAGCGAGGAAGACATAGACAGAAAGAGGAAGAGAGAGCTTGGTAACCATCATCTTGGAAATCAAAGGCCTGTCTGCTTGTTCTGCCTGCAGCCTCCTCTTCAGCTGGAAGACGATGGTGGGAGGGAGGAGGGGGTCTGCATCAAGAAGCTGACTGGAGAAACTTTACTTTTTCTTGCTCACTTTGCTCTTCTCCCTCATATCTGTCCTGATGCTGTCTCTCTTATTAACAACAACCTTCCATCAGCCTCTAGACATGCACGCAAACAGATCAACAAACACATACTCGGCACACACAGAGGGAGGGCTACAAGCGAATTACGGAGTTAATGAAGCAGCATTGACCCGCTCTCACCCTAACAGCCGGGGGGAATCAGTGATGTGACCTTGATCTGCACGACTCACACGGACCACTTTGGCCAATCATCTCCGCCATCACCTCTGCTATTCTCACTCACTTTGTTCTCTCACATTCGCACACACAAAGATAAAGCTCTTCTCCCCCTTCTTAACCTGAAAGAGGGATTAAAGGGTAAAAAAAAAAAATCTCCATAATCTTCCATGCTGAGCTCAGTCGAGTCGAGGATTGCAGCGTCAAAAAGGTACTTTGCTGAAACTTCTCTGCTGAAAAAGTTCCCCCCTCTCGACTCCTCAAAACCACTGCGTCTCTGCCTGAAACCGCCTGCACATTTTTAGCATTTGTCTCAGAGGCAGTGGAAATCCAAACATCTGCTCGTGCCAAAACGCCACCAGCAGACCACGGACAATGGCCAGCAGCATTAAGGTATTCTAAATGAGCTCTGGGAGCAGCGCGGAGCCAAAGAGAGGAAGAGAAAGCGGAAAAATAAAGAGAAGGAGCGACAGAATTGGAGGATGAAGACAGATCCAAATTAATTCGGGGTACAGAGTGGTGGCAGCATGGAAATCAATCACGACAGCTCTTTATCATATCAGAGGAAAGACATTATTGGTTATTGTACGTCTCCCTTTGCCAAGAGAAAGTCTTTGAGAAGACAAAGTGAAAAAGTGTTTGATGAGAAATATTGCGACCCTCACTCTCTCCAAAGTTACTCAATTTAAATGCTAATATTAAGGTTAGGTGTATGCAAAATGTTATGACAGACCGAGTAGTTAGCAGGTGACAAACTGAGCCAATGTCACACTGCATGCTCGACCTGTCTCTGCATGTTTGTGAAATGTAAGTGAGACGCAGACAGAGACAGAGAGAGAGAGAGAGAGAGAGAAAGAGAGGGGGATGGCTGAGTGACAGCAACCGAAAAAGAGTGAAAGTCGATGTGATGGTGCGTCACGTCAAGCTTCCCTTCTCTCCTTCCACAGCTGCCAAATATGTCCTGTTTGACGTGACGTGGGGGAAATGGAGGATTTGCTGTGTAAACATGACCTTTGACCCCTGTTTATCCAATATGCCATGTGAATGACAGTCGGGCAGCACCCTGCAGCACCCTACCCCCCTCAAACCTGCGGCACTAGCAGGAGAGTTTCCATTAGGCCCTCTCAGGCTGGGTCACGGTAGATGGAGAGGGAAGAGATTGAGGTCTCCCATGTCTTACAGTGTGACAAACAGCCAAATAAAACATTCCTGATGGCTGTGAGACGAAGAGCCATCTGCTGGGGCCAACTCCTCGGAGACGGCTAGATGCTCATGCGCTTGCAAATGGAGGGGGTAGGAAGTGGGAAAGCTTTGCCTCAGTCCTAAAATTTCAGTCACGACCTTACTTAAAAAAGCTGGTGCTATAGAGGAAAGCCAGGAAAAGGTGCGCCATCCTGTAGCACGGTATTATCGTCTGCTCCGTATTGTACCCCTGAAGGTTTGAGGTTGATTCACTTCCCTTAATCAGAAACTACTCTGCCCGTAGGGTGCGATACTAACTTTGTGCAAGAGAGAAGGAGAGAAATGGAAGGAGGGGAGAGATGGAGGGAGATTAAGTTAACAGGACAAATGGGAGTCATATGTATTGTTGGGCTGTGTGGCCAAACAAAACACGTGCTAGGGAACTTTGTTCAACAACCGTTCCCCGTCCTGGCAGTTCTGTAAATGTTCTCTGGTATTTCTTTGGCATCGGTCCCCACAACTCTGATATCCTTGTGCGATGGCCAAACAACACAATCCTGAAACCCACGTAGCAGAATCTGACCTGATCTGCACCAGCTCTGTAATCCCACTTTAGTACTGTATATTGAGGGTATTAAGACCCAGACACACCAACCCGACATTAAAGAACTAGCGGCGACGAAGGCCACTAGCTGCGTCGCCTCACGTCGCCTTTGTCCTGACTAAAAAGTTGCACTCGAACACACCGCAAAGACTTCAGTCGACTACAGAGGAAATAACTCTCCATACCAGCCGTCGGTATGATACAAAGCGGCGTTTGCTGACCATTTTCACACCACTCTCACTCACCACTTAGCTTCATTCCAGATGGTCATGTCGCTGTGAAAATATCCGTGTATTGGAACGATCGGATGAGATGAAGATGTAAAATGAGAAGAGCCTTCTCTTGATTTACTCGTTTGCTTGCTTTCCTCACTTCCGTTTCTCTTCTTGTGCACTGATTTGTTTAAGCCGACCAGCCAATCAGAGTGATTTCTCTCACTAGCGGGCTCCGCCGCTGACTTAACATGCTGAATCGGCCGAAAAAACTCCGACACGGGCAGACTAGAGCTGACAGTGCTTGACACACCGAAAAAACTAGGCCGACAGACGCTCACCGTCGGCCCCAAACTGTCTGACGGCTGACCGTCAGCTTGGTATGTCAGGGCCTTTACCACAAGCAGTCATGGGCTTCATGTACAGCACTAGTATGCTGTGAGGCTACCCTAAAAGCAGTACTGTTGTTTCCAGGCTGCATTTCCAAGAAGCATATGATGTCTACATTCATCTGTTGCATCAAGTCTCAGATTTAGAGTAACATTTGAGCAGCTAGTAGCTTCAAAGCAAAGGAAAAAAAAAAGAGCTTGCTTGCCTCCCAGCATCAAAACAGCTCATATGCATGCAGAGCAGTTCGACATAAAGAGCAGCAGAGATGCGATGGACTGCTGGGAGGCAGCGCGGGAGGCAGTCGCCGGATTAAGTGAGCAGATTTGGACCCAAGGTGCCGCTTGATGGGTCGATTAGGACGGCTAATGCCTGCAGGAAAAGGCCCCCCCGTTTAGCATAGTATCGGGAGGCTGCTTTTAATTCAAAGACGTGATGTCTTTTACAATCTCGCTGTATTCAGTCATCATCTGTTTTCGGCGTCGAGACTTCCTAATTGCCGGAGTCAGACGCGCTGTAAATGCACGATCTTATCTATAATCCAATTACTATAACTCAATCAGGAAGAGTCGACATAGCTGCATACATGAAAATCAATTAAAGTTCTGGGTTTGACTATAAACACGCATGGCAACAGATCATCTATTGTTAGCAGCTTTTCCTCAATAATGGCGTGCTTTCAGTAACTAGCTGGGTGGCTAATGGAGCCGAGCCACACATAAACACGGCTTGTCCAGCCATGAATAAGCTGAAATAGAGGAGCAAATTCGGATACTATAAACACACTAAACTCAACTTATCAATGCTATGAAGGGCTGTTTATGTCTCCGTGCCACCTGAGAAGTGTCTAATAAAGAAAAAGGGCCATATTTAAAAGCACTCACACCTGTCAAACGCTGCCATCGGAGTGTTTTCATTTCCACTGTAAATTGCACTGGGACTTAAGTGGCGGCGAGTGTGTATGTGATGCGTTCTCGGTGAGTAGAAAGGAGTCCTATAGTGAAGCACCCTCTACCAGCCTCTCTCATCTCCCACCGAGAGGGCAAGATGCCATCAGCAGATGCTCCGATGTGTTTGTAAGGAGACATGGAGTTAAATGAGATCGGAGGAGAGTCAAATAGTCAAACAGCGTCTTTCAGCGCCTCGCTGTGTAGTGATAATTCACTGAGGGCTCTGGTAAGCAGCTATATGGCTTGTTGTGTGTGTGTGTGTGTGTGTGTGTGTGTGTGTGTGTGAGAGAGAGAGAGGCATGGCACCTTTTAAATGTGTTTTTTAGAGTCTCTAAAGGGAGTCACCCCACGGTGACGGAGGAGAAGCGAAAAGACTCAGATCTGTTGGATGCCGAGTGTATTTCATTATCAGTCGACACTGTGTACAGTACATTTCTTTATAGACGCGGGGCCGGGCCGCGATCTGTCTGCACACCACTTGGCAGGCCAAGACACTCCGTCTCCACCAGAATGGAAGTCAAGCCATTCAAGTGCCGAGACATCGAGGACCCGCTTTTGTCCTCTGTTTTATGTCACTTTAATGTACAGCTGAAAGAGAGAAAAGCCAAGGACGGAGAAGAAGAAAAACTTTGTGAGAGGAGGAAGCCGGGTTTAGTTGTCCGTGGGAGGTGGTGGCTGTGTTTTGTGTGCACATTTGTATTTGGGATGTAATCTGCATTTTGTTTTTCAATGTCGCCATCCGTCTTGAAAGCAAGAATAATGTCGCTGTGGTTTTTTTTTTTTTTCCCCAAGTCGACTGAAGCCCAGGATAAAGAGTTTTACTGCCCAACTGCATCGCTGACATTAAGACTCAGAGAACAAAACAGAAGTGATGCAAGATGTGAGGAAAAGAAAAGACGGCTAGCAGCGACAGCCACACCTGTAACCATCAAACCTACTGCAGAGTTCCACTGCACCTTATCGGAATACATTTTCTTATTCTCAGTCTCACTCTGCAGGTGATTAACACCAAAGCCCCGCGGTCTTAACTTAGGAGACGTCAAGAAAATGACACGTCTCACTTCACAGGAGATCCTTTTTGTGCACTGATTCACTCAGATGGATGACGGATGGCACGCCCATTCCCTCACCCTTGTCATATATCATTATTTAATCCCCTCGGTAGCAATTACCTCTGAGGGGGAACAAAAGCTGGTGCCAGGCAACTATTACTGACATGGCAGCTCAATGAACAACACTGCCTGCTTTACTATGAGGCCAATTTGCAGAGCAGCCGCAACAAGACCCGGTCTAATGAAGGGAAATGTTTAGATCTGCAGACACAGACCACAGTCACGCAGGCTGGAGCTGAGCATCTGAAAGTGAGAGCAAAGTGGGGTGTGAGGTTTCAGAAAGAGGGGCATTGTGGGTGAATGTGGCAAAGAGGCATGAGTGTGGAGAAGCAAAGGGGCAGAACGGGGAGAAATAAAAGGGGGAGAACAATATAGAGTTGTTCCGATAATGACACCAGTATCAGAAATGCGTCCGATACTGCCCAAAATTAGGGATCGGGTATCGGCGAGTACGCCAGTCTATGCACCGATCCGATACCATAATTTATGAACCCAGAAAAAAAAGACTTGTTTAACCGGAAATCATTTCTTTGCTGCTTTAAACTGCTCTATTTAAAGCAGCGAAGAGAAACTGATTGCAGGCAGGGTCTGAAATGAACCTTTTTCCACTGCCTGCTACTGTGGCAGGCAAGTTTTTTGCCACACTTTTATCCGCAACTCTTTTGAAATCTATGCCCTAAATGAAGAAATAACATTTTAGACCTAATGTCATTCAATTTTCTATATATTTTACACAAAAAGCATTGTATGCATGGTAAATCACAGTGTTCGAATTACACCGTAGCTTCTGGGGAGCCCTATTTTTCAGGAGACACTCAATTCAAATGATTGATTATTTAAATATTTGCTATCTAATATATACAGTATATTGGCATTACTAGTTTAATGATGTATTATAAGCTGCTTAGAGCTAGTGTTAGGAAGTTAAACAGGACATAATTCCCTTTCTAATATCTATTTTATATTGCTGTGAAAACATCTCCTTCTCAGCAAAAACTACATTTTACGAGATTACATTTGAACACATCATGATAACATTGTAATTTACCTTTGCCTAATACTTACACTTTTTACTGAACAGAACTTGAATGCACCATGATGTAACTCAGTGGAACCTCTGTTTACCACCTGCTAACAGGTAACGTTACTAACTCTCCTCCTGCCGATTTCAACACAGGTTTGTTGTTCACAGTGTTGCATTATCAGGGGGAAAAAAAGGGTTTAGTAATAGTAACGCCATGCTTTCGAGCGCTTTTTTTTCTCTCTGTGCATGCGTAACAGTTGGAAAGCATCGATACAGAGGAAACGATAGTCACAGAAGCATGAGATACCAAAAAATCCAACAACTAGGAACCAGTTCTCAACAGGAACCGATTCTCTACTCCCATCCCTAGCGTTTTCCCTGCCTGCCAAAGTGGTGGATGGCCTGACGATTTTACCCGCCACTGCCAACAATTTACCCGCATTTGGAGAGTGGCGGGTGCTAATTTCAGACCCTGATGGCAGAGAGTTTGTCTTGTGACGATAGCAAACAAAAACAGTGCGGTGCTAATGGAGAGGGTCATGGCAACGGTAGTCAGAGCGAGGACAATGTCAGCCATTTGTCAGTATTTCACAGTGGAAAATCCAACAAGTAAAACTGTATGTATTCGTTCATGTTTTACAAAGGCTGAGACAGGCCATACAACAAAGACAGTAATCATATCACATCCATACATGGTCGGTAGTAAACAGCTGTTAAATAATAAAAACTATATATTCTTTTTATCACGTTGGTATTGATGCCGCCGATACCGCAAGTTCAGGTATCAGAATCGGGAAGAAAAAAATGTGTAAAGGTTGTGATTAAAAACAGTTGAGAGCACACACACACAGTTTGTGAGTGATGCCGGAGCATGGCAGTAAGCAAGCTAAGCTGTCTGAAAGAGCCACTGTGACAGCAATGGATGCGGTTTCATAATGAGAAGGGACAGGGCAAATAGGAGGGCAAAGCTAAAATGTCAGGGCGCGGGGTGCAGGCGATACACACGGCCGCCACGGCAAATTGTGTACAGCCGCAAAGGGATGAGGGGGTCACAGGATGTCTGCAGACTCTGCAGGTTGTGTGCTGGAGTCAGCAGTGACAGAGCAGTCACTCCCCACACAGTGGCCGGGGCATAATCTGTCTGCCAAAACCACAGGACGCTGTTTAGAAAACACTAACGGGAGGAGGAGACAGACAGTGAGACAGATAAATCACAGCAGGTAGACATATTTTAACATATCATGCTCCTAATTTGCCGGCTCTGTGGCACGAGGGAGAGGAGAAGACGTGAATTTGAGGAAATCACTACGAGAAATGAAGATGGCAATTAAGATAGAGAAATGTTAAAAAGATTGAGACAAAGTGTTTCCTTTAAAACAATTATACGCCGCCTTCCTTTTCGCGGGTGAAAATGAGACCCCCAGACTGACAGTGAGAACAAATGAGGCGGCGGGGAAGCGGTCGGGGTTCGTTTGGGGACGGTGCGGATGTTAATCATTTCCACCACTGGTTTACAAGAACCCAGCATGCTTTGTCTGCCAACGCTCCCTTACCGTTTATTTACCCGTACTCATCAACATTCCCCCTCAGCTGCATAAAAAACACACCGACACAGAGAAAGAAACACGTGCACCAAAACATGTGCACACACACACACAGGTATTTCTCTGTGGAATCACTTTTTGTAGGTTCAAATACGACAGGCCGAGACCGCAGGGGGTCTCTTATAAATGCGCAGCAGGGAGAAAAATACCCATAAATGACAGAAAAAGCGCTGAATGTGTATGAAAGAGAGAGGGCACATAAAGTAAAAGCAGTGGTTTATGATAAGGCAGACTTCTCATCCTTCCACAACAAAAAACACTTTGAATGACGCTGAAATTGTACCTCCCCTCCGTCCTCCCTCGGCCGATAACATTCCCAGCTTTGAGAAAAGCAAACAACCTGCAAGATTTTCCTCTCTGGAGTTTCTCTCGGGAGAGGAAGGGGAAGAGAAGATGTTCACCTCACTCCTCTTTGTCAGCCCGGAGAGTCAGTTTTAGTCTTTTCGGTTAATTAACTAAGTGGTGTCTCTAGGCCTTGTCTGTGCGCCGCTAGGTGCCGAAACTCCATCAAGCCACCCAAGTGTCTCAAGCACTGTAACTTCAGGGAAACCGCCCCTGGTCTCAGGATGATAATTGCAAACGCAACAGGGGGGAGAAAACATGCACACGCTGAAACAATTACAAACATGCAAAGGGGGGAACATTGCTTTCCCCTTCGCTCTTGTTTTCTCCATCCTCACGCCCACTCGCTTTGCTGTCTTCTCAACTCTTCAGAGGATTATTCTAATTTAACAGAGGTTTTCAAGCCTTGTCTGCCTTTATCTTCACTCTCCTCTCCTCTGCTGTAATCATGTAGCCTCTCCTCTCAAATGCTCCTCTATATCCCGGGCTTGGCCATGGAGAGTAGCAGCAACCTTCCTCCAAACTCCAGCAATCGTTCTCATTTATTCTAGCTTATTCTCCCTCTCCACCTCATGCTGTTCTATACGCTGCTCCAAATTCTTCAATTTGCTCTGCTGGGCCTTGGCAAGAAGCAACCGCAGTCTTCCTCCAAACAAACTTCGATTGGCCCACTTCAAGCTCTCACTCTAGGGTCATTTATTCCCTTCCTTTCCTGGCATGTACCAAGTTGCATTCTTCCAGAGGCACTTATGCGGCAATGGAAATAATTTTGGGAGCGACCCAGGCTCACCATTTTTCTGTGCCCCAGCAAGAGAGAGGACGAGAAGAGAAGAGGAGAAACTTGCTGTTGTGTAGCCTTTGGACAAACTCCAGGTCAGCTGGACAGTGGGGTACAAATACAAACTCATATACACACAAACAGAGACAAACACTGTGCCTTGTTTCTTCTGAAAGCACCACTCTGCTCAGCTTGGTACAAAGGTCCCTGTGGAGAGGCACAAGGCCTCTCTGGTCGAGCTGGTCTTCTTCCAGCTGAACTCACACACTAGTAAGTGAAGGCCATTACCCCTCATTCACTGTCACTGACCTGAGACTTACTCTGGGATACTGATGCCTTCACCTGCTCCACTGACTCTATTGACACGATCTAGGTAATTGTTTCCGATAGCCCGGGGCTCAGTCAGGTCAATGGCGGGAAGACAGAGGGCGGTAATACAATGACATCAGAGGAAGGACTCCGGCCAGTGTGCAGGATTGAGGCTGATTCTTACGCTGCTTTCACACCAAACACATAAGTGTGAAAGTACATAGAGCAAAGCCGTTAATTTCAATGTAGTATTTCAATTTCCAACCTGATTTTTAATCAGGATTTGTGGTCAAAGTTCAAAGTTGAACCAAAATTGTGCAATGAAAATCCATATCACACGTCCAATGGCATTCCAGCATTGACAGGAAGTGGAAGAAAAGACAACGCTAATCTCATTGTAGGGAAGAACGAAGGAGAAGTTAATTGTGCATCTCGATAATTGCTGGAGTTACTGTGAGTAACTTGACTCTCTGATCCTATCAGGACATGGCCATAAAATCAGCCCAGTCGCCTGGAAAAAATGTTGGCATTGGACGGTTCTGCAAACCAGGGATACGTTAAATGGCGATATTTTGCATTTGGTGAGAAAAAGTGACGTAGTAGGTGGGTGGCTGGGTGGTGTCTGCGTCCAACAAACACAAGGCTTTCATCCAGGAGACCGCTGTCACATTACAATCAGCTGTTCGTTCGTGTTCCGTGTTCACAACGTTCAGCGTCACTTTCACTGTGCAAACATAGTAGTTTTAAGCCCAACCATGTAGTTCTTTTCTAAACCTAACTACAGTGGTTTTGATGCATTTTTACAGTTGTTACGTTACGTTGTTATGTCTTTTTTCAAACCTTAATAAAGTACTTTTGTTGCCTAAGCCTAACCAATCGTTTCCCAACGTTAATCATGTGGCATTGTGTTTCTGTTTCAAGTGTGATACGAGGCTGAAACGTATTTATGAAACGTATTTTGGGCTCAGAAACGTCGCCATTCATCGTATCTGTGATTTGTAGAAACGTCCAATGCGACTGGGTTGATAAAATCCCAAGCAAATATAAGAGAGTTTTGGGATATCTTGTGATTATTTACATTCCAGTGTAGTCTGTAGCATCCGAAACACGAGTAATACCTTACACAACGCTCATCATAAAAAGTCATATTTTGTCATGAGCTTAATGAAAACAGATAAATATGTAATTTTCAATTCAAGTCAATTTCTGGTGACCATTTTCAGACCTCAACATTATACTTTTGTGACTTGAAGTATTGCGAGTTAAATGCAAGTTGAATTGAATGTGAAACTTGTATTGTAGGTGATCAGCCACATAGTTAGTTAGTTAGTTACATTCTGAGTTTCCATTGGTCCTCCGTGAGATTTGTCATTGTTTCTAACATGTAGGTCTACAGATAGTATAAGGGATGAAGCCTCATGGTGGTCAAGCCTGATCTGATAATCTCTAATTCTCTCTCACAAAAAGCATCAGCCGTCTAAAGCAGAGACTTTATTATTGCCCAGTTAAAGCACCATTGCATTAGAGGAAGATCCTGGACCATTTGCTTCCTTCTCCTGGAGTAACAGGTCTGTGATACTCTGGGTAGTAGCTCTAGTTTCAGAAAACTCATTTAGGGCTGATGATGAAACTATTGCTACTATTATGTTTAAATGCACTCGGCTCATTTCTTTGCTTTTCCTTTATTATAATGTGATTTTTGAGGGCCTGTAGGGTGTCTTGTTTTTAAATTGTAAACTTGACTTTGCTCTTAAATGTGTCCCCGCCACTATAAATAAAGATTGACTTGAACTGAATTAAGCAGATGGGATCTCTGTTCTATATTAAGCCTACGGTGCATATCTAATGGTGGGAGGTTGCCGTGGTCTATATTGAGGAGCACACTGATTAGAAATACACCAAAACACAGCAACAGTCGGGCCCCGAACTATTTACATTTTGCTATTCTGAGGGGAGCGAAGGAAAGCACAGTTTCTCTGAAATAACAGGGTATTTATGCTGGATTCCAGTTGTAATGAAACTAATAATGGCTGTAGTCGGGACAGGGTGACGGCTCTGGGGGTTTGTGTTTTCCTATCCTCTGAAGTCTGTCTGCATTCTAAACAGTCTCTGCACAACATCTAATTATCACTAAAATGGCTCATACTTTTTCCACGCATTCAGGGGCACCACTTAGCGCACGGAGAAGACCAAGACAGTCATTTTCTAGTTTACGCATATTTTCTTGTTCTCGTTCCTCAGTCTTAGAGTTATTTTGTGCATCTCTCGAACAGTACACACAAGAGGAAACATTATATCCTATAGAGAACTACTGCTTTACAAAATGGGATCTGTTTGCTTGTTAACAAAATATATTTCCTGCCATAAAAACCTTTTCGAGTTATATAACGCCCTTCACATTTCAACTGTAAGCCAAGAAAGTTTAATTAAGTGTGTGAGCAAAACCAGCAGCAACATGAAGTTAACTCTAACTTTGGTAAAATCTCTTTTTCACAAGCATAGAAACCAGCCTGTTCGCACGAAAAGGCGTATAAATGCCCCGATAATGCTCAAGGCGTTTGGCGTGCAATAAGTACTCCTTTCTTGATTTCCAAGTGTCTTTTCTATGTCATGTATCCTGTACTGACTGTAGCATTTATACGTGGATTAATGCTACAGTAATAGTTAATGACGTAGTATAAAAAGCGAGAAAGACCACTTAACAGGTGGGGAGGTGGATGGGCCCAACAAACACCGGACCGTAACCAGGAGATCCGTGTTCGAGACCGTTGTTGACCGGTAGGGTTGGGAAAAAAATGTATTCCCCCTATGTATCAAGATTTCTTTTTTTTAAGGATTTTGAAATACATTTTTCAATGCCGATATATTTGCTTCATTTGAGTCTATGCAGAGGTAGAATGAAGTTACCACTTTTATTGTTGTAGTCTGAGTAACGTGACGTCATATCCGTTCCGTATCCGTCAACCAAAAAAAAACTTAGCCGGCCGCCGCGAGCCGAAACAAGAAAGTAGAGAAAATGGTGAAGGGTCCGCATGGATACGACCTGCACCCTCACATTTTAAATCCAAAGTAGTGAACACTACACATACAGTAAAGTATGGGAACACTTTGGGTTTCACACATTGACAGGAAAAGCAGAGCTACACATCACGGCAAAAGCTGCATGCTATCTCTGTCATGGACAGGAAAAGTTATCGTATTGCGGTAACGCGCAGTCAAGACAGCTGTCACTCTCCTCTTCCATTTCCTTAATCAAGTGGTTTTCTTTCCTGAACCTAACTGTGGACATTTGCGTTGTGTACAAATGACACGCTAAAATGCGTACTCATGACGGGCAGAATGTCCGTGTAATGTTGTGGTATTTATACGCCTTCCCGTGAGACCTGGTTGATAGAAACGCACTGCCATGAGACACACACACAGCAGCACAAACACAGCCTCACATACTAAACCACCGTCTCAATAAGATGGGAATCCATTTCTGAAGGAGAATGAGATGTCAAAGGTCTGTACGAAGCCGTCAGGATGATCTAAGACAGAAATGACTCAACACGAGTGAGCATTCTGATTTTTCACACTTGTGTGCCAGTAAACACTTTGGCCGGTTGGCTCACGACAGTGGCCCACTCTTTCCAAGTGTATAATCAGTCACATTAATGAGAATGGTAATGTGATGCAGGAAGGAATTGGTCCAGGTCCTTGGGGTTGACTCTCAGGAGGCCTTGGAAGAGAAACTCGCTGCCTCGGCTGTAGACTCGCTGAGCCTTAAAAAATAAGCAACCTCACTCTGAGCTCTCCTGAGCAGCTCGGCTACTGATCCGCCTGACAACAATAACAAAATGTCCTGACGTATACACAGACTAAATAACAAATATATTGCCCCTGAAACCGCTTTGACAAAATCAATATTGGTCTCCTGATAATCATGCTGATGCAAGCTGTCGTGAGGGGTTGAAGAACAGCTCTGGTACACAAACACACATAGAGTAGGTTACCATGAGGCAGGAGTTGTGTTTATGAACAAAAAGGCTATTTCTATAACTAGTCTCCCCCGTGTGTCTGTGTCCCCCGACGCTCAGATGAAGGAGAACTAGTTCACCAAAATACAGCGCCGGCTCGGGGAGAGTGTTCTGCTTTAAGATTTATCACTACATCCACTTACACAGACACTCCTAAGCCTTAAGTCTAACTAAATATCAGCTCCTCGGCGAAAACAACAGCACTTGTTAGCTGAGCTGCTTTCTGTGTGTATGCAAGCGCTCGTGCCGAAGCTTGTGTGCATGTTTGTTTGTTTTTGTTTTTCTGTTCGGTTTGATTGGTTCTCTCTCTCTCTCTCTCTTTCTCTCCAGGCTCTTCATTAGTTTGTGCATTGATATTAATGAAAAAACTTGCCAGAGGCTGAGTTCTACCCCTCTACCCAGCTCAGGGTAGCCCGCGGTGAGCATCACCTCTTAGCTTCTGTTTTTGGCTTGGCTCGCTGCCTGGTGTAGCCAGTGGTGCTAAGGTGCATTAATGAGCCACTGAGCCAGCCTCCGTGTGTGTGTGTGTGTGTTTGTGTGTGTGTGTGCGTGTGTGTTGACTGATGAGTCCTCCGGCTGCCACTCCACACACCCCACTCCCCGCCTCCTGTATCCACTATCCAGGAATCTATTCATTTCAATCAGGCGAGTATCCCAGCAAGAGTCCTTAATTGCAAGCAGAGAGGCCTCCTCCACACACACACTCAGCCACATGCACACCCACTTGTTCCACTCATTTCCCTATCTGTTCTGTTTCACACTTTTACATTTGTAATCCTCGCTCATTTGTAATTTTGCTTCTGCACGTTAGCCTCAAGAGAGAGAAACTAATTTCAGGAGTGAAAAGGGATTATCAGATGCAAACGAAATCTCCCCACCTCCAGACAAAGATATTGATGTAGATTTTTCACGGTGAACAAAAAGAGTCTCAAAGCCTGCTTCAGCCTGGATGGCAACTCTCAAGGAAGAAGCAAGTCAACTGCCACGCTGGCAATTACTCCTTATCGGCACCGGGGAGCCGACTTGACAATGGCGAGGAAATGCTGAGCTGATGGCCCCGAAAACACAAGGAGGAGTGACTGCGCGGAGCATAATCAGCTTTTTGCTTTTTGTGAATTTTTGCAAAAGTGACAAATATACAATTAAGAAGCGAGGTGGCCGTGGAGGGTCTGGCGAGGTGTCCATGTGTGTGTGCACGTGTCACATAAAGCCTGCTAGCTGTTCTACCCGAGGAGTGTTATTATATTAATGAAGGCTCCTCGCAGCGGCTTGGTCTTTTCTTCTGTGGACTGACTGCCAGACAAATAATCCCCATCGCATTTTCACTGGCCTCATTGAATTAATGCCAGACCAAACACAAGACACTGTTATATTAACCTACCTTCACACACAGGCAGGGGCACACAAACACACAAACACACACACTCTGACTAGAGGTGGCACGATTTCCATTCAGAATCTGAAATTGATCGAAATCAAAAGCAAGATCGACAATTTTTTTTTTTTATGATTTATGTTTTGTTTTTGTAATGATTATGTACTGAGGTGGCTCACAGATACGTGAGGGATAATGTACATCGAGCCGGTCATTATTGTGAAGGAAACCCTGACAGGAAGATGCTGAACCCCGATGCGGAGCAGAGGGGTCTTACATCGCCCTGAAAGGGTTTATTTCACAACAATGACCCGCTAGCTGTACATTATCCCGCTTATTACACGGATACTTACTTAAGAAATCAATAATTTGACACAAAAACGGTCCGCCTTAGTCCAACATCAGAACGGTGCCCATAGCAACGGTCTGTTATACATAGCAACGGTCTGATATAAAGAAATAACAGAAGAACGCCGTGATTGACCAATCAGAATTGAGTATTCAACAAAGCCGTGTAATGATGATATTGAAAAGATGCAGCTTTTTATATTGTAGACTGTTGTAGTCTAATTTTTTTTAACATTTTCTACATTAAATGAGAGTTCTGTTCTCTTTTAAAGAACGACTTTAAAGTGTAAATGACAGTTGTCAGTGCATAAAACCAATGATCTGTTAATCTTTACGAATCAAGACTCCATAGTCTAATAATGGCATGTTTAAATTGAATCATGTCCTTAAAATCAAAAGTCAAATTGAATCGTGGATTTGGAGAATCGTGACACCCCGTAACTCTGACACACAAAACCCTGCCCGCTTCACTACTAAACAAACCGAGGAAACTATGGAGACACACACAGAAGACGAAGAGACGGAGATGAAGATGTTCGGAGCCAGCTGGTTAAAGCCTGCAAGGCTGTAAATTAACCATCTGATTAAGATTTGAAAAGCGGCAAAGGAAATGAACATAATGCATCCAATTAACCGAAGAGACGGCAATAAATACTGAGCTTCCAGCAGTTGCTACCTCTGTCTTGAAAATAGCTCCGGAGAGCGACGGGTTTACCGTTCAGCGCTTTGGCATCATTTATCCTGTACGGTTATGATCCATGTCGCCGCGTTTGTCGACTTCACCTTTAATGTCAGAGCCTGGTAAAACAGAGATGAGAGGCAGTCAGAAAGGTAGACGAACAGACAGACCAGAGTAATTGGTCCACATGTCTTTAGAGCCGTATCTTATGAAAGCGGGCAGAAATCTGAACTAAGGAGCAAACAGTGGAGCCCCTGAGCTTTCCCTCCATTATAGTGTGAGCCTGGAGCTGTCCTCCTATTACGGCCTAAGCCCTGCAGAGCTTCAAAGCTACTTTGTTGTGGCCGTTAATGGTGCTGATGACAGCAGAGAGGATCTCTATGCCAGGTGAAGCGACCCGAGCCAAAAAAAAGTGAGAGAAAGAGAGTGAAAATAAAGAAATAAATGTCCACCTGAGAGGAGCGGCGCTGTCCAGCAGGCCAGCGATAAAAACAAAACACAAAAAACAAGAATTCAAGAATAACTGCCATCTTTAACATTTGGCAGGAATAGTACACACTGGTGTTTCTGTAACTAAGCATTCAGCTCGCCCCCTCAGGGTAACACAATTAGAAACACGGAGAGTCATCAATGACGTAGAAATTTAGTAGAAAAACATTATGAGTTAGCAGCATGCTGGGAAGGCAGGAGGCCGATCTGAAAGCTTATTCATTGGCTGCATGTTTGATGATTTGGGTTATTTTGGCCAGGGCTTCTGTTTACTCGCTATTACAGCAACAAGGCTTTTATTGCTATTCATCTCCAACATGCATGCAAAAACCCAGTCAATGCGTTCCCCTTGTGACAGCACCCTTAATGTTTCACGGTATGACATATATCAGGCCTGCAAGAGCTGCTGGCTCTCAGGCATTTTCTGTCGTGTTTATTACTTCGGTTTAGACTCTGGGATCGAGTTTCTCTGTACATGCGGCTGCTGCAGAGAGCCGGGGGGAGAGCGAGGCCGTTTTTTTAAATGAAACAGACAGAACAAGCGAGGCTATTTATAAAGAGCAAGCGGATAATTGTTGAAAAGGTTAGAACAGCCACGGCAGGTAACAAGCGAGCCGCGCGTTGATGAGCACAACAGGGCGCCGAGGCAGAGCGGTGATGATGTCGCCAGGTAAGGGCAGGGGTCAAAAAGAAGCACAAGAGTCACATCGTTGAGAGATGTTTCGCTGATGAGGAGTCAGAATCAGTGCACCGTGAGCCCAGAAACAAGCCAACGAGAACCAACACATTTGTATGATTAAAAGGTTTCTCAGACTATATTTACAAGAGCAGCCAACACACAACTACAGCGAAGACCACACAGTGACGGCAACGAACCAATGTTTCCCTTTAGCAGCAGACACACTGTACAGTAACATCCTATAATTGGGATAAAACAACTGAGCGCTCAAATGTCAAGGAGGGGGATTAGAGACATGTTTGAAGTGTTGTCACATCAAACACACACCAGCATAAACTGGAAACTTTTAAAAATAGTTTTTTTTGTGTTTATTTAGACGGTATATACACACACACAACTTCATACATTGGCAGAGACACGTTCACATACTCGGATAAAGACGTAAGATGCGCCCACATCAGTGTTGGGAAGACTACAGCGCATGTGAGCGCCAAGAGAGCAGAAAAATTCCACAGTGGAGCATTGTGGTTGCCTAAACAGACATGTTTCAAATAATGTCAATTAAATGGACATATCCATGGCATAAACACACATACCATCAGTAAGGGGAGTGAGTGTTTTGATTCTTTACAGTATGTCCTCATTCACTCACTCACTAAACACTCACACTGAACTTATTGCTGTGAAAGCATTCTTTAATGCATTAATGCAACTTGCGATCTTTAAGTTGTAGCGGGCTAAGGTTTAAAGCTAGAGTGAAGATACTGGTATCATATGAAACTACAAAACCTAAGGAATCTATCGGTACCAAGCATGTCATACTATCTTGTCGCAAAGGAGGCTAAATATTGCTCCAAATTTACGCTTAATTTTGGCGAGGAAAAAACGTCATGGCCATTTTCAAAGAGGTCCCTTGACCTCTGACCTCAAGATATGTGAATGAAAATGGGTTATATGGGTACCCACGAGTCTCCCCTTTACAGACATGCCCACTTTATGATAATCAAATGCAGTTTGGGGCAAGTCATCGTCAAGTCAGCACACTGACACACTGACAGCTGTTGTTGCCTGTTGGGCTGCAGTTTGGCATGTTATGATTTTGAGCATATTTTCTATGCTGAATGCAGTACCTGTGAGGGTTTCTGGACAATGTCTGTCATGCTATGTGTTATTAACTGATTTCAAATAATAACTATATATACATACATTTGCATAAATCAAGCATATTTGCCCACTCCCATGTAGATAAGAGTATTAAATACTTCTTTTAAGGTACATTTTGATAAGATAAAAAATTTGCAATTAATTTGCAATTAATCGCGATAAAATATTTGTATTGATTGACAGCCCTACTCAAAACATTCAATCCCTCCCGAGTTTCCTTGTCCCCCGACGTCCCTCTACCCGCCTCGCTCAGCAACCAGAGACACCCAGCTAGTGAAGCTCAGGGACCTGAAGGACCATGTTTCATTTGATGACAGAGGCTGATAAATGCCTGACAGACTGCCAAACCCTGGGATGTGCTACATGAGTCAAGCACAAACACTCCTCCGTCGAGCAGATACGCATTTGCACATGTATCCATCATCGTCATGTGGGAGGTGTGTATGTGTGTGCCAGCGTCTGTGTGTGTGTGTGTGTGTGTGTCACGCTGGTCTGGGCAAGAAAAAACCTCGCAGAGTGTCCATCTCGGTGGCGCCATGGGACGACGGAGGTGGCCAAGCTGAGGCTCCGGAGGCTGCATGATGAGGTAGGAGGACGTGAGTCTGATTCTCATGTTTGGAGCAAATCAAGGCGTTAAGAATGGGGCTGTGAATGCCCACTAAAGGATCTACTGACGAGTTATCACATCAACACAACACAAAAAAACACCCTTTCCTGTCTTTCGCCTTCTCCTTCCCACAGAAACGAACGTGTGAGCGAACAAGCGAATGAAAGCAAAGGGTGAAGCCTGGCCTGAGCTCTGAATGTCACAGTCAGTCATTGCAGCCTCCCTCTTAGTGATGCAGACAGAGAGCCATTCTGATTGCCCCACCAGTCAAGCCAAGGGGTGAAAAACATTTACATGCAAATACGAATGACCCACTAGCCACTGTGAGCACGCTAGCTATGGTATTCTGAATGCACAGCACCCACAGAAAAACCCCGGCACAGAGGACTTGCCAATCAACGGCTCTATTGTAACAGCACGCAGGCTTTAGAAGTAGCTGTTATGTGTGTAGGATATCAATTATTTTTGCTTTTGGGGCTTATTGGTTTGCTGCTATTGTTACCGCTCCTTGTATCAAGCGAAATTAATGTTAATGAATTCAGGCCGGGACATAATGTAGTACTGCAATAACAGATTTGCTGTGAAGGAGCTTAAATCCTTTCTATCATTTTCCATATAACTCCTCAGTATACAGAGCGTCTACCGTCCTCGCAAAATCCACTCATCTTTGACAGCGGCGCTAATATCAGCCATCCACTTTCAATTTGAACAATTAGAATCCACAACACACCGTAACAAACATGCCACATTGAAGTGGTTAGTAGCACGGTACAGATTGTTGGTGGATTGGCTGGGTCTCCAGGGGTCTTGGACAAGGGGAGACCCTGGCTCCCGTCCTGGCTGTCACACACGGCTGGGATACTTGGATTGGGAATCCGCCTGCTGTCACCAGACCTGTTGCCTCCAGATGGGTCCTGGGTCTGATTCTGTGATTCGCGCCCTCGGAGAACACACTCTGTCCTCCTCCTCCTCCACTCCTTATTTCATCTCGTCATCCTCTCATCCCATCATCAAACTTCACCTTCCCTTCATCCCTTCACCACTTATGAGCAAAGCCCAAATCACCATCCTTTTGTTCTTTAACCTTGACATTCAGCTTTAAGCTCCAGCGACACTTTCATCTCTCACTTATTGGCGCGACTTTCTTGGCTAAAATCCCCTCTGTGTGTGTGTGTGTGTGTGTGTGTGTGTGTGTGTGTGTGTGTGTGTGTGTGTGTGTGTGTGTGTGTGTGTGTGGTGGGTGGGGGGCGTCAGTGTGTCTGTGAGTGCACGCACACACATGCTTTGGAGATGAGCAGACGCACCGCACAGCAAGACCTCTTTGATTCGGCACAGCAGAGACCCACAGCGAGGCTGTACATTAATTGGTGCTTCTGAGCCGTTAATTTAGGCGAGTACGTTCAAGGACCCACTTTCCTTCCACTTTCCAACAGCAACAGAGGCTGAACGAGCATCCTCTCAAGACTATTTCCCACCTTCTCTCTGCCTCTCTACTTTTCCCCATTACCTTACAGTTCAGCTTCACCCATCAACCGTCAACATGTCGCTGCCTCTTCACCCCGGCTCCCCGTCACTCTGCGACAGTGAAGCGAAGAGAGACAGCGGGTCACAGTCTCTGCTCTGTCCCTCCACTTCGCCAACTGCCCCGAACCCAGTGCCAGCCAGCCAGAGTTTTCTTTCTGGGTTTTTTTCAGCATGACCGACTCCCCCAGGTCACTGAACGCAATAAGCTGTTAATTACCTCAAAGCACAAAACAAGTGGTTGCTTGGCAGAAAAAATGGGCAGACATTTACATTTTTGGCTGGACCGCCGAGGGCCAGCCCTACAAACGCAAAAGCCTGTCACCGACTGATGAAGTTGCACGATTGGACGGCCGAGTGTTGGAGTTTCCTCATTGGCCGTTGCTCTTTCAAAATGAAAAGGCGGGGACTAGTCCTTTATGCAAATGAGCCCGTCCAGCTCGACACGTCCGGTTGACGAAACTTGGACCAAACTGTCAAACTAGGCTAGTTGTAAAATGAAATGAGATTCAGCAGTGGCATCGCCTATTTCTCGCTTAAAATGTTGTCAGAAGTAGATTTCGGTGGATTGTTTAAACGGAATAACAGAAAGTTTACGAGCAGGCCGCCATGTTGTTTCCTGTTTGAAACGGCGAGCAGAAAACCAAGGACCAATCAGGTGCATACATCACCATTTGAACCAAAGAGTATAGAAGCAAAGAGGCAAAACACCGGCGTCTTTTGACAAAAGCCGCTGCCGCCATTTTGGACTGAAAATGCTTATTATATTTATAATATTTTATTGTTCAACACAGGCCATTTCGGTAGCATATGACAATAGAATAGAAATTATTTCGTTTTACTTTTGTACGACTCTTTTTAGGCGGATGTTTTACTGGCATCCGGTAGTCGCTTTCAGTCCAAAATGGCGGAAGCGTAGCTTTGCTGCTGGGCGCTAATGTTGAAATGGAACGATCAATTGACTTTCACTTCTTGGCAATACACATTCTTTGGTTGAGTGCATCAGCGCGTCCGCTAGTGTCCTCCCAGAACCTGGTGGACATGTACGGCTGAATTTAACAATACAGACTGATTATTTGTGTAACAATTTAGCCACTAATTCACACTCTGACCAAACACGGTCCAGACATATGCTCGGCTTTGACCGAGTCTTTAAAAGAGCACAGTCACCAACTTAAAACCAGAAGAATGAGTCAAGCGGTGACCACTGCAACCATGGCGGAAGCTGCAGCTGCACTAGTAAACAACTCTGTCAACAGCAGTAACAAACAAAGCCAACGAGAACATTCTCATTTTATTTTTGCAGCTTCTCTGCGACCATTAAACTACAGGATTTGGGCTGGAAGTTCCCCTAAGAAATGAATCAGCTATAAAACAGCAGCAGGGTAATACCAGTCTGGCCCAGAGGGCATGGTTTCTTGAGATTCACGCTGTGCTGATGCGGGAAATGATTCCGGATGTGTGTGACCAGCATCCTCTCCACGCAATGTCTCCCACCGTATACAGCAGTTAAACGGAGTCTTATTAGTTATCTGCTTAGTGATCGTAGCAACCTGGCATGGGAAATAAAAACCGGGGAGGAGGTGTGTGTCTGTGAATGCTATAATAGAAATAAGTGTTTCTATTTTTATCATGTCAGAGGAGAAAAATAATATAATTGCAGTATGGCTGCTGGCGGTGAATATGCTGCTCCAGGCTTTGGGCTTGTGGTGGTTTGTTACTTAGCTGAGAGTGTGTGTTTGTGTGTTTGTCAGTGGTGGAAGAAGTATTCAGATCCTTTACTTTAGTGAAAGTAGAAATGCCACAGTCTAAAAATACTACATTACAAGTCCTGAATTCAAAATGTACTTAAAGTAAAAGTACTTATGCAGAATGGCTCCTTTCAATGTGTTATAATATTATAGAGCATCTTAATTTTGTAGTTTGTCAATGTGGAGCCAATTTTAGATACTGTGTGTACTACTGGGTAAACTAGTAATATAGTACTGCATCATATCATATAAGCATACCGTGTAAAAAGTAGGGCTGTCAATCGATTAAAATGTTTAATCCTGATTAGTCGCAAATTAATCACACATTTTTTATCTGTTCCAAATGTGTCTCAAAGGGAGATTTGTCAAGTATTTAATACTCTTATAAACATCGGAGTGGGCAGATATGCTGCTTTATGCAAATGTATTTATATATTTATTATTGTAAGTCAATTAACAACACAAAACAATGACAAATATTGTCCAGAAACCCTCACAGGTACTGCATTTAGCATTAAAAATATGCTCAAATCGTAACATGGCAAACTGCAGCCCAACAGGCAACAACAGCTGTCAGTGTGTCAGTGTGCTGACTTGACTATGACTTGCCCCAAACTGCATGTGATTATCATTAAGTGGGCATGTGTGTAAAAGGGGAGACTCGTGGGTACCCATAGAACCCATTTTCATTCACATATCTTGAGGTCAGAGGTCAAGGGACCCCTTTGAAAATGGCCATGCCAGTTTGTCCTCCCCAAAATTTTGCTCAAGTTTGGAGCGTTATTTGACCTCCTTCAAGGCAAGCTAGTATCACATGGTTGGTACCAATTGATTAAAGTTTCATACTGTATGATGCCAGTATCTTCACTCTAGCTCTGAAATTGAGCCCGCTACAACCTCCGAAAGATTGAATAGAGACTAGGCGGATGGCAGCCTGTGGGATTTTTAAGAGGTTAATTTAAAATCACAAGATGCGTTGATGGGTTATTATCGCGTTAACTTTGACAGCCCTCGTAAAAAGCAACTATAATCTCAAATAAATGTAGTGCAGTAAAAAGTACAATATGTCCTTCAGAAATGTAGTGGAGTAGAAGTATAAAGTGGCATAAAATGGAAATACTCAAGTAAAGTACCTCAAAACTGTACTTAAATACAGTACTTGAGCAAATGTACTTCTTACTAGTGGTGTTTGTGTATGTCTGTGAATATGCAAGTGTGTGCCTAAATGTGCCAGTGTGTGTATTCATGTATTCCGGGTGGTATATGGGACCGGGCTTGTCCACTCTCTTCCTGACTATGGCCCCTCATTAGTCTCTGCTTTTGTTAACAAACCGGAGGCTCTGCTGACACCGAGACTTCATACGAGTGTGAGCGCCGCAGACAAGACGTTGTGTGTGTGTGTGTGTGTGGGTGTGTGAGATTGAGAGAAAAGAGGGGGGGGAAGCTATATGACCACGGTTTAATGACAAGCAAACAGGCTGTGAAAAGAATTCAGCTCACACACACTGTTTATGTGTCCAGGAAGTAAAAGTTGGTGTCCGTCTCCGTCATGTCTGCCCGTCTTTTCATCCTGTCTCCCACAGTATCGCTCATGACCCGCTGCCAGCAGGATGCAGTTTCGACTCATGGAAATGTCTTTTTCACTGCTGCAGAGAATGGAAGAATCCCCAGCGTCTACCTTATTCAGATATAGGAGAGACTCACACACACACACACGCGAGAGCACACATCCCCCTGTGGAGGTACAATAAGCCTACATGGAATGCCAGTTTTACCAACGGGAAGCATCTTTATTCAACAGCCACTTGGCCTTTGGTGATAGCAGCTGCATTCTTTGTTCCTGTCATACTGTGCCACCTCAGGCTTACACAACATGATATCGTTCCAACTTCTCCAAGACATTCTGTCACAGTTAAAGGGCATAGACAAAAAAAAAATATCGAAATCATAGACTTTTACAAACTCCGAGGAGATACTAGCCTGTGGCTGCCAACGAGAGCAACCATAAGAGAGAGAGAGCGAGAGAGAGAGAGAGAGAGAGAGAGAGAGAGAGAGAGAGAGAGAGAGAGAGAGAGAGAGATTTTTTAAAGAAAAATGAAAGAGCGCTTATTATTGACTATATCGGGCTTCCTTCTTTGAACTCTCTCATCTATTCTGGCTGCCTTGGCATTGCAGTGGATGTAAAAAAAGCCATGAAGCAGACGGAGAGAGATGAGAGTGAAAGGAAGACAGGACTGGAAAAACAAGTGATTAAAAGATAAAAGGGAGAGCGCAGATGATGGGGGGGGGGGCAGCGGTGTGTGATTAAATGGCGGAGATGGTCCCGTTGGGCTATAGCCCTTATTGCATTTTAATGGGGGGCTGGATGATCCTTGACCCTTTGTGAGGCAGTGGTAGCACCTTGGTGCAGATCAAACTGCCAGGCTTGACGAAGCCCCCTGAAAGGCATCTGGGCCTTGAGAATGAGGTGTGTTGTGTGTGTGTGAGGGCTCGCAGGGTCAGAGGCAAACGTGTTTATCCTGCTGCTATGGCAACCCCAGCACTAGCCTTGGGCAAATAACAACAAGAAAAGCTGCATGTGTGAGTGCACAGGAGAATGTGTGAAGAGCGGATTTAAAAAGCCGAGGTGTATGATTTAATGTAAGTCTTCAATTCATACATTTCAAAGAGCTGTCCTCCTCTCTCTCTCTCTCCCCACCCCCCCATCTCTCTCCTCCAGTGTGGCCGGCCTGCCCCTCAATCATCAGGCCCTCCTTTTCACCTTCTCTTTCTCCCAGCTCCACATGCTAAGTGGGAACATTGTTACGGTCAATTTGTCCCATTCAGGGTCCCAGTGGGCAGTGTCCCTGCCCTGACAGCCTGCAGACAGAGACCACACTGCCTGAGAGGCCTTGACATCAAGGTCCAGAGGAGACGGAGAGAGGGAGGAAGGGAAGAAAGCGAAGGACAGGAGTGAGGGGGGAGAAACAGGAGAAGAGAGGTAATGAGGGGAGCGGTGGTATGGAGGCAGAATGTGCGAAGGAAAACAAGCAGGAGGAGGAATGCTGAAGAAAGAATGAAGGAAGAAAAGAAAAGGAGGCTGAGGTGCCAGGTTTAACACCCAGACTCGGCAGCTCAATATTTCCTACCAGTCCGTCAGTCTCAGACCAGACTGATGTAGATGGCGACAGCTCTGCTCCCACAGAGGACGCTGCTAATACATCCGCCTCAGTTTGGCCTAAACCCAGAGAAATACAAGACAGACTGGACAGGCTCAGGAGGGAGGAAAGGAACCACAGGTGTTCACGCACATGCGTTCGGTGCAATACTGAAATGTAATTAGAATCAAATGTATAGCCTTATGACTCATTTTTGCCGAGAAACTTCAGCTAAAGGGACATTGTTCTCAAAAATTGTAAGAAATCGTACTTTCTCACTGACCTCTAGAGGTATGCACTGTTTTCATTGGAAACACTTTCAACCAACAAAAAGGTCCCGATGAAACCTTTTGACAGCGTGCTGATTATCAAGATTAATAGGGGCACTGGTTCTCAAATTAAATTCCATTAATCTTCATTAGAGATGCACCAATCCTGCTTTTTCAGTCCTGATACCGATAGTAATACCTGGGCTTTGGGTATCGGCCGATACGGAGTACCGATCCGATACCAGTGTTTAATTAATAAGTGTTTGCCTCACTGTGTGGAAGTGACTAGCATTACTTATGTGTTTAAGCAACATCAGGCTTGACTTAAACATCGCTTTCTTAACTTTGTGAGACAAAATGTAAATACATAGATATACATTTAATGAATTGTTATTTAGTATTAAAATAATAAAGAGCGCACCAGTAACTTGGTAAACAAAAAATTCAAAATTATCAGGAATTATAATTCAAGTGTAAATCCTTTTGATGCAGCAACAAATTGGTCAAAACTTAAACAGGAAGTAAAATATATCATGTATATTGTATATAAACATAAAACTGAATTGAATAGATCGGCCACATTGTCACCGATAACCGATCCAGTTATTGCATCCACAATCTCCATTGTAGTGGGGTGGAGGGAGAAATCACAGAAACAGATTTCTAAAATCAAAACTATCCGCATTGTTAGATATTGTACCACTCGATGCAGTAAGTGAGAAAGTATGTTTGAACTATGCCTTTTACTCGCATAAAGGCTCTGATCAGACAGAGGGTGTTTTGTAATTGTTTTCAATGAGAGTGAAACGTTGGAGTTTATCCGCTCTGTTCTCCTTGTGTATTTAACAGGAACGCTCTGAACACCTCAAGTTGAAAGAAATTCAACTCAGAGACAGAAAAGCACCCAACATCATTTGTGCTTCCTCTCATTGTGGGGACTTTTGCTGGATACCCAGAGTTATATGACTTTACCAACCGTAGTTACCAAGACCTGAGCAGAAAACAGCAGGAGGCAAATTAGTGCGGTACTTGAGATTTCGGGTAAGTTGTTTTTCATTAATTTAAACTGCATTATTAACTTTTTGGGTCGCGTACAGTTCATGGTTTGTATTAAGGTAATGTTAGCACTCGTTTGGTGGTTGCTGAGCAACAAAATAAAATAAAAAGACCCAGCAAACTGTCTGATCAGGCAACACAAAGGCAGAGCGGTGTGCCTCGTGTTTTCCAAATGTGCTCTGTGTGAACAGGGCCTTAAAGGGCTATTCCAGTAGTTTCGTAATGAACTTTTATAAAAATGGGGAGACTCACAAGAGACACATTAAGAATGATCAAAATCAAATCAGCAGAGGCCAAGATATCCTGACTTTTAGTACCTAGTATGTTTGTTTACACATCACATCACAGCACATCACAGCGTGCAGCACCCAAACTTGGGCTTTGCTGGACGCAGCAAAAAGCCATCATGGCACAGCACAAGCCATTAGAAATAACGTGTTTCAGAGCGCAGTGGTGCCGTTGTCGAGTTGTATTTGAAAGGGCCTTCAGTGAGTGAGAGATGGAGAGAAAAATGGAAAGTACTAAGACAAAGAAATACTCGAGCAGGGGCACAAAAGGAATGAATGAATAAAAAGTGATGATTATTAGTTTTTGCCAAATATTCACACAAGTTCACGCCAGAAGGTCGAATTATTCAGTTTTTCTTTCCTGAGAATTAAAAAATTTTTTTATTTAATATAAAAAAGCTGTTGCCGTGTACTTATTATTTTATTTTCATTCTTTAGAAAATCACCAGAATGCAGGAAACAAAGTCTCTGAAACTCAAGACCATCTTGAGGTCTCAAGGTTGGCAAATATGAACGCAAGCTTTCTGTTAAATCAGAGATAACCCAGATGACATAATCAGGGTTGTTCTTTTAAACTTTAGACAGCTCCCTCCAGAGTCACAGAAGACATTATACAACTGTTTTCACAGGCTGAGCAGTACTCCTCATGATGGATAAAATTACCATGTGCCAAATCGGTGGAACCCAAGAGGGGTTGAAGAAGGTTTTTCTGATAAGAGAACCTCAGTGATATTCCCACTCTCAACCACTCCACCTTAACTTCAATGCTCAAGTTTCTGTGCTATCAGATTCTGTGACTGTAGAACAAAAGCGCAATTTGGCGAGGTTTATGTGGTCTGAACTGGTCTGGCAAAACAAGCTTTGTCTGACTAATTTATGATTTTTTTTTTCTAAGTTAGAGCTGCCCCGAGCACACAGGTGACGCAGCGCCCAGCAGGGTGCAGCGGGGGAGGTGGGAAAGAGGGATTAAGTCATTGTGTAAAACGCACCTGTTATTTTAGCACATAGGGCGCAACACTTGCTCCGAGGCAAAGGGTGCAGAGCGGCTGTTGGCGTCAGAAACCACACAGGGCGCCCATTCAGCCGAGGCTTGACAGCGTTGAATCACACTTGTATAGGGCACAGACGGCCTGACTCACACACACGCACACGCACACAAAGTCCGTACGAGACAGGAAGGCAAACAGACACAATGTGATGAACAATGTGCCTCATGTTTCTCTTTGATAGACAAACTCTGACTCTGTCTTTCTTCTCCTTTCTTAATGACCTGCACACACACACTTACACAAACAATTCTTCAAACTAATTGGCGATTCAAGACTCCGCAGTAAAGACAGCGGGGATCTGTCAAAGGCATGTGTGTACGGTGGGATGTTGCAGATCTCCCCCAAATTAACTAACTTTATAATAAATCACTGGGCACTGCTAGCCAAGGATTAGCCAAGCTCCAGTGAGCAGTTTGTTAAGCTTCGAGGAGAAGCACTGGGGACGGAGAAAACACCGCCAAAAACTGACATCAGCACTGGGACCTTGGAACGGTACAAACCTCCTGCCTGGTTTCCTGGGCACACATTTAGCCTTGTTATCTGAGTTCTACATTGACATAAAATCCTGCTCCTATATTAGGCTTTTACTTGCTTTGCTCCCTGTTGGGGGTTTCTCCACTAATCACTTTAAGTGTTCAGGACATCAGCTCTAACATCAGGTACACCGCTCCTTCGATTGCTTTCCTTATGTTTGCCTTACATGTCTGTGCAATCTTGCCCCCTACTGAGTCATTTCTTTTGGCAGCAGCAAGACTTCCTACAGTCTGGTTATTTATACAATGACTGAGAAAACATTTATCCCTTCCCCCCCCTGCCTGCAGAGAGAAATCCAACTCTTTTGAGCAAGCTTATTATAAAAGCCTTCAACTACAGTAACTTTAATGGCACTATTAGGGGGTTAAATCTGGACTAAATGCTAATCTTTCTGTAGTGGTAACAGACTGTGACTTACAGGAAAATTAACAGCGCAGCAGCCCAGAGGTCTGCCACTTGATCATTTCCCGTTCCCGCCGGATCTTGTTCACAATCTTGCGCTGCACTTGGTGAGAGGTACAGGGCAGTGTTTTGGCAAGAATCTGGCGATATGATACGTATCATGATACAGGGGTTACGATTCAATATATTGCGATACTGTAAGCAAGGCAATATATTTCTAATCTAATTCTAGGAAAACGGTCATACTATAAAGAACACAACACCTTTTTTATGCAATCAGAACAGTGGGCTCTGCATATGCATGAATCACAGTCCCTGTAACATCCAACATAATAGCACTACTTTGAGAGGGCGCATGTCTTTGTAAATGAAATAAAACATTGGCTGAGTTCATCTTTGCATGTTAACTATTAATTAAAAATCAATACAGTGTTTTTGAGAATATCGCAAAACAGAATATCGCGATATTCGATTATTTTCCGATATTTTCTTACACCCCTAGTGAGAGGAATATATAAAAGTTTTATTTCTGGGTAGATTTTCCCTCAAAAATGTTCTAAAAATGACTTGAAGCACCAGCAAGATGATTCTATTCTCAGCCCTCAAAACGTGCCCCTGTACAAATGAAAACTAGATCCGGTGCAATAAGAAGATCAGAGATCGTAACAGACAGGTATTTCCTCTGTTGTCTATTAATTAATTCCCTCTGATAGCACTTCTCTTGTAATTACCGGTGGCGTGATGGGCCTACGAGAGGTTGTCAGCACATGAGAGAAGAGGGCGCCGCCGTCGTGCCAAAGAAGCTGCAACACTCAGATGATTGCGTTTATGATCATTTCTCCTTTCATCTTAACTACCTTCCTTTCACCACCTACCGTATCTCCCCTTGTTTGCAACCGTTGTTTCTGTTAAAACGGAGTCTGGTGCAGTACATCACCCCCTGGTGTAGCTTCTGAGCGGCAGGGAGGAAGGATCTGTGTAACCTGTGGCAGCGACCCTGAGCTGTGGCTGTCAGAGTGGGTGACAGCCCCGAGGAAGGGGAATTAAAGAGGCTCTTGTCCTCCCGGGCTGATTGACACAGTCAGAGCGACAGAAAGGTTAGTGGAGGTGCTGCTATTCCCTTGGCTGCGTCTACCTTTGCACTGGACAAGGAGCACTGTCTCACTTTCTTTAGATGTGTCTTTCACTGTCCTCCTGCTCTTCTCTCCTCTCTCTCACACACACACTAGGGCTCATTATAGGAATGATCTGACCCCTCAGGGACTTCACTTACTTCTCTGTCTCTCTTTCCAGTCCACAAACCTCGCCGATGGACAAAAGGCAGCTGAAAGGAAATTTGAATTTGAAACAGGGGGCCACAACAAAAACACGCAGCTCCCTAATGGAGAAACTTCAGGAGACTTGGAGCCAGCTATTGAGAGTTAGCGGTCCGAGCACACAAAAAAGCACACAAAAATGTGATTCTGACACAATCCAGCCAACTAGCTCAATGTACTGTAAAGATAGCAGCTACTGCAGAGGCAGAGGGGGAGAGGGAGGGATGGCAGAGCCTGAAGGCAAGAGCGTTGGACACCAGGGGCCCAGCGGGTAGGACTGGAGAACATACACAACCGCCAGCAGATAACATACAATCACAAACAACAACAGTGAGAAAGACACAAAAAGAGAGAGGTGCACATTTTTTTCACCAAATCCCCATGGTGCTTCCACAGTTCTGCAACTCACTGGATTTTGAAAATTAGGTTTTTCTAGTCACCCTTTAAATCAATTATAATGTAAAAAAAAAAAAATCCTCCTGACACATGAAGGAAAGTCACAAATCTCTCAAAATAAAACATCCCTCTTGAGGTTTAATTAAAGTGAGTGTACCATAACGTACAGTAACAAAATGATCTTGGTCAATGCACATACATAACTGTCAGACATTTTTCAATCACACAATCTTGAGTCGTGTGTCGATATCTAATCAATCAATCAATAGATGGATGGATGGATGTTGAAGCGCCTCTCTTCAGGCTCCGGACAGCTGCTTGTTTTGTGCGTGGTGGCTGCGAGCTACGCAGTATGAAATTGAGAATTATACAATGAAAGCTACTGTAAATGCCAAAGATGCCAAGGATTACACATCAGCATCATTGTGTATTGTTCTTTCTTTTCTTTTTTTTAACCAATTCTCCCACAACTAAATTTCTTCATATAATCAGATTATATATTTTTTATATATTTACTGTATTGTTATTGTTGTTATTATATATATCTTGTCCTAATTGTTTGTTATAACTAGTCACATTATTTCTTTATATTAATCTTGTCTCTATAGGTGGAGGCTTCAGATAAGCCCAGTGGGGTTTTTTTCTCTTCCTGCACTGTATATTATTAATTTTTGTTATGTTGTATAGTCTTAAATTGTGCAAAACAAATAAACAATAAACAATATCCAAAAAGCATCAAGGCGCGTCAGAGCCTGTGTGGAGCGCACCAACACCATCCACCTCCATCACCCTCCACCACCACACAGGACAGCTCTTGGGTCACTTACCTCTGATAATCGAGGGTGAAGATGCCACTGAGAAAAACGACAATGTGAGTCGATTTTTTGCTGGATACCAAAAAAAAAAAATCCGAGTAGAGTGCTCAGAGGACAGAGGACGTTACCAGATCCCGTTCGGTGCTTTGGAAACTACTCCTCCCTGTCGCACCTGTCTCTTGCAAAAAACTGATCCAGTCCGCCGGCCTGACATCCCTAAGACAACTGTCTCAGGGGGGTTGTGTGTCCGTGCCCCCTTTTGCAACACACACACATCACACACACCATGCACCACCTGTCCCCGGTGCAAAACAGACCCACAAAGAGCTTCTATGTCGCGCAACGACACATGTCTCTGCAGCAGCGGTACTCCCTTCACACACAGAGAAGACAGCCGTCCGAGATCAACCAAGTAATGTGGAAACGCTGGAAGCAGTGACTGATGAAAAAGGAGAATAACCCATCCAGCACTGGCAACCAAACCAGCTGCAACGCTTTTTTTTTTTGTAAATTACATCTGCCGGTGTCTCTGCTCGCCCAGTTCAGTTGTGTTATCAATCTTCAGTCCTCCACAATAGTTGGGTCTATTTCGCTGCTCGCTGCTGCGCACGACTGCTGCTCTGTCATTGCTGCGTCTTTTCTCTTCTCCACCTCGGGTCTCTTTTCTCTCACTGAAAGAAAAAATCCTGTCCCCTCTCTGTCCGCTTTTATGCGCCCCACTTCCACAGCACAGAGCTCGCAAGGTTCAGGATCCAAAGTCCCATTCATCGGTGTTTTTATTAAGGATAGTTGCTGCTGCTCCTCCTCAGGGCTGCTGGGAAGGTGGGAGGACCACTGCGTTTGTCTTCTAGCGGTTGTGTGAGCAGCTACAGCATCTCTACCAGCTCCTGCTCCCCGCTGTCATCCACAAGAGAGACTCCTAAAAGCCTGTTACTGCCAAAACCTGAAGCAGAATTACACAGCATACTGGAATGGAATTGATTAATGGCTAATTGAGGTTTGATTTTACACCTTTAAAGGGACTGTTTGTAACTTTCAGAAATTGCTTGTTAACAGCGTCACCTGTGGCCGTTAAAGGGACTGTTTGTAACTTTTTAAGCCGTATAAATCTAACGGGTCGGGATCCCTCGCGTGTGGCCGGAGTCTGTGCTCCTCTGCCTGCTTGCCTTCACTCACACACCGCGCATTCTCGCTGTCTCGCTCCACCTCTAGACGTGAACGCGCGCTCACTACACACTGCAGAAGAGTTAGTTTAGCTCTGAGAATATCTAGTGAATGTACAGTGGACATTTGTGCAGAAATAAATGCTGAAGCTCCTCCAGACCAACAGAGGTTTTCCGTGTTTTGTGAAGTGACGGGGCTCCGCAGCGAGAAACGTTATCGTCTCCTGACTGGATGCCGGTGTCTCCCTGCGGGCGCAGGCGGGAGACGATAACGTTTCTCTTCCCGCTCCAGCCCCTGCATCTACCCGCTTTTCGGGGCTGAAGCAGGAAAAGCCAACACTAGGATCAGCATTGATTCATGGAGAGACCTTCGTCTGGTCAGCTAACATTACTGTTACTGAACATAAGTCAACGAAAGTCAGCGTCAGGGTCGCGCTTGCTCGCTCTAAATGGACATAAACGAGCATCCCTCAACACAGTGAGGCGACACACGTCAGCTAAAACCACAATATCACTCTATATTTCAGCTGCTTGGCAGTAATGTTAGCTGACCAGACGAAGGTCTCTCCATGAATCACTGCTGATCCTAGTGTTGGCTTTTCCTGCCTCAGCCTCCGGGGTTGAAGCAGGAAGAGAAACGCTATCGTCTCCCGACCACAGCCGGAGGAAGACACCGGCACCCGGTCGGTGACAATAACATTTCTCGCTGCGGAGCCCTGTCACTTCACAAGACGTGGGAAACCTCTGTTAATCTGGAGGAGCTGCAGCATTTATTTCTGCACAAACGTCCACTGTACATTCACTAGATATTCTCAGAGCTACGAAGTCTTCTGCAGTGTGGAGTGAGCGCGCATGAACGTGAGGTGGAGCGAGAACGCGCGCGTTGTGTGAGTGAAGACAGGCAGCGGAGCGGTCTGAACAGCACATTTGCGAGCGCGCGTGGGATCCCGACCCGGTAGATTTTTACGTGTAAAAAGTTACAAACAGTCCCTTTAAATCCCAAAAAAATACTCAAAGTCAAGCCACTCATCGCGGATGAAAGTTGCTTCTTGTTTGTTGACACCATTCATTGGTGGCAAGATGAATTAAGAAATTAATTTATCTTGTTAGACACGAGGTCAAAAACACACCGGGGGCACATACCAGAGAGAGAGAGAGAGAGAGAGAGAGAGAGAGAGAGAGAGAGAGAGGGGACAGTTTGTGGTTAAACTTTATTCTAAGAAATCTTTATACCAAAAGTACAAACATCAGCAGTTTGGAAAAGGTCTTAAACTGTGCTGACGTTGAAGCAAAACCACACAGATGATTCGAATCAGTTTCCCGATAAAAGTGTTTTTGTTGTTGGGATTTCTGAATTCCTGGATAGTTGTTACGCAATGTGGAAAGTACAGGAGTTGCACCGAAATCTGTGACTACAGAGAGCCAGTGTTTGTTGACGTTGTCAGAAATGGCGGAGGCCACGGTTCATAATAAGTTAATATATTGTCATTTTAGTCGTATATTGTTTTTCTTCGTAATTTTATAATAGGTATGAGGAAAATGTTGCTATACCCACTTGCTAGCTTGCTAAATTGTTAGCCTCTGTGGCTTCTCCAACAGTAACGTTAATATTATGGTTGCTTAGCAGCGGTGTTCTCACGACTCAACCACTTGAACGCCAAGCATATTGTGTACACAACTTCCCATGTTGTAAACACAAGCTCACGAGTTTCATTTGAAGGCACCGATAGCTACAGTGGGGTCACATTTACTGACGACAGCCGTCAGAAATGGTGACTTTATGTGTTGCCGGCTCTCTGCGGTCACAGATTTAAGTGGTCACAGATTTCGGTGTAACACCGGAAAGCAGGTGGATCCAAATTAGCCGATGTGATGATACATTTTGATGAAGCTCAAGAGATACCAGTTTCAAAACATTATGTGTTTTTGCTTCTATGCTCGATTAACACGCTAATTTACAGTATTTCTCAACTGTGAAGCTCCTCAGAGTGGACAATAACAATAATATTAACTGGAAAATTCAAGCATCGCTTAGTGAGCAGGGTAGAGAAATGTGCCTATTTGCACGTATTTTCATTATTTGATATATGATTCAGCATAAATAGGCCTGTTTTATGGGACACACTTAAAGAACAATTTGTTTTAATTACCATTCCTGACTCAGTGAACTTAAAAACTGTTTTTCGCAGCAGTCTCCATCCTTGAGTTTAACATCTTTCTGTGTCTCCTCATTGAGCCTAAATTAACACAACAGAGGAATAATTTAGTCCCATTAAAATTAAATCTCAATAAGCCTCCAGCCAAACGTAATTGTTGCTTTATCACACTTTGGGGTCTGTGTTTGAACACTCAATGTCTTCACACTTTCCCCCAAATGGGAATCTAAATGGCCTGTAGTGGAACTACATGTCAACATGACCACATAGAAAAGCATTTAGAGCGCTGTCAATGGATAATGCTGCATGGTGCTGTGTTAAAAGGAGTTAAGACCTACTGGACCTTGCCATGAAATTGCAAGGAGCCAAAGCCACTTTTAAGCTTTGATCTATGAATAATTAATTTGCTGAAATAATGACTTATAGGCTTGAGGGCTCATGTGTGTCGCTCACTCTCTTTACCATCTTAATAAAGCTGCTGGCAGCAATCTGACAGTCTTTTTGATACAATCTGCTAATCAGCGGCGCCAAATCAGATGACTCAATTTACGATTTGGGAGAAATATGCAAAACAGTCCCCTGCTATCACTGAATATAATTTACCCTAAGGTTATCTGAAGATTGAATCCAAAAACATATTATTGAATAAGACGTTGTAACTTCGTGTACATTATATAAGAAATAGTTTTAAAATAAGCACTTCCTTCAATGCCAGAAGGCTTTAGAAAAGGCTTTCTCTTGGCATATTGTGGTTATTGTTATGCACGTTCCTTTGTAGAGCTGATAATATGGCCTACTGTTGTCTGACATTGATATTATTGTAGGACATTGTTTTGGTTCGCTTGTTATTTGCTGTTTTGTTTTCCATCTTATCTTCATTTACACAGCCAAAAAATGTGCCTGCACCAGCACTGTAATGCTTATTAACATTATTCATCCTGCTTACGTTATCATCCCATGCTGACTGTGACTTTGTAGCATCCGCAATTAAAACTTAAAAAGAAAGTTCCCTTTGTCCAGAGGAGAATTGAGCCGACTGTGGTTTACAACAGAGTAAAGTAGTTTCACTAACAGTGGAGTAATGATGTGTTGTCCCTATACTTGATTTCTGTCCCTCTATTGCTTTCACATACAAACCAGCATGTTTATGTGTGTACAAGAATATAAACCGAGGTGTTCTGTCTCTTCATAGCATGCAGCCACTAAGGACAAGATAGTGGCTCATTTTGTCCTACTTAAGTAGGACAAAATGAGCCAATCAATACACTCTATGAAATGTGTCCATTCTTTTCAGAGGGATTTAGAGAAAAAGAGGAGTTTCCTGTATGTGTCTCAGAGTTCACGAGTTGTGACGTCTTTATTGATGTCAGAAATGACGGAGGCCATGGAAGTTAATTTTGCCGTGCATATTAAGTTACAGTTAAGCACTGCACTGTTACTCCTCCCCAAAAAACGAACCAAGCATTGCTACTCAAGTACTATAGTCAAAACCATAGACCACATAAGAAGTGGACGTAGTCACCATGACATCATCCATTGATTTGTGGACTACGGTTTTGAAGTTCGGCATTTTGGCTGTCGCCATCTGTTTTTTTGCAACCAGAAGTGACACGTGGGGGTGGAGCTAAGCACAACCGAACGCTGAACAAGACATTTTCAGATGACCAAAAAGGTTATAATTAATTTTCATGAAAAAACACTGTGAAAGGGTTAAAGTTCTAAGACGAAAACAGTGACCCGTCAATCACGAGGTAGCCACGCCCTAAAGCATCCCCTGCTTTATAATGTGTATATGACTCTAAATGGGACCATAATATACTAAATGAACATCATGCTGTATTGAAGAAGACTTGAAACTAGCGACTGAGACCATAAACTCATGTTTACAATGTTTACTGAGGTAATAAATCAAGTGAGAAGTAGGCTCATTTTTTCATAGACTTCTATAGAATCAGACTTCTTTTAGCAACCAGAGGAGTCGCCCCCTGCTGGCTGTTAGAAAGAATACAAATTTAAGGCCCTCCAGCATTGGCTTCACTTTTCAGACCCGGAGGTTGCCGCCTAACTTTAAGCGATACTATGTGACATTAGCTGAAAAGCAGCCACTTTGGCCACAAGTGACAGTTATGCAATAAAGGTAAATTCAGTCAACGGTAGCACAAGAAGATAAAAGTTATCAAATCACTGAAATTACACAGTAATGTCCATTAATACAGCAACATCTATACGTTTTCTAAGCCATCATTAGCTACCCATTATACCAGACCAAGGTTGTATCGGCGAAACCCAAAGTGTGTTAAATTGAGCAAGAATGTGTTTTATCGCTTCTGAATTAAACTTTTAATTTCTCAGAGGAAAAATGTGTATTTCTTCTTTCAAAAGTTATAGGTTACATAGTTTAGTTTAGGTACAATTTTTAGGCAATTGTTCTTAACTTGAGTATTTCCATGTTATGTTATTTTATCATTCTACTCTACACTTAAGGAGAAATATTCTATTTTTTACTGACAATAATTATTTGAGAGACATAGTTACTACTTTGCAAATTCATATTTTGCATACATATGATACGCTATTAAAATACAAAGTTTTGCATGTTGTTAAAAGCTCCACCTCAACCTGCTGCAGTACAACATTAAAAGTATGCTAACTACCATGTTTATGCATCAGCTCTAAAAACCCACTGTACATTACTTGCCTAGCATCAAACAACACACAGACACAGTTAGCGATTAGCTGGTGAACATAGTTTCGCATTTAGCTTTAGCATTTAGCAGCTAAATAGCCAGATATATCCGTCAGGAGCTGGTGGAGACCAAAAACAGAGCTAAAAGGAGAGTGAATATTGGATTACATTTGACAGGTGGACAGAAACACGACTCCAAATAAATGCTAACTTGCTCCTTTTCTGCCTGATGTGTACATTTTGACATGGTTGTATGTATTGCTGCCTTCTCCGAATGTATGCAGGAAGGGAGGGAGGAATCCTCCACAATGACTCAGTGTACTGTAGCTGCTGCTGCTGACAGCACTCTATTAAACAGCTCTCCAAAAGTTTTTCTTTTAATCCCCAGATTAGCGTTATTATTCTGTTTCCAGCTACTTTGCATAGAAATGATTCAGGACACAGGAACTTTGAGCCATGTTCAACAAAAGAACTTGAACCATGCCATCTCCTGTCAAAGTCTGTGTGCTGACAATAAATGAATATTTGTTTTGTTCATCCGTTTCCTTTCATCCCACTCGCTGTGTAGTAGACCTGAGGCAGATAAAAAGGAGAGGAGCTGCCACGAGAAAGCGAGAAAGCTGAGCAAAAAACAGTAACCTTTCATGGAGAATGCACTTTTTTTAATCTTTCAATAACATGGGGAAAAGAGGGCAGCACAGTTGTCCTACCCCCTGCTGCACAGTGAAGAAAGCAGTGTGTGCTATAAGCATTAAGAGGGGATATGCTGATGTCAAAGTTAGAAGAACTCTATACAGCAAGGGCTTTTGTCTGCTAACTTCCAATTCAGCAGCAATATGACTGCAAAATAAAGATGCCTCAGTCTCCAGTGTGACCCTTTTCCATCCCACCAAAGTAATCACATGGTTCACCAAGCTGCGAACAAAGACGCTCAGACTGCGTGCCGGGCTCATGTGATCAGACGCAGTGACTTCACGAGCTCGGCAGTCACTCTGACGACTCAACTTAGCCAATGGAGCGCAGCCATTTAATAAGCCTTTCAGACTATGACAAATTCATTAGCATTAACAAAACATATAAAATATTTGAAGCGCTGAACAAATCGATTCGAAATGACTTCTAATAAAAGTAAGAACATTATCATCACGGTCTGCGACATAAAGGTCTTTATCAACCAGTAGAGGAAGAAGAGCTCAGATCTCTCACTTAAGTAAAAGTAGCAATACCACAGTGTAAAAATACTCAGTTACAAGTAAAAGTAAAAGTAGCAGCAAAGTAAAAGTACTCATTATTCAGAATGGCTCATTTCAGAATAACATATATTACTGGATTATAATTATAGATGCATTAATGTGTTAATTAATGTTGCAGCTGGTAAAAGTGGGGCTAATTTTAATTACTTTATATACTGCTGGGTAGCTTAACCTACTGTATAATAATATACCATCATTTATTACTTGATTTTAAATTTTGTATTAATAATTGTAAGTAACTAGTAACTTAAGCTTTAAAATAGGGCTGTCAAAGTTAATGCAATAATAACGCATTATTGCAAATTCGTTTTAACACCACTAATTTCTTTAATGCATTAATGCAACTTGCGATTTTTAGCTTGTAGCGGGCTCAGTTTTAAAGGTCGAGTAAAATATTGGCATCATATGAAACTAGAAAACCTAAAGAATCCATTGGTACCAACCATGTCATACTAGCTTGTCGTGAAGGAGAATAAATAACTCTCCAAACTTATGCTAAATTTTGGCGAAAAAAATCTGTCATGGCCATTTTCAAAGGGGTCCCTTGACCTCTGACCTCAAGATATGTGAGTGAAAATGTGTTCCACAGGTACCCACGAGTCTCCCCTTTACAGACATGCCCACTTTATGATAATCACATGCTGTTTCGGGCAAGTCATAGTCAAGTCAGCACACTGACACACTGACAGCTGATGTTGCCTGTTGGGCTGCAGTTTGCCATGTTATGATTTGTGCATATGTTTTTATGCTAAATGCAGTACCTGTGAGGGTTTCTGGACAATATTTGTCATTGTTTTGTGTTGTTAATTGATTTACAATAATATATATATACATACATTTGCATAAAGCAGCATATTTGCCCACTCCCTTGTTGATAAGAGTATTAAATACTTGACAAATCTCCCTTTAAGGTACATTTTGAACCGATAGCATGTGATTAATTTGCGATTAATCGCGATTAAATATTTTAATCGATTGACAGCCCTACTTTAAAATAAATGTACCATAAAATGGAAATACTCAAGTAAAGTACAAGTACCTCAAAATGTTCTTGTACACCACTGCCATTAACGCAAGGACAAACATTAAAAAGCAAGTTTGACCTGACACAATCTAACGCAAAATTTAAACAAAATTCAGTTTGTTAGTATGGTGGAGAAGAAAAAATACAATAGTTGAATTACTTGACCGAGGTACTGTGTTTTCTTCTCTCAATTTTATAGCTTTAACTTGAAATGTTGATTATCGTTGTTGTTGTACACTAAGAATAAGAATACCAAGTGTGTGATAAAGTTATCAAAAAATGCCAGAAATACCAATAACACTGGTAATGCCTAGAGCAGCATTTACAGTGAGAATCTGTTTCAAGAGAAAAATAGAGAAAATGGCCTTGAAAGTGACAGCCCCCAGTGTGGGATTCTGCTCCTCTATTCATACAGAACATCAAGGCACTGAACTCAATTTTGAATTGTTCCTCCTCTCAGCGTGACATGTAAACAGTAAAGTAAAAAGGTTTGAATAAAGCTTTGTTTGGATGTGAATGAGAACGACAACAAGTCTGCTTTCATAAAATATGGATGTTTGTTCATCTCCTCTATGAGAAAAAAAACTCAATTTTAGATTAACTCATGTTTATCCAACTTATTCTCCTTTTTCCACTGTTATTTGTTAGTCTGTGGCACTGCACTCATCTAAAGATGACTTTGTAATTAATAATCAAAAGTCAATTTTAAGATCTGATTGCTCATACGAATTAAACAGTCTAAATATGAAATAATTTACAGTCAGTGTGTAAACAGACTTGATCAGCTCGTTGTAAATTAGTTGGGAGCAATCTCGGTGACTTTATTATTACTGAGCGGTGCTGCAGAGGCAGCCATCAATCTGCCATTGTGAATGTGGTGCAGAGATGACAAGGTAGAGGAAATGAGATGGGAGATGGAGTTGGAAGGGAGGGCAGAGAGAGGAGAGAAGGCAAGCACACTTTACTATGAAGAGATTTCAAGAGAATAATAGTGGAGGAAATAGTGGAAAAGGGATAAAAGAAGCCCAAAAAAGAGGCTCAATACTAAAGAGATATCTTTCATACACTGAGAGGAGAGAGGAAAACAAGCAAAGCTTGGATACTCCATGTATGGTGGAAAAGCATGCACTTTGCCTCACCCCTCCAAGTCACAACAGATAGCAACGCATCAGGCCTTCTGTTTGGGGAAGGGTCACAGTAATGTGCCATTGCTGTCAAAACTCATACAATCACAACACTAAAGTACCATAAATATTTCAGAGGCAGTCGGCTCTTTCCATGTTCCCTCTCCACCTCCACTGTGGCAGCTGACCCGTTGTCAGGGCTCTGGGGTGAAATAAGCTCTCCAAAATAAACAGGGGAGACCCTGAAAAATAGAAAGGCAGCCGCTGCTATTCAAAAAGCGATGGAAAGTCATAAAACACAGAGGGAGGAGATGCATTCTCTGTGGAAGCAAAGTTGAGACTACCTGTTGGCTGTGGCAAGACACTCAGCTCTGTTATTTGTTGCTTTCATTTTGTATGTTGCATGCAGTGACCTGGCATTTCTCATGTTCTCTGACCACGGCTATACAAATCTTTTAGATTATGTGTTTTTAAGGTCTGCTAGAGGTCTCCCACAAATCACTTTTCCAATATCCTTTAAGCCGAAGGCATAACAGTCATAAAATGTCTGTAGCCAGTTAAGTTTTCCTCGCAGGGCAATTTCACTCGTAAGATTAAAGACTGTTGCTCTTGCAAAAAAGTTTAATGCAAAAAGTTAATGACTTTTTATGAGCTGTCATTTTGGGATTCCACTAACATACTCTCTTCCAACGTTTAGTTCTCAAACACTCTGATGCACATAACTAGTTAAGTTGGTATATTTTCCTTGAGGATGGACAGATAAACCTAAAATCCAAGGTTGTGTCCAAAATTAGCTGACTCAAGAAAATCAATAGATATTTAAAAATTGTACAATTAAAAAAACATGACCTTGATGCAGGTCTACAGTATGAAGGTATGATAGCATAGCATAAATACTTGAAACAGTGGCAAACCGCTTACAAGGTAACAAAACCCACCAGCACCTCCGAAGCTCACTAATTAAAACGTTACACCAGTACAAAAAGTGTAAAAACATTTATTTTACTGTTTTTCAGGGCCTTGTGTGCCAGACTATTTCTTGGCTGGGACCAGCAACTTCCTGAAGTCTCCGCTGGTTGGCTGGCAAGACATAAGTCTGGCACGTAACCCCTCCTATAAAACAGTAAATAAGATATAAGGTGTTAGTTAGTGAGCTTTAGAGGCGCTGATAGGTGGGTTTTGTTACTGTTTGACAGAGAGCCAGGCTAGATCTTTCCCCCTGTTTCAAGTCTTTATGCTAAGCTAAGCTAACTGCTCCATGTACATATTTAACGTACATATGTGAGAGGGCAATCTATCTTCTCATTTAACTCTCAGCAAGAAAAGCCAAAAAGCATATTTTCCAAGATGTCAAACTACTGCTGTAAACTAGCCTCAAGCAGTTTCAGATCATGATGTTCTCCTATTGGATAAATGTTAATAATGAATACTGTGCTTACCAGCATGAGACTCAAGGTCAACCTCCTGTCTCTTTATTATTTCAACATGACGGAGGAGTTCTCACACACAACCGGTACATTACCCTAGCCTCGGTTATGCCTTATTAATATGTTATTGGGCAGAATATAGTAAGGGCAAAGGTCCATATCAAGTTTCAACCTGCAGATGATTTGTAGCCGTGTTGTATGTTACTGATACCTCATGTTGCAAGCCTCCGGAAATTTGTTGCAGGATGTTGGGAATAAGATTCCCATCAACGGTGTAGTTCAGATGAAAGCAAGAAGATCTGGTCAGCTATTAATGGATGGAAGCTAATTTCTACAGTTTCAGGCCGCTGATAATGAAGAGCAGAAGGTGAAACGGGAGGGAAGACGAAGGCTGAGCCAAAGAAAAATGCTTGTGATGTGATCTCAGCACACCTGAGACTTGGGTGGATTGATAGTAAACATGAAAGAAAGCAAATGGATTTCATTACAGCGTAATTGCACTGCTCCTTTCATTGCTTAGCAAAGACCACGTCCTTTTCTAAAGTGCGCTTTGATGATGATGGATATCTTATTGAAACAATTAATCCTACACGCGAGACGACTCAAAGACTCAAAGTGCACCTGGGATTTTAACATCTTAAAGTTTTGTTTTTTATGCTGATCTCTTTATCATTTGTTGCTTTGTTGTGGTTTGTGTGGTTGTGTGCTGGTTTTTATATGGGGATTTGGGGACTATATCAATGGCTACTGTATTGGATGTATACAAATCTGTGTGCTGCTTTACCGCATTGCATATGTTGTCAAATCTAAGGTATTGCATTTACTCATTTTGCACTATTTATTGGTGCTATTCGTTGCTCTGTATACAACAGTTTTCTTTTCTGTTATGAAGGCCTCTGAAAGTAGGCACTTCTATTTACTGTGGAAAAGGCACAAAATATCTTAAAAATAAATCTATACAAATAAGACTGGGTTCTGCTCTCACATCCATAAAAATCTGGTCAAATTGCGAATTTATTGCTGTTATCATGAAAGGTATGTCTTCAGGCAGGAAAAGGGAGAGAGAGAGGGGGAGAGTGGAGCGATCATTTTACTCCAAGGGATGGGTGATTTCCCTGTTATCTACTAATCTTCAATTACTCAATATCCAGAACAATTTTGGCCTCAATCAAGTGATCCAGTGAAGCAGAGTTAAGAGTTAAGCGGGAACAGATGAGAGCCTTCGGGGCGCATGATGCCAACTCTTCTGCAGTAGAGCGCGGTGGCACTGGTGTGCATTTGTGTGTTTTAGTTAAAGGAACAGTGTGTAGCATTTAAGGGGGATCTATTGGCAGAAATGGAATAAGTATGTTTTCTTTACAGTATAATCACCTGAATATAAGAATTGTTGTTTTCGTTACCTCAGAATGAACCGTTTACATACGGAGCGGGTCCTCGTCACAGCCATGTTTCTACAGTAGCCCAGAATGGACAAACCAAAACACTGGCAAAACACCGCATATTTACACTTTGCAAACAAATGGCAGCAGCGTGCTGAGGTATCTGCACTGAGCGTTGCACGTTTGGTGTTTTTTTCTAGTCGCTGTGAGTTTAAAAATATTCAACTTTGGGTAAAACGCTGCGCTTGACACCGTCACTTTTTTATCCATCTCAATGGAGGAGGCGGGAGACAAATACCACAACGACCAAACGTCACATCCTACATGTCGGCTACAAATGCTGAACAACAACAATGTCCTCTCTCCCTACGTGCTTCAGCCTTCCATTCATCCAGAGCAAGTACTCGACCTTGTGCCAACATCTTTACTTCTGTGGATATTCCGTATCATAGCAACCAAGACGCAAGCAAAACACCTCAGCTGAATAAAAACGCTACGCCTCATTGACCTTCAGTGTTCTGCATTTAACAATAAACAAGTAGTTAATTAGTATCTTTATCATTTAAAAAGCAACAATATACCTAATAGCTTAACAATCAAGCTTATTTATACAGCACTAAAATCAGGATAAATTAAGCAATTTGTAAAAAAAAAAAAAAAAGCAGGGGAAATTCTTCCAGTGTTCCAGCCCTAATAACTAACCTACGTTTAGAAACTACTTAAATCTTCGTCAGGTCAGAATGTGTGTTTTAGTAACAGGCATAAAATGCAGAGGTTGAAATTGCATGGTCATTTATAAACATATCACACAATACGAGGGAAAGGAGCCACACAGCTGTGGTCAAGACGAAACACCCATGTTTCCCACAGTCATGCTATTTTCTCTCACCCTGACCCGTTAACTCTCACGCCCTCAGTCTGGTGTTACATCATAAACTGTTCCCAGTGCAGCCTGGATCTTAAACATGGCCAAAACAAAGCTACAACAGGTCCTATTCAATGAATTAGTGATAGCAACATTAAGAGGTAATCTGTTTCCTTGGTGCAGGCGTTTGGAAAAATACAAACGGAAAACATAATGAAAACTGCAGCGGCTTGAATAATGAAAATCCTCTCTGAATGAAGAGGGAGAGTTAATGGAGCTCTAGTGGTGATGATACACAGCATCCAGCAGGGGAAGTCTCTGCACCGGCTTTACAATGATAAAGTGCACAGTATTATATGCGAATGCCACTCGAAGAATAAAGGTAATGTGAACATCACATCCCTGACTATGTGATAAGTACATTAATGAATGCAGCTATTGTTACAGTCTGTCCTCCTTTTCCAACCATGCCTCATTTTTCCTGGAGATTTTTTTAATCTTTAATTCTTTAATATTTAATACAAAATAGACTCTGGAGTTGTAGTGCACCTGCATTAAAAAAAAGATCTTAAGGATGTAAATGTGAATGAGTCTAGCTCAGTGTGGGTGAGGCTACAGAAAAAAAGTTTAAGTTGACTCAATGGGTAAAGACTGCCCTCTCAGGGTTTACTATGTCAATTGCAGTTAACATGGTTGCCTGACTCTCAGCACAGCTCAGCCAACTGGCTGAGTACACAGTATAAGGAAGGGTAGAGAGAGGCCACACATTGGCATCCAGCATCACATGTGATTCACCAGAAATAAGTATTTAATGTTGGTTTCTATGCATATTTAATAAATGGTTTATAACACACTATAATGTAATTGTAAGCAAATATATGGACATTTTAAGTGTTTCTTAATTTATTTGTCAACAACTTGTCATATGAAGCATCCATAACTGGAGTATAAATACCAACTGAATGTTATTGCATGATCAATAAATTAGTAAAATAGTTTATAAATGAGTAAAAGTTTCACAAATGATTCTTAACTGAAGGTCCACTTACTACATTTCTTCTGGAGCTTTCTTGTAGCATCTCGTTGCATCTTATGACCTTCATCAGCGTATGGCTTTGACACATTAACCTGGAGAGTGACAAAGAAGAATTTATGAATAAATAGATAAATAAATAAATAAACTCATATTTCATATATTACATATATTTAATACATACATCTTATAAATATAATAAATGTATATGTTATGTCCGATATTCACATAAAACATAAAGACATATTTCTATATTCTACTGTCTCTTATCCATTAACTGTTTATGCACAAGTTATGGAGGCTTCAAAGGAGGAATTATAATTCTTGACAAATACATTAATAAACACTTAAAATGTCCTTATATCTGCTTACAACTACACATAGTGTGATGTAAAACATGTATTAGGTGTTTGCTGCTGATAAATACTAAATAGAGGAGGGTTCAAATTATAACATTACACATATTTTAAAAGGGAAACTTAAGCTTGAAGGTTCATTATTGACCTTGGAAATAATAGTTTGATCAAAAAGATCTGTGGTCATGGTCCACTTACTGGAATTTCTGGAGTATCAACCATATACTGACATGACTGGTATGTCCTTTTCAGGTCACGTGACAAGAGCTGAATCATCTCCCTGATGACTGAGCAAAAATCCATCCACTGATCCTGAAAATGTCCAATAAGTGGATCTTGTCAGAGATTATTTTTATCAAAAAGTAAAAGTAGTTCTGTAAGATTTTTGTTTTTTTTAATTGCAACTCAATTAATTACCTGGCTGGTTGCAGCTCAGTGGGTAGAGCAGGTCGTCCTTTAACCACAAGGCTGGGAGTTCGATCCCCAGCTTCTTCTGTCAGCATGTCGAGGTGTCCTTGAGAAAGACACTGAACCCCAAGTTGCTCCCCGGACGCTTCACAGCTGCTCACTGTTCCTAAATCCTTAGGATGGGTTAAATACAGAGGTCAGATTTCATGTACTGTATGTACCTGTATGTATATGACAATTCTAATAAAGTTTAAGTCGACCTGTATATCAGGTGTGGACTTAAAGGGATAGTTTGGGTGTTTTGAAGTGTTGTTGTATGAGGTACTTATCCATAGTAGGTGTATTACTTACAGTAGATGGCGGTTGGCACGCCCCCAGCTTGGAGAAACAGACTGGAGTACCGACACCAGAGCAAAGCAATACAGTGCTGTGGACGGGGACGGAAGAAAAATGTATTTTTGGCACTTAAAAGAAAGGCTCCCCTAAAAAAATGTATATCCATTGAAGTGTACGCTATATTTAGAATATTTTCACCGCTTTATCTCACCGTCAGACAGCCTTTTCCTTCTCCTTTCCGACGGGGAACTGAACTGAAAGTGAAATTCATCTATGCTCTCTCCAAAGTCAGCAGGCTCAGATGACAAAAACATTATACTGTAGATATGTTTCACTTTACGTTCAGTTTGCCATCAGAAAATATTCTAAATATAGCGTACACTTAAACAGATATACATTTTTTTAGTTGAGCCTTTGTTTTAGGTGGCTAAAATACATTGTTCTGCCATCCCCGTCCACAACAGCACATTGCTTTAATCCGGTGCTGGTGCTCCTGTGTGTTTCTCCAAGCTGGGGGCGTACCGACTGTCATCTACTGAAAGTATCACTCCTACTATGGATAAGTACCTCATACAACCCCACTTCAACACACCCAAACGAAGTTACCTAGAATTATAAAGTACAGCAAGATAGATATACTCAAGTACTTCAAAATTGTACTTAAGTACAACATTAAAGCCTACTTAGTTACTAATACCACAACTTCCTAGAACTCACAGGCTACTGAATTCATCCATCTTTATATACAGTCTATGGATTTATCATATTGTGAATGAGTCAGACAATGCAAATTCAGAGGATATCTTGTAAAATATGGACCAATCAGCAAGGCAGGTTCATAGTTCAACAATAAAAACATAAAATGAAAATATCAGATTTGTTAATTGTGTAGGAATTTAGATTTTTATATGAATTATTTATTAACATGCTTTTTGACCAGATGTGACAGTAACTTCCTTGCTGTGATGTAGCTACTTCAAAACACCCAAACTATCCCTTTAAAAACAGCCAGCTCTCTTTTAAACCTCACGTTGAAACACCTGTGAAGAAGCTAAATTTAAAACTAGGATTTTATTATCGGAACAAGGCTTGTTTTTCTATTGAAGCTAGGAAGCGAGTGGTTACTTCTACATTTTTACCTTTGCTAGATTATGGGGATCTGCTTTATATGAATGCATATGCATTTATTTTGCATTTGTTTTATGTTGTGGCGTCTGAATGCTGCTGTCTTGGCCAGGTCTCTCTTGTAAATGAGATTCTTAATCTCAATGAGTACTACCTGGTTAAATAAAGGTTAAATTAAAAGAAAAGAAAAAAACCTTGGCCACATGAATGTGTTGCATCATGAATTTGGCCAATACCAGAGGTAACTGGAAATATTCAGATCATTTAGTGATAAGCTAAAGTAGAAATACCAATTTACTGAAATAACATGGCTACATGTAATATGGCTACAATACAGTTCAAAGTGTATTTCAAATTTCAAAAGTAAAAGTAAAAAGAACTCAAAATGCAGAATTACTATTGATGCATTAACATGGAAGCAAACACTTGAGTGTTTAAGTTGGTTGAGATGCAGCTAATTTTAACTGTTTATATACTGCTGGGTAGTTTAGTCTAGATATGCATCGTATCTTGTAAACTGGTCAAATTTTGTATGTAAAATCTTAATCTGAAAAGTAACTAAAGCTGTTAATGAAATGTAGTGGGGTAAAAAGTACTATAATATACAATAGAAATACTCAAGTGCTTCAATATTGTACTTACGTATAGCACTTAGGCCTACTTAGTTACTTTCCACTACTTCCCAGAACACATATTGAATTCATCCATCTTTATATACGAGCTGTGAATCATATCATGAATGAGTCAGACAATATAAATTCAGATAATATCTTATACAATAGGGAACAATCAGCAAGGCAAGTTCATAGTACAGCAATAAAAACATAAAATAAAGACATCAGGTTTGTTCATTGTGTATGAAAGTAAAAGTACTCATTGTGCAGAATGCAGAAAAGGATCATTAACATTGAAGCAATACTTGAGTGTTTAAATTGGAGATGGAGCTAATTTTAACTGGTTTATATACTGCTGGGTAGTTTAATCTAGATATGCATCATATCTTATAAACTGGTCATGTTTTGTATGTAAAACTTGTAAAATTTGTATGGAAAAGTGACAAGTAACTAAAGCGTATTAAAGAAATGTAAAATGGTAAAAAAAAAAGTACTATATTTGCCTCTGAAATGTAGTGTATTCATCCATCTTTATATACAAGCTATTATATTATGAATGAGTCAGACAATATAAATGCATAGACTATCTTATATAATAGGGACCAATCCGCAAGGCAAGTTCATAGTACAGCAATAAAAATATAAAATGAAGATATCAGGTTTGTTAATTGTGTATGAAAGTAAAAGTACTCATTATGCAGAATGCAAAAAAAGGATCATTACTACTCTACTGGTTTATATACTGCTGGGTAGTTTTATCTAGATATGCATCATATCTTATAAACTAGTCATGTTTTGTATTTAAAATCTGTAAAATTTGTATGGAAAAGTGACAAGTAAATAAAAGAAATGTAGTAGGGTATAAAGTACTATATTTGCCTCTGAAATGTAGTGAAGTAGCCTCTCATAAAGTAGAATAAAATAGATATACTCAAGTGCTTAAATACTGTACTTAAGTTCTACATATGAAAAAATACATATTGAATTCATCCATCTTTATATACAATCTATGAATTTATCATATCATGAATGAGTCAGACAATATAAATACAGATAATATCTTATATAATAGGGACCAATCAGCAAGGCAAGTTCATAGTGCAGAAATAAAAACATAAAATTAAGATATCAGGTTTGTTTATTGTGTATGAAAGTTAAAGTACTACATCTCAGAGGTAACTATTGTACTTTATACTTTTTTTAAAATGAAGCAGTGTAAAATCTGTATGGAAAAAATGTACGGAAATGTGACAAGTAACTAAAGCTGTTAAAAGAAATGTAGTGGGGTAAAACGTAATATTATTGTCTCTGAAATGCAGTGAAGTATCATAAAGTAGAATAAAATAGATATACTCAAGTGCTTAAATACTGTACTTAAGTACAGCACCTAGGCCTACTTAGTTACTTTCCACTACTTCCCAGAACACACATTGAATTCATGCATCTTTATATACAATCTATGAATTTAGATCATATAAATGCAAAGACTATCTTGTAAAATAGGGACCAATCAGCAAGGCAAGTTCATAGTGCAGCAATAAAAACATAAAAAAAAAGATATCAGATTTGTTTATTGTGTATTAATTTAGATTTGTATGTGGATTTATCTCCATGTGCATTGACCAGATGTGCCAGTTGTGACTGTAACTTCCTTGCTGTGATGTAATTGGTGTAAAGTTGAGAAGACACTCCGCCTTTCTGCTCCATAACGTGACTGAGTGCTGCAGCTCAGCAGCTTCTCCTGAGAAAGAACAGAGACTTGTTCTGTTGTTGTGGGCTGGACCGGTTCATTGACCGACATTATCCTGCAGGAGGTCACACCAGGACAGACAGAGGACAGCAACAGACTACCAGAGAGGTCAGTGGCTCATCTAACAGCTTTAAATCAATTTATAACCTAATAGTTCCCTTTGAGGGCTGAAACAGCTACTAAATACTTACTTTACTCGATAACGTCGAGGAGTTTATCTGCTCAGAAGTCATGACAAATATGGAGGAACCGGTTAAAAGTAGGTGGTTGTTTGCTAAAGTAACGTTTACATTACAACAAATCATAGTTTCTCTCATCTGGGTTAAAGTTCATCAACTGTTAGTTAGCTGGAAGAAGTGACAGCTACTGTGTAGCAACATACAGCGGGAGCACTGTAGGACACGGTGTTGTGTTCAATAGCAGCTAAAAGGGTTGGAAATCATCCTTTCAGCAGGATTTACACAGTTTAGCACAGTTAGTTCTCAAACTTTTTCACATCAAGGACCCCTAAACTGTTTACATTTTTTTTATTAGGAAGCATGTGCATGTCAGTGATACAGACTTCTGTGGGTTGTGTATCATGCCTCATTTTTTATATATATATCAACAAAAACAGACAATACTAGGAACTAAGGGCAAACAAAAATGGAGACAAGCAAATACAAAGAACATAAGTAGTTAAAGGGACTGTTTGTATGAATCAGAAATGCTTGTTAACAGCGACACCTGTGGCCGTTAAGTCAACGAAAGTCAGCGTCGGGCTCGCTTGTGCTCGCTCTAAATATACCTGAACGAGCATCGCTCAAAACAGTGAGGCGACACACGTCAGCTAAAACCACAATATCACTCTATATTTCACCTGCTTGGCAGTAATGTTAGCTGACCAGACGAAGGTCTCTCCATGAATCACTGCTGATCCCAGTGTTGGCTTTTCCTGCCTCAGCCTCCCGACCGTGGTCAGAAGGAACAGTGGAAACACCGGAGTTTTGGTCGGAGACGATAAAGTTTCTCGCTGCGGAGCCCCGTCACTTCACAAGACACGGAAAACCTCTGTTGGTCTGGAGGAGATGCAGCATTTATTTCTGCACAAACGTCCACTGTACATTCACTAGATATTCTCAGAGCTAAACTCTTCTGTAGTGTGTAGTGTGCGCGCATGCACGTGTAGAGGTGGAGCGAGCTGAGCAGGCAGAGTACAGCAGAGACTCCGGCCCTGGAGACCAAAGCTACGGTCTCCCCCGCGTCCTCCGACCGCGGCCAACACTTTTTTGTAAGACGGGCTTCACTCATGGATGTATTAAAAGGCTTCACTAGATATAACTTTGGGGTTTTGGTGCTTCCGTGTAGTTTGTGTTAGAGTCTGAGTCTGAACAGCGTAGCCACACGCGAGACACCGCATGGGACACCGACCCGAATTGATTTATACGTGTAAGAAGTTACAAACAATACCTTTTAAGAGATTTTAGCATTTTGTTCTATGACATAAAGTACATCAGTAAATATCCCACTCGTGAATTATGAAGCTTTTATTTGTCTTAAAAAGGCAGTTGCTAACAAGCGGCTGAATGAGACTTTTCCGCCTTGACAGACTCGTTGTGTATACTCGTGCTCATGAGATCGTGGTGTACTTCATTTATAGCCTAACGTTAGCTTTTTACTTCTGGCGCTTGAATTCTCGCTTCAAGAATCATAAACGTGGTGTTCATTTGTGAAGATTATCTTAATCATAAACGTTTGTTTACCATGAGAAAATCCCATTGACGTTTTGTCGAGGGAACCCAGGGCAATGCTAACTTCCAGGTTGGCCTAAAATACATCATCCCTAGAGCACTCCATAGTAACTGAAATAAATGATTCCCCTTTGACCCCCTGGGACCCTCTCAAGGACCCCTGGGGGTCCCCGGACCCCACTTTGGGAACCACTGGTTTAGCCTACATTTGCCATGTAAGACTGCTGCGGTTAAATCCTATTTTGTTTTGCTCCACAATGCGCTGATTCTTCAGAAACTGGACATTATACCAATTAATGACAACACAGAGCATTTTTTAGAAGACAGTGACCTCTTAGTGTGTGGACATGAGCTGTGAGCACATACTTGACTTTTTTCCTCTCAGATTGTTTCATTTGAAGGATTTTTTTTAGAGGCCTGAAGAAATTCAATTGTCCAATATTTCACAAGAATATTGTGTAATGGATTTCTTTTCCTCCTTATCCCTGTAATCACCTTATGAGCCCTTGGTGGGTCCTGACCTCTGACTAAATGCTTTTCATCCCATGCAAATTCATCTCACTGACCTGGGTCTACACTGTTTTAGATAAAGCTGAAATATTCCACTTTTAAAAACCTCTCTCTGTCTTTCTTCTCTCAATGTCAGATCAGTGACAGCTGTCTTGGATCCAGGACAGCTAGGCCTCTTTAACCCACTGACTAGTAGTGATCTCTCCTTTGTGCCAGCTGCAACTCTGTCGCCTATATGCCAAGTGTCTCAATAGTTTCCTGGAGACATACCAGCTAATATCAAAGGTCACATATTGTTTCAGCTCCAAAGGGAGCGTAGCAGCTTTCCCTTCTCTGAAAGGGGATGATGTGGCTCAACATTGTGAGGATGTGACAAACAGTCTTATAACGCAATAGAAGGAGGCCTGATAGTCTTTTGGGGGTTTTTTTATGAGCGCTTCGCTGGCATCACTTGTCAGTGAGTTGATTATATCCGAAAGTGTAAAACAGCTTAGTTTGTGTTGCGTAACAGCCTTGCTCATAATATGTACTGTGTCTCTGAAAATTATCTCATGTTCATCTCACACTTGATAGCAGGGAGCATAGTGTCAGACTTTGCTTTGTAATAAAGCCAGTGAAGATGTCATCAACTGCCTCTCAGTAAAAAAAAAACATGTTGCTCAACCAAGCTGTTGCAACGAAATGCAATTTGCAATCACACAGTCTGGAACACCACCAGTATTGAAAACATCAGAGAGTGTTTTATTCACCCTGACATCTAAAAGAATCTGTGAAATGACTTGACGGTAGTTCTATAGAAAAAGGCCGTACACAGTTGGAGCTGCTTGTCTTCAGTGTAGTTTTCTGGATACGAGGCTCGTCTCTCTCCGTCAACATTTCCTTCTGTCAGGTGGATGTGTAGCATTTAATCGACCTGAGCATGTACTGCATGCTGGCAACAGGTTTACAGCTGGTGGGCTGCACTCCTCCGACTACTGTTGTATGTCTCCCCAGCAGTAAGATCACATATGCCACGTCCTTCTTTGATACGTCTGCCCCGTACATCAGGTCAACTATGCTTAACAACCAGTGTTCCAGTAGCTACAGATGGAGTTCACTTACGTCTCCCTGTGCCATCTGGTAGAACACAAACAGATGCCGTCCACATGTTCGGAGCGCCAGCTATCATGCATCTTTGCTTTCCTCACTTGCACCTCTTCGTGACGTTTTTCATTGTCGATTTATGTCTATAATATGTCAGAAAATAATGAAAAATCTTCTCAGAACCCAAAGTGACGTCTTCAAGTAGCTTGTTTTTTCTGGCCAACAATCCAAAACCCCAAATATTTAGTTTATTATCACATAAGACAAAGAAAAGCAGCAAATTCTCATGATTGAGAAGCTGGAAACAGAGAATGATTGGCATTTTTCCTTAAATATTTGCCGTTTATTCAATTGACTAATCATCAATTAATTAATCGTTTTAGCTCTATGTGAGATGTAGATACATATTTTTGGGCTTTGGACTGTTGGACTGACCCAAAAAATTTAAAGAGTCCCGTTAGACTCTGGTAAAATGGGATGGCCATTTTTCCTATATCTTTTGACATTTTTTAGTTTAATTGATTAATCGAGAAAAATACATAGTAATCTGCACATTAATCAATAATAAAAAAGCACTGTTAGTAGCAGTCTTACATTATATACAACATACCCCAATGACTTTTATTCTTATCACTCACTCTTATAAGAAACATTCACTCATGTCACCCGTCTTGTGCCAAGTTTATTATTTTACCCTTTTCTGACCCAATTAAGTATTAAATTTAGTTTTTATTTCAGGCAATAACTCATTGTATTAATAGAATAGGGTGGCAGTATTTCACTTGAGTAATTCCTTTGGCCTAGTTTTCATTTAAAGCAATATTTTACAATAGTAGACTTGCAGATTGCTCAATATTTCACTTAAAAGAATTTTCACTTGATATAAATGATATTGAGGTCCATTCTGCCTGCACGCCTTCATGTGAGCTTGTGAACAATCAATCTCCAGCATCAGTGCCCTGCTGGTCCATAGTTAGCCATTATGCATAGCTTTTCTCTTGACTCTAATATATAATTTTAAAATAGACTTACTTCGGGATGCCCAGAATTCTTTCTCATAATTTATCATGTCTATAGTAATTTTATGTCGTAGAAATCATCGCCTTGAAGCGAGCGTCTCCTTGAGAAACCAGTATTGTTTCAGGATACTGTACACATACTAAGAGGTTGAAGTATCAAGCTAAATCAAAGGAAGAAATAAGCCTTATGACTCTTCCTAAAATGCTGCCATCAAGACTTCTATAATATGATTTCAACTTGAAGTTTGCCTTTACGCACAGGTAATCATGAAACTGTAGAGTCATGTTTTACTCCTCAGTGGCGATGATGTCACTAAATTTACAAGTCATAATAATAAGTATGTGTTTAAATGAGGGCTGTCAATCGATTTCATCACGATTAATTGCATGATTGCCATAGTTAATCACAATTAATTTCAAATTAGGTCATTTTCATTCACGTATCTTGAGGTCAGAGGTCAGGGGACCCCTTTGAAAATGGGCATGCCAGTTTTTCCTCACCAAAATTTAGCATAAGTTTGTAGCGTTATGTAGTCTCCTTGGTGACAAGCTTGTATGACATGGTTGATACCAATGGATTTCATGGATTCATATGATACCAGTATAGATATTTAGCCTCCTTCACATACCAATGGATTCCTTAGGTTTTCTAGTTTCATATGATACCAGTATCTTCACTCTAGCTTCAAAACTGAGCCCGCTACAACAGAAATGAACATGTTATTGTCCCGTTAACTTTGACAGCCCTGGTTTAAATATATAACCCGCACATGCTTATCCTGCACCTTGATCTACCAAACATTGGCCTCATTAATCCCTCTTTTCATGAGCTGATTCAAAATTTTGCCCAGCCTCTGATGTTAAGACTTTAATATTTCAAGATGCTATATAGTTTTAAAAATGCAAAAATAAAGCTGTGGGGAGTAAACAAGAAGAAAAAAAACTAAACTCCAAATGTCTCATTATCTATTTTTTGTTTTACTTTCAACTTTGACATAGGGTAGTGACTTGAAGTGCTTGCTTGCTTGGCTGCACCATTTCTAAGTGCAGTTTCGTCCTCATTGCATCATAGTGTTGACAAATGAATTTCACATGGTTGAGTTGCCTTTCTGCCCACATTCTTAAACCGTCTGACAGGACAGCGATTCCATTTCCAGATTCATAAGACATTTCTCCTCTCTAAGATAGCCACTTAAACAAAGAATATCAGAGATGTGTTTCATCATGCATGCCAAGCAATGTGAGGTGAATCTGGCTTTACTGACACTCTATATTCCATGTCAGAGATTGAATCCAGCAGTCACAATGGCAGACAGCGGGAAGACTAATGAGACTGGAGCTGCAGCAGCAGAACCAGCTAATGGAGACCAGCAGGTGAGGAGCAGTGTGACCCAAAATGACACATATTACAAAACCGAGGCATATTATGAACCCATTTGACGCTCGATAAGCCGCTGTGGGGAATCAATCATTACCCCAACAGAGAACTTAAGCTCTGTACTGGAAAGAGCTTTACTTTACGCAGGCAGGATTGTATTTCACATTGTTTTTAATGTCTTTTCAATGACAGTAATTGTTGTTGTTTTTGTCCTAGAATGTTGTTTCCAGGTTGAGCAATTTGCCTCTGGTCAGTTCAGCTTGTGGAGTGGTCTCCAGCGCCTACAGCAGCACCAAAGACAGCGTGCCCTTGCTGAAGGGAGTGATGGATGCAGCAGAGAGCGGGGTCCGAACCCTCGGAGCAGCAGCCCACACGGGGTCCAAGCCTCTTTTGGACATTATAGAACCACAGCGTGAGCTCTTCTCTCTGTGCAAAAATATGATGTAATATATTTGCAACGATGGCGTATACTATAAAAGAATATTGCAAGCTTGTTGCCCATTAAAGGTGTGAAACTGATATCTGGTCCACTTGTTACCTCTGGGCTGGAATACAACGAGAATAAAAATAGGTTTCTACACTTGGTTTACTGGAGATGTCATTTTAATCTTTCTTACTTGACATTACTTCATACTGATCAAGTTCTTTTCATTTTGAAAACATTTAATCTTATTCCTCTTAAATGAGTGAATTTTGTGTTCTTGTTTCAGTTGCTACAGTGAATGAGTATGCCTTGAAAGGACTGGGTAAGATGGAGGAGAAGCTGCCTATTCTTCACCAACCTGCAGACAAGGTCAGACAGAAATAATGCAGTCAAGAAATACCTTTTTACTGTGCATTTGGATGTATTAATTATGATGTTATCCTTCATCAATCTTGGTCGTTTTACAGAGTAACAGCCCACATAACTAGGGCTGGGTATCAGTACTTGATAACTTTAAGGTATATTTCTAAATAACCCAGTACCAAGTAGTATCAGAACTTCTCCACTCAAACGATACCTTCATTTGATCCTTTTTGTATCCAGATCTAAAAAAATAAAATACAATTTGTATGATTTTGCTCACAGCCAATCACTGCAAGCTTTCGATTAAAGGACCAGTGTGTAATAATTATGGGGATCTATTGGAAGAAATGGAATATCATGTTAATAAGTATGTTTTCTTTAGTGTATAATCACTTAATAATAAGAATCGTTTTGTTTTCTTCAGCTTAGAATGAGACGTTTATATCTACATATGGAGCGGGTCCTCTCCACGGAGTCCCCCATGTTGCACCGCCATGTTTCATGTTAACTTTTCCTGCTTGAGCCGGAGTCAATAACGTTACTCGCTCCCATCATCGCCGTCGCTCTCTCTCTCTTGCTTCACTATTCACTTCCCTTATACACACACTCTCTACGCACTGACTCTGCTCCAAATGACTCTAGAGAGGGACATTAATGTTTTCACATCGGCCACCGTAGCTCTCCAACACGCTTGGCACACGTGAGAAGCTTCAGTTGGTTGCAATCTCCTCACCTCACCGTTAGATACTGGCAGATCCTACACACTGGACCTTTAATGCAACATGTGATTGGCCCACTACCGCAGCAGCAATACAACCCGTACAGTCTGTGGGGAAGTTGAGCAAGGCCGAGATGCCGAAATGCCACAAAAACGTTCAAAAGTTTGGCTATACTACACGCCTGTGACGTCTGATAAATGCAAAATACAGTGGTGGCTTTTTACGCAACTGAATGCTTCCATACACATGATGGCTATCGAATGAAGTAGAAAACAAATTATCAAATGAAGTACTTGGTATATGTATCACTTTAAGGGTACTGGTATCATCATTTTTTTAAATGATACCCAGCCCTAGTGATAACTTACACATTTGAATATCAAGACACTTCAAACTTTGCTCCAGTCATTAACTAGCCTTCTAAATAAGTCCACAAGTTGTATTACACTCCAGGTAACCATAGCAACAACGTTTAACCCAAGCCATAAATTAAACTGACTTCAAACACACAGTGAAAATAAAGATTATTTGACCACAGTCCCTTTTTTCCTTTGATACAGTGTAAGGCCAGGGTATAAGTGGTATAAAACACTCAGGGATGTCCTCATCTTACTCTGTTATCAAATGTCAGAAAAGAGTTATTTAGAAAATACATAATAGCCCCACCATTACACTCCAAGCGCGACTCATAATGTGCTCTCTCTTCCTCAGGTGGTGTCGGACACGGTCGGCATGGTGTACCAGTCGGTGGCGGGGGCCAAAGATGCCATGATGGGGGCTGTGATGGGCGGTGTGGAGATGACCCGGGCAGCGGTCAGCGGAGGTATCATCACCGCCATGGGCACCAGGATGGGCCAGATGGTCAGCAGTGGGATGGGTCTGGCCCTGAGCCGATCCGAGGACTGGGTTGACCAGAACCTACCGCTCACTGAGAGAGAGCTGGGTCAGTAGCTATCCTACGTGTGGGGAAGCATAAAAACCAGGGGAGGTGATAAAACCCATATGTCTACTGCTGAGGTGTAGACAGGTGTGTTTTGTCAGTTGGATCAAATGAGGCTGAAACAAGGCTGCAGTTGGAATGTATTAATTATGGACAACGAGTGGCCAGATTTTCAAATATTTATCACAGATGATTGTAAATAAAAACAAATGTAGAGCATCAAGTCGGAGATGTTCCGATACCATTTTTCCTTCCCGATACCGAAACCTGCAGTATCGTCCGATACCGAGTACTGATACGCTACCAGCGTGATAAAAAAATATATAGTTGTTATTATTATTATTATTTAACAGCTGTTTACTGCTGACCATGTGTGGATGTGATGTGATTACTATCTTTGTTGTATGGCCTGGCTCAGGTTTGTAAAACATGAGCTAATACATACAGAGAATGAATGCAATAGAACTTTCTTTTATTATTCAGTTTGTCAGTTACAAAGAACATAAATTAATTATATAAAAAATAAATAGAATATTAGATAATCCGGTTAAATAAGTTGATTTTTTTCTGGGTTAATAAATGATGGTATCGGATCAGTGATAGACTGGCGTACTTGCCAATACCCAATCCCAATTTTTGGGCGCTATCAGACGTATTTCTGACACTGGTATCGGTATCGGAACAACTCTACTTCAATACCCAGTCAATAAGCATTTCATTTTTCACACCAGTGCTTCATAAATAATATAACTATTTATATATAATAATAATAATAATATATAATATAATAACTCGTGAGCTCTTGTTTACAACATGGGAAGTCATGTACACGATATGCTTGGCATTCAAGTGGTTAAGTCATGAGAACACCGCTGCTAACTGTCGGCGTCTAGAAGCCACAGAGGCTAATAATTTAGCAAGCTAGCAAGTGGGCAACATAATGCAGGAAATGCAAAGGCATAATGACAGAGGAATAAGATGAGGCAGTTGGGAATATCAACATTTTCCTCAGACCTATTGTAAAATTACGAAGAAAAACAATATACGACTAAAATTATGATATATTCACTGTTATTCACCAAAAAGTTAACTCCCATGGCCTCCGCCATTTCTGACAACGTCAACAAACACTACACAACTCATGAACTTGGAGCTTTCAGAAACTTTCCAACGAGGTTGTGACTATCACAAGAGACTCTTCTCATGAACACGGTAAACACGACCCCATGTGAAGGCACCAAAACGCGATTGCTTTCTCTCCATTTCTTAAATTGCCATTCAAGATCTGTTACACCACCATAATCAGATTTTTGGTACTTGCAAACAAAAAAATAATTAGGAAATAAATAGTATTTAATCCCACATTGGCATGTGAAAAGTACATGCTACAGTTTTGCTTTAAAGAGGAACATTTAGCACAACAATTAGCCTCATATCCCTTACACTAATCCAAGTTTAAATTCATACATTATAAATTGTAGCTGGCATTACTGCCATTTACTTAATTTATTCCATAATTAATATGCGTGAATGATGGCATTTGCACTATTTCTCGTGAAAGTCATTAGCCGACACTGTGTCCTTGCTTCACTGATCTATACATCAAACAGAAAATTTGATGAGACGGTCCTAATGAATTATCATTATAAAGGCAAGACAAGGTGATGTGGCGAGATGGATGGGGGTGGTCGTGACTGCATCTGAACACATGAATGGTTGATGCTATTCATAGAGATGGAGGCAGGACATCCCAGTGAACTTCCCCTCTGTTAACTTGGCCCATAAAGCGCCTACAATTTCCAGCACTCACAGCTTTGACACCTGCTACTGTGATGTCATGTTATCATGACAACCTGCCATATAGTGGTTATACTCAAGAGGCCATCCTCTTCTCTGCTTATGGATATGAAAAAGATGCGATTGTAACTGTTATCAGCGGCAGCAGCAAAGTACCCATTATGGCAGCACTCTGGGGATTTTGGATGTGTTCACTGGTTATTGTGGCTTTTAACAGAGGGAGACAGTGTCACTCTGCATATCCCTTAGCCTCCACAGACTGATGGTTTGAGGGGAGTGAGGTGGCTCTCAAGTCTTTTTGTCTCTCCTGAGCAGATGTGCTTTAACCCTGTCAGAGACTTAGAACAGATGCTCCAGTTAGCACAGAGGGAGGGAGCCAACAATGCCTCCATCCATCACTCAAAACATGCCCACCATAAAGAATTTATATTTACTGAATTTCTTCAGTGCATTTATTCACATAGCAGTTAAAACTAAAAGACAGAAGAAGAGGTCACTAATGGATTGTTTTTTGGATTCTCCTTTTCCAAGAGTTGGCCAAACTGTTTTCATGATAGGTAGATCAGTCCCTCAAGGAAGTTGCAATGTTGTGACCACAACAATTCACGCAAATTCAACCAGTCCCAGTGATTTTTGCACGACCTTGCAATTTTGTCCAATCACCACAACTTTTCCGCAAATTTGACAGATCATAGCTGTTCCCTGCGCTCATGTCACCAAACTCACTTCCTCCTTCTTTCTGGCTGTGAAGATCGATCATAATCTAATAATCATAATCTAAGTGTTATTGACAAATATGATTGAATGTTCTGTGCACTTTAATATTTGATGCTGTTATGAGCTTTGTGGATAACCCCCCAGGTGCATTACTTCATTTACAGATAAAGCATGTTTTGTTAGAATCTTTGTAATGCTGAGCCTCTTTGGTAAGGTTACTTAAACCACTCCAAACAGTGCAGTTTTATTCCCACTGGAACAAGTTGCCTTTGATTTTTAATGAATTATACATATATAAAAAAGTATTTTTGCAATTTTCACTTGCGCCTGCAATTTAATTGCAAAAAACAACTAAAAACATCGCAAGATGCATTGCAATTTTTTAGAAAACCTGCCGTGAAATCAGGTATTTTAGGCTAGATAGATAGATAGATAGATAGATAGAGAGATAGAGAGATAGATGTTTTTAGAATACAATATATAAAGAATATATAAGAACATAGAATAAGATACTATATACTGTACATTAGCAAAGTGTTCAAGTAACAATTTTTTGTTTTAAATAAAGATTAAATGAGGTAGCAAACCGATATGCAAATTCAACATTTGCAAAGTTATTGCCGGAGTAAAACAGAATGAAGTGTGGTTGTGACAGAAACTATAAAGCTGAGAGTTCTCTGTTTGACGGAGGTGAGGTGTTCTAGAGGGCTATAGCTTTAAAAAAAATAATCACATACATCTACATTTTTAATGCCATATTTAAATTTCTACGACATTAAACATCTCTTTTGAATATATATGAGATTAATCCTGTTCTCTCTCTCAGCTGCTGTGGCTGAACCTGCCACCACCAGTGAGGTGACCACCCCATCGACCAGCCCGAGCTACTTTGTGCGTCTGGGGAAACTCTCTGCCAAAGTACAGGAGCGAGCCCTACAGCAGTCCCTGGTCCGCGCACGGCATGCCAGGGATACCACCTATACTACAGTGGGTCAGATTACCAGTACTCTGGACCTGCTGGAGACTGCCCGTACCAGTCTGGGTACCGCCAGTAACCAGATAGGAGGAGCCTCCGAGCAGCTGCTGCAGCGCTGGACGGAGTGGAAGCAGAAGCAGGCTGGAGCTGGAAAGACTGAGTCTGAGCCAGATGGGACCAGAGATGAGGCTGAGGTCAGGGCTGAAGCATTTGGGAATTGACTTAATGGTTTCTAACCAGATTATGTTTGCATTTGACAGCATTTACAGTGTATATACTGGACATCTGCAGCTCCACTCCGAAGTGGATTGGAATACCACTGGAACAAAGTGTGACAGTGATAAGAACAAAATAAGAGTCCTGAAATTAGCAATAAATCCGTATTTTAGAGGCTGACGTGGTACTGTAATCAACCAACAAACACAAGACTTTGATTTGGTTTTGTTTGATTTGATTTTTATTTGGCAGGAATGATGCATTTAACATAGCTCCAATACAGGGCATGAAACTGATGTGCTGCACAGAGAGTTTACAGCTATTGCTAATTTTCAACTCTTTAGTCCTTAGTTGGGCTTTTGTGTATAAAAAAAATATTTAAAAAGAAAGGAAAAATACATGTCTACAGATACATGCAAATGCACTTCAACGTTCAAGTAAAATAGTGATAATGACATATATAATATAACGGGTAACTAATAGTAAACCACTATAATAAAAGAAAACATTAAAGTTAGGGTTAGTAATGTTAAGAAACCAGCAAGAGCAATCTAGATTTAAAAAATTATCCAACCAAAAAACCCAGCCCAGTGTTACCAATTCTTTTCCAATGAAAGTAGCGAGCAGCACTAGCTCCAAAAGTCCCTAAATATAGCGAGAAAGTCGTCACGTCGGCAATTGAGGCGATTGACAAAGCGTCAGTATGTGACGAGGTGGGATGAGAATGTGTTCCAATAGGAGTGATATGACATTGTGTCATCATTGGGATGGGAATGGGGAAACTACTTTGTTCGAAGGAAGGGAAGGGAACTGGGAGGAACTGATATGTTACAGCTTTATTATTTAATATACAATTTTTATTACCACTTTCTTTCCACAGCAGCTGGAAGGGCGGGTCCTCGCCATGGTTCACGGTCTGAGTGACCAGCTGAGGTCAGCGTGCTCCAGCGTGGTGTCAAGCGCTCAGGGCCTGCCAGGTGCGGTCCAGGACCAGCTCACCAGCGCGAGGCGATCAGCTGAAGAATTGCACTCGTCTCTGGGGAACACCAGCACCATCACACCCCTCCTTCTGGAGCGGAGCCGTCACCACCTGATCCAAGTACTTAATTGCACCGTGTTGTCTTTACTGCAGTGTTTTGTTTTGCTGCATCAGCTTGGTTAAATATAGTTTAGTGCTTAATTTTCTTTTTTCAATGTCATCATCACTTCTCACAGTTAGTCCTTCTATTAACTTTATAATGGTGCTTGAATAATACCCACAGAGTCTTATTGAACAGGAATTAAACTCCTGCATACTTTAGATAAACAGACATCAGGGCTATCTGCTCATTCATATGCATTTATGAAAGTAGGACGGTCAAGCTTATGTTGTATTGAGTATTCCCTTCCCACAATAAGCTTAGCATATGTTTAAGGTAAAGTTGTTTTGATTATGGTTATGTAATATTGTTGAAACTGATACTATGTGTTTGTTCCCAGGTTCAACAGTCTCTGGATGGTGTCATGGAGTATCTAGTAAACAACACACCACTCAACTGGCTGGTGGGACCGTTCGCCCCCCAGATCACTGAGAAGGCCGAGGGAGATGTGACGATGGAGAAGAGCGGAGCGCACAACTAGACTTTGTTGTGTTTTCCATGAGTTAATCCAGTGGTTCACAAACTGGGGGGCGGGACCCCTAAGGGCCCAGAGCTATAAAAGGGGGGAGGGCACGGCGAGGCTAAATAGAGGAATACAGGAATGAGTCCCAAAACCCGGAAATGAGTTAGCATTTTAACACTTCCGGCTCCATCGTCTCAAAGTCAATTGGTTTTTTTCAATGGGGTTTTTAGTTAGATGCCTGAAATAAGGTCTTTGGTTAACACAAGCTTGAGAGAATTTAATGTTATACCCCACTTATAAATCTTTAAGCTTTTGAATGTCTTAAAAAAGGCGGTTGCTAACAAGCGGCTAAATGAGACTACTAAACGCCATCATGGCGACTCGTCCGCCTTTACAGCCTCGTTGTTTATACTCGCACTCAGGCGACCGTGGTGAAGTTTGTTTATAGCAGAAAAGGTTTGGGAACCACTGAGTTAATCAATGTGATGACAGAAGACTGGTATTTACTGTGGATGGACCAATTAAAAAAAAACATATCTGCTTGCTTTAATAATGAAAGAGGCCTTATATTCTTGTTTTCTTCATGATGCACTAAATTGTTATGAGTTAATGACACTACATTTGTGATGTAGAAGTTAATGACTGAACGCTCTGACGTGGCCATAGAGAATTTATACATTTGTGCACTTTAATATGTATCCTAAAAGATAAAAGTATTTTTTACATATGTTGAAGATCAATCTATGTATGTGCCATACTGGTGTTTAACTAAATATTGTTGGTGCCTAAAAAGAAGTCAAAGTATTCCGAGAACTAAACCAAATTTATGTTGCCTGCAACTAACGATTATTTTCATTGTCGATTAATCTGTTGATTATTTTCTCGATTAATCGATGAATTGTTTGGTCAATGAAATGTAAGAAAATGGAGAAATATGTTGATCATTGTTTCCCAAAGCCCAAGATGACGTCCTCAAATGTCTTGTTTTGTCCACAATTCAAAGATATTCAGTTCACTGTCATAGAGGAGTAAAGAAACCAGAAAATATTCACATTTAAGAAGCTGGAATCAGAGAATTTTGACTTTGTATTCTTAAAAAATTACTCAAACCGATTAATTGATAATCAAAATTGTCAGCGATTAATTTAATAGTAATCGATTAACCATTGCAGCTCTAGTTGCTTATCAGAATGAGGTTTATTTGACTGCAGTTTTTATGCAGCTCTCTCAATGTACTTACACGGAATATAAATAAAAGAATACAATAATAAAATTAAAATGTCTACATTCGGAAGTTGTAACAATACAAATAGTGCAAAGAAATAAATACTGGATGGATATACATGGACTGGATGATTATATACAGTATGTACATGTGGAGATGTTTATATACTGTATTTACACTGAGTAGGATTTATATTTACAGTGACAGGAATCTACTATAAATATAAATCCTACTGTTAACACCAAGACCATTTCAAGGCTCTAAAATTCCCTTTGTGATAATAGAACAAACATAAGCATGCAACTTTAATCAGCTGTAGAGTTAGTAGTGTATTCATTTGTTTTTAGATTTTTGCAGTTTTAATTTCAGTATTTACTGTCTGAACTTTGACGGGTTCTTGGAAGCAGCTAATGAACTGTCAATGAGCTGACATGTCAATAATAAAATTTTGACACATGAATACATTCATAACAGTGTTATGTGTGAGTGTTTTTGTTGTTGTGGTGTTATGGTGTTTTTTTTGTGTTTTTGGTGGGGTGATGGTGTTTTTGGTGTTGTGTTTTTTGGTGTTGTTGAGGTGTTTTTGGTGGGGTGGTGGTGTTTTTGGTGTTGAGGTATTTTTTGGTGTTTTGGTGTTGAAGTGTTTTTGGGTTGTTGAGGTGTTTTTGGTGGGGTGGTGGTGTTTTTGGTGTTGAGGTATTTTTGGTGGGATGGTGGTGTTTTTTGGTGTTGAAGTGTTTTGGGGTTGTTGTGGTGTTTTTGGTGGGGTGGTGGTGTTTTTGGTGTTGTGCTGTTTTTTGTTGTTGAGGAGTTATTGAGGTATTTTTGGTGTTGTACTGTTTTTTGTTGATGTGTTTTTGGTGTTGATGTATTTTTGGTGTTGTGCTGTTTTTTGTTGTTTGGTGTTTTTGGTGTTACGGTGTTTTTGGTGTTGTACAGTTTTTTGTTGTTGAAGTGTTTTTGGTGTTGTCTGCTGGACTTTGCTATGCTGCCTGCTGGACTTTGCTATGTTTGCTGGCTGACTTAAGGTTTGGTGTTGTTGAGGTGTTTTTGGTTTGGTGGTGGTGTTTTTGGTGTTGTTTTGGTGCTTTTGGTGTTGCCTGCTGGACTTTGCTTTGCTCTGTTTGCTGGCTGACTGAAGGTTTTGGTGTTTTTGGTGTAGTGTTTTTGTTGTTGTTTTTGGTGTTGCTTGCTGGACTTTGCTTTGCTATGTTGGCTGACTGACTGAAGGTGTTGGTGTTGTTGGGGTATTTTTTGGTGAGGTGGTGGTGTTTTTGGTGTTGTTTTGGTGTTTTTACTGTTGTTTTTGGTGTTGCCTGCTGGACTTTGCTTTGCTCTGCTCTGTTTGCTGGCTTCCTGAAGGTTTTGGTGTTGTTTTGATGTTTTTGGTGTTATTGAAGTATTTCTGGTGTTTTTGGTGTTGTTTTGATGTTTTTGGTGTTATTGAAGTATTTTTGGTGTTGTTTTGATGTTTTTGGTGTTATTGAAGTATTTCTGGTGGTTTTGGTGGTGTTTTTGGTGTTGTTTTTGGTGTTATTGAAGTATCTTTGGTGTTTTTGGTGTTGTTTTTGGTGTTATTGAAGTATTTCTGGTGTTTTTGGTGTTGTTTTTGGTGTTATTGAAGTATCTTTGGTGTTTTTGGTGTTGTTTTTGGTGTTGTCTGCTGGACTTCGCTCTGCTCTGTTTGCTGGCTGACTGAGACTGAAGGCTTGAATCGATGCTGAGGATGACGTCATGCTCGTTGTTTCGAATGTGTGGAGCTAGCGCTCGCTGGGTAGGAGGCCGCGCGCTCTGCTGGGGGACACAACTTCACCAGATCTTCACCAGACCAGAGGTCGTCTTCAGCCGCCGGTAACCGTGAACCCCAGGTACTGTCTCCATCCTACACCGCTGTGACGGACTCCCGCTGAGCCTAACCGACTCTAAACCCGCTAGGACTCTGCTGTGTCTGTGGCTGAGCTGATTTATGCTAGTTGAGCTAACGTTAGCATGCTAACCACTAGCCTCTTTATTCGATTTAAAACACACAGTTTGTTTACATTGTGTCGCTAAGGACGCTGTGGTTCGTTTATCTCCTTGATTTCCATTATGATGGAAGCTTATTAAACGTCCTTCTCTTTGTGTTTGGTATCCAGTCAGACAGATAAAACCTTCCAGTGCTAATGTTTGCTAATGTTTGCTTTGAGCTATGAAAGCAGAGGACGCACATTGTCTCCAACTGGGGACAGAAAGACAGTCAGCTGGAAGTTGTTTATCTCAGACTGGAAGCAATGCAGCTTTAGCCAGGTTATCGGGTTAATGTATGGGGGTTTATATTACGTTTTCTGGGTGGTTTGGTGTAGACGTGTCTTTAGCTTTTGTTTCCTTTTTGTTAACTTTGTCCTGACCCAAAACATCTTGCATCAACTAGCTGAGCTAGCCTTTGCTTTGCCTTTTTACTCTGAAACTGAGCACCTCTCTTTGTGCCTTTTGTTTTCATTGATGTGAACAGCTCTCCACCTGTTTTTTTTGTCATATTTCCATACATTGTACTACTTTCAAAACTCCTGGTGCATTACCCCTAAATGTTGCAGGAGGAGCATTACATTGAGTGATCACTTCTTACTTTGTTTATTTCCTGTCCATGTCTGAGATTGATTTGGTCTTTTTACATTATTTATAGAAACATACTAAATTCTCAGTTGATGTGAACAGCTCTCCACCTAGTTTCTGTCACATTTCCATAGTGTACTACTTTCAAAACTCCTGGCACATTGTCCTAATGTTGCAGCAGGAGCATTACATTAAGTGATCACTTTGATTTTGTGTTTATTTCCTGTCCATGTCTGAAATTGATTTGGTCTTTTACATTAATTTTTAGAAACATACTAAATTCTCAGTTGACGTGAACAGCTCTCCACCTAGTTTCTGTCACATTTCCATAGTGTACTACTTTAAAAACTCCTGGTGCATTACCCCTAAATGTTACAGGAGGAGCATTGCATTAAGTGATCACTTTTATTTTGTGCCATACGTGTCTGTGATTATTTTAGAAACATACTAAATTCTCAGTTAAAGTGTGACAAAGTCCTGTTCTGCTTTAGTGGCAGAAATTGGAGTTTTTCACTCTGTTGTTGGTGGTGTTGGACAGCCCTAGGCTGCTGGAAGGTGTGGTTTGCCTAAAATAAATCAAAAATAGCTCCACAACTGCCAGGTCTATTATGCATGATCTTGGTCTCTATGGAGATAGGTAAGACCTCAGAGAATTCATCCCCAGTGTAAGTAACATTGTAACTGTTAACTGTGCCTGAGTAAAATGTGATGAACCACAGGAAAAAATTTCATTTTTATCCTCGCCTAAAATGTTTTCTAGATTAGACAGTGGATAACACCAATATAGTAATGATGCTATGCACAGAGATGCCACTGAATTAATTTAGCAACTCCTTGACTACAACTGTGCCAAAGTAGATATAAATAACACAAAGCACATAGATTTTACAAAGGTTTTTAGTAAGGATAGGACCAGGCGGACTCTCCATTTGGCCACTTGGATACCCAAAGTGTGCCAAATGGGTTTTCTACCTCTTGAAAAGGAATCTGGCTATAAAATACTACTGATATCCACTACAGGAGGCTATGTGCACACAATGGAGCCTTTGGCCACGACATTTACCCTGTGCATCATCACATTCTACCATTGTGCAACAGTATAAAATCAATAAAAAACAACTAAATTGTATACTTTTGACTCCAAATGGAGTAGTTTGTTATAATAATAAAAATATAATCAAGTAAAACTTAGATAATAACAATGTAAATAAGATAAACAACAATCCAAAGTCAAGTATGTACATTCAATAAATAATGGTCAAAAATATTATAAAGTAAGAATACAATTTCTCATGTGTTTACTTTGTAACTAAAATATTGAAATCATTGCTAAACTAACACTGTTTGGACAAAATACACTTGGAGTGTTGTTTTAGTAGCATTAAGGCTTTGTCTAGAAACAAATAGGAAAAAAGTCCACCACGGCATTTTATAAAGTTTTTAAGGGCAGTGTTTTAACACACAGCTCAGCCGAACCGGGTTCGTCGGGTAAAAGAGGTTAATTTTGAAGGTATGAACCTGTTTGACAAACCAGCTACAATTAGCAGGTCATCACCCCTTCGCTCACAAGTTAACAAATTTTTTCTCCAACTCCACTCTCATGCTCCAATGCCAGTCTCCAAACTATTTTAGCTTAAAAAGATGAATAATAACCATGTAATCAAAAAGGGCCTGCTAATTACTTTGACTAACTTCTGCAACCCCATTTTCAGGAATATCCTCTCCCGTCCCCCTTGCCCCCTCTGTCAGAGCATGGCTCAGGAGACCAATCAGACGCAGGTGCCAATGCTTTGCACTATGGGATGTGGTTTCTATGGTAACCCCCGCACCAACGGCATGTGCTCGGTCTGCTACAAGGAACACCTGCAGAGACAACAGGGAGGGGGGCGATCCAGCCCCCCGGGAGAGAAAGGTAGGAAGATGGGAGGGACATAAAACCCAGGGGGGTGCTAGATATGGGTCTGTTAGGTGGGAAAGACTTGGAACAGGGGGGTCACTCAAAAACTGTACAGTCGTGGGGGCACTTGCTAAAAGGGGTTGGAGATCAGAGGTAGCAGTAGCTGCCGACACTGTGGCATCAGAAAGCAAGAGAGTGACATCGCCATCTGTTGTTTCACATTAACTCAAAACACATCTGATCATAGTAGACAAACACGGGCAATGAATGGTGATACTTAGAAACAAATAAAGTCCATTGCTCAGGGCCAAAACAACAGGTTCTGTGTTGTTGGTGCTATCAGACTGTTCTGTCCCCACACAGCTGCTACATCACCGGCAGGATCGCCAGGGTCGGCTGGTGTGACTGTGGAGAGTACAACCTCAGAGCCCAGTACAGAGGTGGCAGGAACCCCACCTGAAGAACAAACGAGCAGGTATGTTGACTGACCGGTGGGAAAGAGTCCTCAAAAAATAAATCATTGTGACAGGCAAGACTTCAGAGAACCAGGTCCAAAACTAAGTACAGTAAAAAATAAGTAACGTGACAAGGTAAATGTATCCAGCATCAGCCTACAGAGGGAGAGTGGGTTACATTTATATAAATCATTATGAATCAGTGGTCCTTTTGATGTCATTGCTCAAGGAGAATTATAAACACAATATCCAAAGTGATTTTTTTTTTTTTAAAAACTGATCAGACAAGTTAAGTCATTATATGGAAATAATTGGAAACCTTTGGCCTCTTTTACACAGTGTTTGTCATTCTATTGGACATTTGATTATATTGTTAAAATGCCTGTTTAATGGACTACTAATGAGTAGATCAGTCCATCACTAGCTCCAGCACATTGTGTTCTAATGTGTTCTCATTAGTCCCTTCAGTTCATAATACAAGTACAACAGCAGCTTGTCTCTGCAGAAATCAGAGATGCTAAGCTACTATAAGTATATTCACATGCTACTGCTCAAGATACAATCTTCTCCCTCCTTGTAATCTGACATATTTGCACGCATCAGAGTAAATGTCAGTCAGACATAATGCCAGGTCTGAACTGACTGTGGTAATGTACATTTTATAGCATTTATTGGAGGCATTATGTTTGTAATGTCACTTTGACCATTTATAAAACGTTTTAGTCACTTTAAAAGCTTCTCTGGATTCATTTTGTCTAAATTTCTTGGTGACGGAGTATCTCCGCTTTGCATTTTTCATTAGGTCTGCACATATTAACATTAAACCAATAGCAATAATGTGAGGTAGACGTGTTTGTTTTGCTCTTCATCTGTGAAATTACACACATAATCCTTGTCTGTAACTCTGCAGGTCTTGCTACACCTTACCTACTTAAAGTGGCTTTTATTTTGTATTTATTTATTTATCGTGGATGGGAAGTACTGAACAGTGCTTTCATTGCGTCGTTTGTCTCGCCATTTTCACCAAGTCTTGTGATATTTTTCGAGAGTTTTAAGTATAAGCACCTAACAAAGGCAGAATGAATGAACCATATCATAGAGCTCTCTTGTTTAAAGTTGACACTGAAAGAAAAAGCTAAAGAGTAACGTTCTGTGTTTTAAAGACTTGCTTGAGGGCCCGTTCTTAAAACTGCTGCACAATGTTGAATAATTGTTGCAGCCCTCGTTCATTTTTTTTGTAATTAAGCATTTTGTACGAGCTCTTGTGTGGTTTGCTTTAGTTATGCCAATAAATAATTCTTTGTGAATTTTGATGGGTGAGAAAAGTAGTTGAAGATGACGACGTCTTGGGAGTTCTACGAGGCTGTTTAATAGTTAAAAAAGATTTTGTGTTGTTTGTGCTGATTTTGTTACAAAATGAATCAAACAAGGACAATAGACCAGGGTAGATCTCAGAGAAAGACGACTAGAGGGTTTAATATTTGAGCAGTGACTGTACTGTACATGCCTACATTTCTGAGTGTCCTGGAAAACACAGATAACCCACATTATAATGAACCCAGTTGTCAGAGAAGTTGTTCCAGTAATGGGTTTATATACTTTCCAGACTGTCTACAGAGACATCCACAGTCATTTGTTCCCAGTGTGATGAAATTTTGGAATTATCAGAAGGGATTTGCGCCTGATCTGTCTGCATAATGTGATCACGGATTGTGCTGTGTGTACCGTACGTATGCGCTGTCCCGGTTTCTGCACGCCCTGCCTGTTTGTAGCTGCTTGAGTCTTGTCAAGTTGATTGTGATAGCTCTTCAAAGGCATTTCTCTAAGTAGCTGACGGGGAGCGTGCTGAAACAGATCCATGTAGGTTGTAGTCAAACAAGATGATGGGACAATGTATGCAGCCAAAAAAAAAAATGATTCAAAATTGCAAAAAAAATTCTGTGGTTGGAAAAACCCACTTTATTGTTTAGATTGTGTTCTCTCCATTTCCACATTGATGCCTTGTAATATGTGATTCTGGATGGCAACAAGAGCATCTATGTTGAAGTTAAGAAGGGTATCACTAACATGCAGTTTAAGGGGCCGTTAACATGACGTGTTTTTTGCACCCTCAAATCCATTGTTGTCGATGTTACTGTGAGGGATCTATGGTGCTTGAAATTAATTTATCTTTGTTTAATATAGTCAGTGATGCTTTTACTGCTAAATTACCGCAACTTTGCAGGTTTTGGTTGCTTAGTAACGGCAGGCGCAGCAAACTCTGAAGCACCTTGGATAAAAGGATGAAAGCGGCACCGCTGGCATTTTAGACGCGTTTTTAGACACGGCATGTGAACGGCCTCTAACAAAATATACACAAATCTTTCAGCCATACATTTATTGCAAAAATTTGAATGAGAAAATAATTCCTGTATGGTCTAAAATGAGTTTTCTTTGTTTGTGTTTGTGATGACAGTCCCAGCTCTCCCAGCCCAGTAACTCAACAGATGACAGCTATGAGCATCTCCCAGGATTCAGGAGCCGTAGACTCTGATCGAGCGGAGGCCGAGGAGGGAGAGGAGGAGGGTACTTCCAACAGCTCAGGTAAACCTCATTTCCAAATCAGTCACCTACCCACCATCCACATGAAGTGAGTCACACTCGCAGCTGTGGAGGGCACTTCTTATTAAAGGTACGAATAAACATGTAAACCGTGGGATGCTCTTGCCGCCCTCTACTATAAACATCTCCAAAACAATAAAAACTATACACCCTTGGGATGTTTTATTTTATCCGTCCTCCAGACTCTGTAGCCTGTCTAATCCCACCTTGAAACAAGAGTGTAAGGAAATTGTAGTTATTGTTTGCTGTATTAGTTTGGTTTAACATATAGTTATCCTAGTATAGAAGTATATATTATATTTGAACAAGTAATAGACGGATTGTTTTCTGACTATTGTACTTGGTGCGTTTTTGTTTTTTCCATCAGAGCCAGTGGAGGAAGCAGCACAGGCTTTGTCCGATAGCGACCAAACTCCAGATAAAAACAAGAAAAAGAACCGCTGCTTTTCTTGCCGGAAGAAAGTGGGCCTTACTGGTAAGGAGAAGAATTTCGCACGCACACACATACTGAGTAGAGGTGGTTCAAAGGTTTATGACTCATGGACCTGTTTACCTGAACTTATTTTGAATTTCAGGACAGTTTGTTTAAGACACAAGCAGTTTGTAGTTTTTGATAAACTCATCGCACCTTTTGCAAATCTGAAGCAAGAATTGCCTTATTTGGTTTAATCATGAATCTGGAAAGGGATGATATTCTTGGGCTAATGACATAAAAGTGTCATCTTACTTCATATTTTGATGACGCTGATCAAAACCTTCCTGCCTTTCAGTGTCGGACAAACACAATAGATAACAGTTGGGGAGTTTTTAAAATATCTGTCATCTCTTATCTTAGCTTTGACTTGGATCTAAGCTTTGACTCCGGCATGTTAATTTAATCATGTTTCTTCTACCTAAAAACATCTCTAAAATTGACTCTAAAAAGCCTTTAATTCACCAACAAGATCCAACTCCCAGTCCGTGGTTTGTGTGATGTTTTTACTCCCCAACCCAACACTGGGTACAGAGAGCAGCATACTGCAGGTCAGTGGTGCATTTCACAGTGTACTGCTGGCCTCCCCCTTTTAGTCAAACTGGAGGCTCCAGTCACCATTTAATGTTAGATGGTAATATTTGTATTTTATGCCTGATCCCTCACCAAAACAATGTGAAAATGGGCCTGAATGCAGCCTGATAATGGCAGTACCCTCCGACCTTTATGCACGTTCTGTCTTACCCTCTTAAAAGCAGTTTAAGAGCAAATCTACTCCGACAGTGGTATTGGTTGTTAAACAACAGATATGCACTAAAGCATAATAATGCAGGCTGAGCTTTTTTAAAGTTAACGAGAAGATACTGGCATCATATCAAACTAGAAAACCTAAGGAATCCATTGGTACCAACCATGTCATAATAGCTTGTCAGGAAGGAGGTTAAATAATGCTCCAAACTTACGCTAAATTTTGGAGAGAAAAACTGGCAAGGCCATTTTCAAAGGGGTCCCTTGACCTCTGACCTCAAGATATGAAAATGGGTTCTATGGGTACCCACGAGTCTCCCCTTTACAGACATGCCCACTTTATGATAATCACATGCAGTTTTGGGGCAAGTCATAGTCAAGTCAGCACACTGACACACTGACAGCTGTTGTTGCCTGTTGGGCTGCAGTTTGCCATGTTATGATTTGAGCATATTTTTTATGCTAAATGCAGTACCTGTGAGGGTTTCTGGACAATATTTGTCATTGATTTGTGTTGTTAATTGATTTCCAATCATAAATATATGCATACATTTGCATAAAGCAGCATATTTGTTCACTCCCATGTTGATAAGAGTATTAAATACTTGACAAATCTCCCTTTAAGGTACATTTTGAACAGATAAAAAATGTGTGATTAATTTGCGATTAATCACGATTAACTACGGACAATCATGCGATTTATCGTGATTAAATATTTGAATCGATTGACAGCCCTAAAAGGAACCTGTCACCCCGTAGAGGTCAGTGCAGCAATACTTGTCCTCTGTACAAGAATTAGTGTGCAAACTCTTTAAATGTATAATGATGTACGTATATAATAAAGCTTGTGTGTTGACTGACCTTTGTTGCTTCTCTCTACTGAAGGTTTTGACTGTCGCTGCGGGAACCTGTTCTGTGCCATCCACCGTTACTCTGACAAACACGACTGTCCCTACGATTACCGGAGCGCAGCCGCTGCCCGCATACGCAAGGAGAACCCCATCGTGGTGGCTGAGAAAATTCAGAAGTTATGAGGACTGAGTGCAAAAACAACAAAAAGTCTCTGACTTTGTGAATTTGAACAATGGCGACTTGGATGAAAAACACCTGATATCATGGCTTCATTTGTTCATGGTAGTCTAAGACGGGCGGGGTGGGGTGGTGAGGTTGCAGCCACTGTCCAGACGCTTCCCTTACTAGCATCTCCCTCTCTCTCCACTAGTGACTGCAGCTGAGCGTTTCTGTGTGTGTGAGTGTTTGTATGAAAGTGTGTGTGTGTGTGTGTGTGCGCACATTTGCTTGAGAGTCGGGGAGAGCGCCGTAGGGGCCTGGCGGACATTAGTGTTGCTGTGGGGAGGGAAGGCTTTTGATTTTAGCCCTTTTTGTTTCTCAACTTGGGGGATCGTGTGGTTTTATTTTTATACAATCCCTGTAAGGCAGTTGAAACGAGACAGGGGTAAGCTGTTGAGGAATGTGTCACGGCCTGGATAACGACACAGAGGTCAATTAAGGTCTAACAAGTTAAAAAAAAAAAACCCAACTGGGAGATTTCATGTATCAGCAAGACCTTTTAAGGGCTTTGGAATATTTTTTTTTTTTCTCCCCCCAGAATGAAAATGATGTCAACTTCTTGTCAAATTGGCATAGATTTTTTTCCCCTCCCACCTCTCTATGGGTCACCATACATTGAACTCCCACATCTCAGCATTTTCCAGAAACGTTTCTCTTTGATATATTGACTTATCATACTGATATTGGGTGCATGAACAGTTATTGGAGGGGGAAGGTAGGGGAGGGCAAGGGTAGGGGAAACTGAGAACCTTGACTTAACTGAGTGATTGAATTCTGTTTTTTTTTTTTTTTTCTGTTTTAATGAGCGTATGACATCAGAAGATCTATATTAATATATTGTAGTTAGCTTGAATTGTGTGATTGCATTCTATTTATTTTTTATCGTTTGGTTGGTCTGTGCTGGAGGATTGGCAGCATGTGTCAGCAAATCATTAAGATTTGCACTTTAACCTTTTCAATTATATTTAAGTAATTCCATCTTGATTATATAACCATTGAATAAAATAAAAAAAATACACAAGCTCTGACATGATGGAGTAGAGTCCAGTTAAGCCGTTAACAGTTACAGTTGTGCAGTAAAAAAACGTCCATAGTTTTGGATTTGGAAACAAAAGCACAACAAAAGTGTGTCAACTGCAGAGCACAAAATAATGTGCCACACCTACTCAGTTTTGTTCAGCATCTGGGTCATTTGCAGTTTATATTTGATCTGTACAGGCTCGCTGAAGAAATTGCCTGAGTGATGAGACGTTCTGTTTTAGTTAAAAGGCGGCGTGTTCTCCTTGAATGCCCTTTTTCTGTTTTGTGGAGTGAAGCTCCACGTTTCTGTAACCACCAGCAGACCACTGACACATGCTGAATGAAAACTGACCTGGGGGTCGCAGTGACTCTACACGTTGACACACCTTCTGCTCAGCTAAAGTCAAGACTGTCGCACTGCTACAGAGTCGCGTGCTGTGCTTTTACAAACGATTCAGACGAGTCCTTACAACAAAGACCGCCTCTAGCTAGCTGCTTCTACGAAGATCAAACTTAAAAACCTGCATGTGTGCAGCCAAACATACAAGTTACCGTTTTGTAACCGGCTGCACAGTTTGAGATGAAGCTGGAATGTTTAAAAAGCCACACAGCAGTAGCACAATGCATGGCTGGAACCGTAAGGTTCAAGTTTAACAGGGCTCTACAGTTGTTTCTTTCTCCAAATGTAAATACCATATGGCTCCTATTCATATAGTATAATCTTAATGTAGAGTTTTGCCAGGTAATAAAGGTGGGGGACTAAGGTGAAGAATAGTACTGTGTGTATAAAAGTGCTTTTCATAATTATCCCCAAAAAAAAAATTAATGTGCCACAAATGGCACTGATCTTTTTTCCCCATCTTGTTCCCCCTTTTTATTTACAAGTTATTAACCAAGTCCATTTCCAAAGTATATTCAGTATCTGGCTTCTATTCTACAATATTAGTCAGATTGTTAACAAGCCCCTTAAGCTTTAATAACCTCGCTGAATTACACAGTTATCCCAGTCCATGCTTTCATCCTGTTACTGAAGTCTATTCATAGCGTAGCGATAATACTGAAAGTTTAAAAGAAAGGCCCCTTTGGAGACGCAGAGGGGCACTTGAGGTTTCATCTTTTCATTATCACAACTTTCCTTGTAGATGTTGCTCGATCTCGGTTATTAAATATTTATGAAAGAGCTGCAGAAACAAGGAATTTGCAGAGTATGTATTTTCAAAATAAGCCAATGCAGAATGTATTGGACGTGAATGACTCTTCCTTGTATACACAGAATATCACGATGGACCTGATTGAGTTTAGTTCTTGGAAAATTGGCCTTCATCATAAGTCATGTTTAAGTCCTAGTATGGCTGATGGACGTGTATTAATGGCTTTGTGACTTGGCGTGCCAACACCGAGAGCGTTTACCCAGGATAAGCTGGTCATCTAAAGCCCCTGACTGTGATTTAAATACCACTGGTGGAAACTTGAAATTCAGGATGTTAAATATTGTCATATTCAGGGGGAACGTGTGGTGTGGTGTGGTTGGAGCAGCTCTGCAAACGTTGTATCTTATATTTTCCAGAGTATTCAAGCTTGCCTGCTGGGTTGATGACCGTTACAAAATATTGTCACCTACAAAAAACGCTCAGTTTTCCTTTTACAGATTGAAAGCCCTTTCAGAGTAAAAGCCCTTTTTACTTGGGATGATTGTTCAGTTCTGTAAATCGCAAGGTTTGCACTTGTTTTCTATTGACTGCTCATATCAAACCCCCACCTCCTTTATTTTCTTAATGAACATGGGCAGTTTGAATGTAAACCACCATAATTCACATAATCAGCTGTTATGTCATTTATCAAACTACTCGGCCCTGATACCGTCTACGTTTTTTGGAGGCCCAATTTTCTTTCTGTTCATTTGATTTGGGACAGTTGGATCACTCGGATAAGTTTGTGATGAAGGACTTGGCACCAGCATTTAAGGCAACCATACCTAAATAATCTAGATATTATCAGTACATATACATCTCTCTTCCTTCCTTCCTTCCTTCCGTTCTGTTGCTTCGATAGAGTTTTGATGTCTTCAATCCCGTCTTTAGCACAACCTTTCATAGTCGACGTCTTCATCGTGCGAGGGGTTTTGATTGATAATAATGATAAACCGGTCAGTCGTGACGAGTCTGGTTGAAATTCAGCTTCACCGCAGAAGAAAGTAAAAAGACAAAATGACGAGGACTTGATTCATTCTGTCTTTTCAAGATGAGCTTGAGGGACATCAAATGAAATCTAACAATGTTCACAGAGCTGTAGTTCTTGTCCCTTTGGCACTCCAGTCCCCCAGAAACACCACCAGATATCTTTTTATTTTGTTTTCTTTAAAGATTTAGGATTGTATGATGTGTAAGAGTAAGTATAAAACAATAAATTCACAAAGTTTATTTTAAATTACACTTGTCTTTTGTATTTATTTATTTGAATGTTGTTAAAGATTTCCAGAAAACCAACTCTCTTATATTTAGTGGTATATAGTTACAAGCATGCATGACTTCTTTGCTGCTCCAGTACATGTTCATGCTGTGGCCCCACTGCTTTGTACTTGTATATTGTTTCCAAATACAAAGCAAAACACTATAGGCACAAATGGTACAATAGCACCTAATGTTCAGCTCCGATGCATGATGTAAGAGGAACTGACACAAAGCCATTTGACTGTACTGAATTACACACTTATTCTGTTATTCATGAAAGTATTACAGTATGTCACCTTGAGTTCTTGACATCACTAGATCAGGAAAACTACATAGAATTGACCAATTGCATATTTTTTACACCAAAACATGCCAATAACTTGTCCTGGAGAGTGATTGAATGTGGTGTGCAAGTGATAAAACAAGGGGCTGCTGAATTTTTAGATGCTGTAAGCACTACAAATCTAATTTATAGTGGGGTGCAGGCAGATATCTCCAAGATTTGATATCTCAGAACCAAGATGGGCAAATAAAACCAAAACTATAGCAGGATCTGGAGCACACAGCTTTTGATAAGGGTGCAACATAAAGTATGTCTGTCATATCATCAGAGTAACATAAAGACTGATGAATCTTTCCAAATCCTGCCTCAGATGTCCTGTTTATTGAGGCACTGGTTTGAGCTTTGAGTTGGCTGAATGGATGCCAAAATCTAAAATTAATTAAAAAAATTAATAAATAATAAACACATAAGTAAATAAAAAGGAAAATTAAACCGAAGAGTAAATAAATAGGGTAATTAATACACAGATAAATAAAGAAGCAAATTAAATCAGCAATATCAATTTATGTGACGTCTTATCAATTAATCAATGGCTACATTTATTTTTAATATTATTTTTGCTATATTTAATGACATTTATTAGGGCTGTCAAAGTTAATGCAATAATAACGCGTTAACGCAAAATTGTTTTCACAACACTAATTACTTTAACGCATTAATTAACCATGTCATACTAGCTTATCGTGAAGGAGGTTGAATAACACTCCAAACTTGTGCTAAATTGCTAAGAGGAAAAACTGGCATGGCCATTTTCAAAGGGGTCCCTTGACCTCTGACCTCCAGATATGTGAATGAAAATGGGTTCTATGGGTAACCACGAGTCTCCCCTTTACAGACATGCCCAATATGATCATCACATGCAGTTTGGGGCAACTCAAAGTCAAGTCAGCACACTGACACACTGACAGCTGTTGTTGCCTGTTGGGCTGCAGTTTGCCATGTTATGATTTGAGCATATTTTTTATGCTATTAAATGCTAATAAATATATACATACATTTGCATAAAGCAATTTGCCCACTCCCATGTTGATGAGAGTATTAAATATTTGACAAATCTCCCTTTAAGGTACATTATGAACTGATAAAAAATGTGTGATTAATTTGTTATTAATTACGATTAAATATTTTAAATGATTGACAGCCCTAATATTTATTTATTTATCGAGTCATTTATTTATTTTTGATTTTGGCAGGTTCCGTCCTTCATAGTGCAGAGCTTCCCTCTCCCTAAACTAAAACTATCTGAATTGATAGATACTAATAGAGGAAAGTGACAAACAATGTCTTTTGTAATTTGGGTGACCCGACCCTTTAACCTGAAAAGAGGTCTTTTCAGCCAGAATAACAATATAAAGCAACTGTGTGAGGCTGTGCACTGTACAGGGCCTGTAACAAGGTGGCCTATTTCTGTTTTGGCCATGCATCCATGGCTATATAATAAAATAAAGTTTGAAAGGCTGACACTTGCAGTTCTCTGTAATAGGTAGTAAAGGTGGTTCTTGTGCCAGCAAAGCTTCTTCCTTAGAAACTCACAGGAAATGTCCTCTGTGTTTATGTGTGTACATCTATCTCTATAAGGACCAATTTGAGTTTTAGACCTTCAGAGAGGACATTTTGGCTTGTCCTCTCCTCTTCCAAGGCCTTTTTTATAGCTCAGATTTGTTTTTAAGGTTTAGAGTTAGGTTAGACGTTATTTCCGGCGTGGATTGAGTGACGCTAGAGAACTTGCTAGAGAACTTGCTCATAATCAAGTGTAGACCACACAATGTAAATGTCACATAACGCTGACTTCCTGTTGCTAGTAGGTGGCGCTATGACTATGAGCCAATTGCCTTTAGATGTCCTAAAGGTCTGGACTGCTATGAAGTAGGTCAAGTTACAACAGTTTGTTGTTTAATGGCAAATCATGTTAATTCTCCGCCGTGCCACGTCACAACCGTTTTATGAAAACTCAAACTTTTCATCGCAATGGTCTTAAGATTGTACTGACCAAATATGAAGTAAATCGGGTTAAATGTGTAGGAGGAGGAGTTCTGGAAATGCCTTAAAAAAATACACGGAAAAATCTTGTAAGATTAGGAAAGAGGTACAGAGTCAATTTAAGGCGAGAGACCTCTAACAACCAGCTATTGCCATCTCCCATCAGGTTAAGATTAGGAAAGAGGTTTAGGGTTAGTTTAGGATGAGGGAGCTCTAACAACCAGCTATTCTCCTGTCTAAACCAGTTAGGGTTAGGAAAAAGGTCAAGGGTCAAGTTAGGCAAGGCTCAGCCAAATGGCAAAGGTTAGGATAAGGGGCTAGGGAATGCATTATGTCAATGAATGTCCTCACAAAGATAGAAGTACAGGGAGGTGCGTGTGTGTGTGTGTTTTGGATAATCATGTATTCCCGTCAGGTATTACTTTATCACAGTTGCCTACACAAAGATACACAATGACTCATCTTCTTCTTTGTTTTAAAAAACAAATGCATTTACTGTAATAAGCTCCCACCAACTTGAATTAATCATTCTGCTACTTAGCTTTTTTCTTTCAAAAGTGCAAAATGAAAACAATTAAGTTCAATTATGTCATCTTTTACCAACACTGTCGCCCACACTGATAACAAGCTTCCCTTAATTGTCCAATGGAAACTCCTGACGTCACTTCTCTCAGCTGTCGCTTCCGGATGCGATGAAACGGGCAGAGAAGAAGAAGAAGAAGGAAAACACCGCACGTACATACATGGATTAATTTAAATTGAATTAAAGTGCGCCAGTGGTTAGAGTCCAAGATGGTTGCAGATAGTGCGTGTTTAAAGTTCTTAAAGTCCTCATAGTTCTCATATGGGGGTCAGCCTGGGTTGTGGAGCCTGATGGCTACCAGCATGAAGGACTGACCCAGGCGCTTTGTGTTGTGCTGAGGGGGGATGGTCATGTATTCCCGTCAGGTATTATTTTATCACAGTTGCCTACACACACAGATACACCATGACACATCTTTTTCTTTGTTTTAAAGGGACTGTTTGTAACTTCTAACACGTATAAATCTACCGGGTCGGTGTCCCATGCGTGCTCGCGTGTGACTACACTGTTCAGACAAGACTCCGACACAAACTACACGGAAGCACCAAAACCGCAAAGTTCTATCTAGTGAAGCCCGTCTGTTAAACAGTGTCAACTCTTCCTGCTCCAGCCCCCCGACCACGGGGAAGACACAGGGGAGACCGTAGCTTTGGTCTCCAGGACCGGAGTCTCTGCTGTACTCTGCTCCGCTGTCTGCCTTCCTCCACTCACACAACGCGCGCGTTCTCGCGCTCCACCTCATGTGCATGCCCGCACACTCCACACTGCAGGAGAGTTAGTAGCTCTGAGAATATCTAGTGAATGTACAGTGGACGTTTGTGCAGAAATAAATGCTGCAGCTCCTCCAGACCAACAGAGGTTTCCCGTGTCTTGTGAAGTGACGGAGCTCTACAGAGAGTTACGTTGTCTTCTCGTTACCGACCGGGTGCCGGTGTCTCCTCTGCTCTCTCTGGCTGCGGGCGGAGAGAGCAGGGAGACACGCTGCAGAGCCCCGCTGCTTCAGCCTGCACTTAGGCAGGAAAAGCCAACACTAGGATCAGATCTAAATCATGTTCATGGAGAGACCTTCGTCTGGTCAGATAACATTACTGCCAAGCAGCGTAAATATAGAGTGATATTGTGGTTTTAGCTGATGTGTTTCGCCTCACTGTTTTGAGCGATGCTCGTTCAGGTATATTTAGAGCGAGCAAGCGCGAGCCCGACGCTGACTTTCGTTGATTTCACGGCCACAGGTGTCGCTGTTAACAAGCATTTCTGAAAGTTACAAATAGTCCCTTTAAGGCTCAGACAAATGGCAAAGGTTAGGATAAGGGGCTAGGGAATGCATTATGTCAATGAGTATCCTCACAAAGATAGAAGTACAGTATGAGTGTGTGTTTTGGATGGTCATGTATTCCCATCAGGTATTATTTTATCACAGTTGCCTACACAAAGAAACACGATGACACATCTTCTTCTTTGTTTTAAAAAACAAATACATTTACTGTAATAACTTTAATTAATCATTCTGCTATTTAACTTTTTTTTTTCTCTTCAAAAAAGTGCAAAATGAAAACACAATTAAGTTCAATGACGTCATCTTTTTACCAACACTGATAACAAGCTTCCCTTAATTGTCCAATGGAAACTCCTGACGTCACATCCTGTCAGTCAGCTATCGCTTCCGGATGCGGTGAAACGGACAGAAGAGAAAGAAGAAGGAAAACACCGCACGTACATTCATGGATTAATCCAACTGACCAGGCGACACATCACTATAAATGACAGAGGACACACCAGCAACCGGTCACAATGGATCCACGGAGACTAATAACCATCTATAAGACTGAATAGCGGTGTTTATCGGTGTTTAACGTCGGAGGATCGGTGCTTTTACCGTGTTTATGTGTCCTGCTAGCTTAAGCCAACGTAGCGTTAGCTGGTGAACGTTAACGGCTCCTCTCTCCGGTAAAACAGCACCGTGTCGTTATTATTGATATATAACTCGTCTCTACAGGTGATAACAGAGCTTGACAGCGTGTTTTATTGTCAGTGAAAGGCGTTTTAAGTAGTTGTTTTTGGTCACATTGGAAACTGCTCTTTAAAAAGAAGGACAGAAGTTTTCCTTATAATATCCAGAGCTGAAGGTTTAGATGGCAAAATGGATGTGATCTGGACTTCAGTCTCCTCTCAGACAACACAGCAGATAGTTAGTAAATAACGCTTCCTGTTGGTGTCAGCTGTTAGGCTCCACTACGTTTTCCTCCTTCTTCTTCTGCTGACAGGGCAACTTTACAAACAAGTGTCCTGTGTTTGAAGTGGAGCAACTCTTCCTTGTTTTTGTTTTTTGTTGAGGCACAACTTCTTCTTTTTTTTTAAACTTAGACTATAATAAGCTCTTCAGATCAACAGGTAGGTCTACTGTTGCTGTCATATACATGTATTGTATGTTATTCTGGTGTGTGAAGTTGAGTAACTTGTTGAAGTGGAGCAACTCTTCCTTGTTTTGTTTTTGTTTTTGTTGAGGCACAACTTCTTCTTTTTTTAACTTAGACTATATAAGATCTTCTTCAGATCAACAGGTAGGTCTACTGTTGCTGTCATATACATGTATTGTAATTCATCTTTGATTTTGGCAGCCATATCGTACATGAGCCAACTCAAAGCTCAAACCGGTATCTCAACAAACAGGACAACTGAGGCAGGATCTGGAAAGATTCATCAGTCTTTATGTTACTCTGATGATATGACAAAGACATACTTTATGTTGAAATATGCTCCAGATCCTGCCATAGTTTTGGTTTTATTTGCCCATCTTGGTTCTGAGATATTAAATCTCGGAGATGTCTGCCTCCACCTAAAAATTTAATTTGTAGTGCTTACAGCAGCCCCTTTCTTTATCACTTGCACACCACATTCAATCACTTTCCAGGACACGTTATTGGCATGTTTTGGTGTAAAAAGATGTGATTGTTTTTTGATTTGTTGAGGCACAACTTAATTTTTTAACTTAGACTATATAAGCTCTTCAGAACAACAGGTAGGTCTACTGTTGCTGTCATATTAATGTATTGTATTGTTTGGGGTGATGTCATGTGGTGGCTCCACCCAATAATTATTCTCATAATCTTTTTATTAGCAGCTCAAAAATATGTTCAATGCAAGGCAGCTTTATTTGTAGAGCACATTTCAGCAACAGGGCAATTCAAAGTGCTTTTCATAAACATTCAAGAACATTGCGATTAAGTGCAAAAGAACATTAAGACATAATTAAAACAGTTATAAAAACATTAAAGATAAGAAAATAAAAAACAAGCTAAAAATAAAAGCTAGGATAGAAGCTAAAATAGAATATAACAAGAGTAAAAGCTTTAGTGCAGTATAAGATCATTATCTGGTTTAATAAAAGGCAGCAGCAAACCAGGTTAGTCCCATTGAGATCAAAGATCTCTTTTACAAGAGAGACCTGGCCAAGATGGCAGCAAGACAGTTATAGTGAAAGTCAACACATAAATTAACAACATTAAAACTTGCTCATACAAAACACTTGCACACAGACAACCTGGACTTCAGCGATTTCACCAGAGCCTTAAACTCATTCAAGGTAACCAAGTTTTGAAGTTGAAGATCAGATTGTACATTATTCCAAGCGGTAGGTGCCAAAAACCTAAAAGCTTTCTTTCCTAATTCAGTCCGTACTTTGGGAACAACAAATTGCGAAATGTCCATAGAACGAAGATTATGACTTCCAGTTTTCCTTTTTTAAAGTGAAGACAAGTAAGAAGGAACTAAACCCAAATCTATTAGTTGATAGACAAAAAAATAATAATAATCAGCAACTATATTGATAATTGATTCCTTGTTGATGTCTTAAAGGGAGATTGGTCAAGTATTTAATACTCGTATCAAAATGGGAGTGGGCAAATATGCTGCTTTATGCAAATGTATGTATATGTTTATTATTGGAATAAATTAACAACACAAAACAATGACGATTATTGTCCGGAAACCCTCACAGGTACTCCATTTAGCATAAAAAATATGCTCAAAACATAACATGGCAAACTGCAGCCCAACAGGCAACAACAGCTGTCAGTGTGTCAGTGTGCTGACTTGACTATTACTTGCCTCAAACTGCATGTGATTATCATAAAGTGGGCATGTCTGTAAAGGGGAAGACTTGTGGGTACCCATAGAACCCATTTTCATTCACATATCTTGAGGTCAGAGGTCAAGGGACCCCTTTGAAAATGCCAGTTTTCCTCGCCAAAATTTAGCGTAAACTGATCCTGCTACAAAAAGAAATTGGCATTATTATCGCGTTAACTTTGACAGCCCTACTTATAATCTTTACATGTTACAAATTAGCTGTTGTAGAAACATTGTCATCATGTTGCCACTTTGACTGAATGCATTATACATTACATTGTAATAAGTATCTCATTGTGTGAACACTGGGATGATGTGGATTCATTAGCACACTGATTCCTCTTGTCTTCCTCCTGCACGCTGAAGGATGAATGGCCTGTCTCTCAGCGAGCTCTGCTGCCTCTTCTGCTGCCCGCCCTGCCCCAGCCGCATCGCAGCCAAGCTCGCCTTCCTGCCCCCTGAGCCCACGTACGCCTTCCTCCCAGACCCAGAGACCGGCCCCGCTGCAGCGGGGGCAACGGGGACGGCCAGCCTGCGGGCGCGGAGCGGCGCAACGGTTGCTGGAAGCGGAGGGGCCGGGACTGTGGAGGGGAGATGGAAGCTCCACATGACGGAGCGAGCGGAGTTTCAGTACTCGCAGAGAGAGCTGGACACGATAGAGGTGTTCCTCACACGATCCAGCCGAGGGAACCAAGTCGGCTGCATGTACATCCGCTGTGTTCCTAATGCCAGGTAGGTCGTTTGAAAGGTTTACGCACCTTTTGAGTCAGCGCGGTAACAGTTAAGTGACTGTGTGTTATAGATCACAGCTTGCGTGACCTTTGTTATTCATTTTTTCGACACTGTGTCACACTTCCTCAGAAGTGTTTCCACACCCTCCTTCCTTGTCAGTCTTCTTCCAGCCACATCCAGGTCTACTTCCTTTACTTGCATCCCTGTTGACTCAGCTGACTCCAAGATAGTCTATTCCTGCTTTTCCGTGGATCACTTACATTTATTTTAACAGTTTTATTCTTCAAAATGATTCTGTTTTCTATCATTGTTTGTCATGTAGGTTTGTAGGAACTCGAATGTTGAGTTTCACTGGCGCCTGGTAATTTTGCTTCACGATAATGATCATATCACGCTAACAAAATATCCAGTGAGTCAGAGATTAAACATTTTCAGCTATCTGGCTTTCTTTCCTGTAGATGTGTGTCATTGAATTTATTGGCAGTGATTGGTAGATGGTTTTATGAGAAGTGATCATATCATTTAGCAGCAGAAGTTTTACTTTATGATGTACTGTACAAGTATTTAACTTCAGTTTTATGCCCATCCTGCTGCACTGAGCTGCTGCTGATTAATTTACTAAATCAATTAAAAAGACATGGACAGGCTTGTGTTACAGTCTGTGTGCCCTTGTATTAATGTCTATCTAGTATTACACAAGAATGACTCCAAACTAGACCCGATATGGCAGAGTCATTGTTGTGCCACATTCTGAGTGGAAAGGCCACGAGCGAAGCTGTGGGCCGTACGGGTTCATAAACAAAACCACTGAGGGAGGATTTCAAAACGGTCAGTGTGTAGAGAAAGTATCGGATTTCTCAAGAGAGCACAACATGCATTCATGAATAGAAGGCGAGGGCTGGATAACCCAGCGCTTATAGTGGATACCCTGCTTCTCAGGTTGAACAAAATGTCTAGAAGTAAGAGTCATTTGACAAGCGTGGTAAACCAATCCTCCAACATGCTGCACTTTAAGACAAAGGCGCGTTGGCACGGAGTCAAAGTAGCCTCGCTCCTAACAACAGGTTGCTTATGGTTTGATTCAGTGTCGAGTTACCAGGTCGACGAACTGGATTGCGTTTGAGTCAGTTTGTGTCTGTTTTGATGTTATTTTTAATCCTTCATGTGACTCTTTCTGCTTCAAATGAAGTCCAGTAGAATCTCCAGTGTCTATACAAATGATGTGGCATATGCACTTGAACAAAGCCTCAACTAAAGATGCTAATTTTTATTAGTTTCTTGTGGTGTTTTCTAGTCCTGTAGGACCACTATTTTAAAGGCCAACTTCGTTATTATTCAACCCTATTTCCCCATGTGTTTGTGTCTAACAGACTAATGACTAAGTGACTTCTGTCTGTCTGTCTCCATCTCCCCTGTTTCAGTGCCTGGGACAGGGCTGCTGCCGCACTACTGCACTTAGACACACACAACAAACAGCGATATCCGTCTGAGAATAACTACTAATAATTAATGTTGAATATGAATAATGAATAATGTTGTGGGGTTATTCCTTATTTCATGGGCTATTTGGGGTTTTATACATTATTATTAGCTTTGAAACATTTGAGTCACCTAGATAAAAGGTTTTATTTCTCTGTAGGGTCCTTTCCATAATGTTGTCAGACACTTATAATAACAACCTGAGTCCATTAGTGGCAAAAACAAGCACTTTTAGTGGACATAACGTTACATTGACGCTGCTCACTTGCCCTCACGGCTTGTCCATATTAGTCACTTAGACACTAAAACATGAGAAAATAGGATCCAGGTTGAAAGATACAGAAGTTACCCTTTAGGAAATGTAAAGGATATTTCTCATGTAACAATAATAACCACAATATAATTGTCAATAGACTGCTAATATTTTCAACTATAACTAAAGTACTTGTCAGGGATTGTTGGCCCATCTACTAACCGGCGTCTATTGTATGTGTACCCTTTCAGATTTACAGTGCTCTTCTCCCACGGCAACGCAGTCGACCTTGGCCAGATGAGCAGTTTCTACATCGGCCTCGGCACTCGCATCAACTGCAACATCTTCTCCTACGACTACTCAGGCTACGGCGCCAGCACCGGCAAGCCCTCTGAGAAGAACCTCTACGCAGACATAGATGCCGCCTGGCACGCACTGCGCACGCGGTATGTCACGATATAATTAAGCCATATGTGTCCTTCCAGTGGTGATTAATTATACGGCGTCTTGCTCTGCTGAGACAGGACGCATAGTTTAGATTAGGAGCAAATCAAACCATGTTATGGATGGATTCAAATATCACTGCATTTTCTCAGGGGACAACACTCCTGTCTTCCGAAGAAAAAGCAAAAAGGGGGTGAAAAATGAAGATAGGCAGAAGAGGGTTGAGTAAAGATAAAGGTGTGAATCAAGGTGTCAGAGGTTGTGATCAGGACAGAGCTGAGATGAAGAGAGAGTGTGGACAGATGCCGTGGGAATAAAAGAGTGAGAAGGATGGATGAAAGGAGGGAGGGAAGGCTACGGGGGGAGAGAGATGTCTCTCAAGGACGTTGTGATGTGATAAAGTGTCTCATTAGTGAAAGCGGAGCCGCCTTAATGCGACTGTAGCCCGCGGAAGACATGACACCACCGAGCATTGACTAAGGGTTGGTTGAGGTGAATTTACATTTGGGTGTCGCTGTCACTTTTCACTGTAATGTAATTTTAGCATATTTATTAAAACATCTTTTCATTGGATGTTCTCAAAACTCTGCAATTAAAATCATTTTCATTATAATATATATATCAGGGCTGCCAGTAGATTAAAATAATTAACCGCAAACTAATTGCACATTTTTTTTATCTGTTCAAAATGTACCTTAAAGGGAGATTTGTCAAGTATTTAATACTCTTATCAACATGGGAGTGGACAAATCAACAAATTGTGTGTTAACATTACATTATCACGTTAACTTTGACAGCCCTATTATATATATATATATATATATATATATATATAGACTAAAGCTAGTGAAAAACAAAACATATTTCTATACAGTGCTACTGCCACTGTGTATGTGTCACTGCTGTACTTGTTTTGCTACAAGGCACATTAACCTGCACTATAATGGCTTCTCTGTATCTTTGGTGTTTAACCAGGTATGGCATCAGCCCAGAGAATATTATCCTGTACGGACAGAGCATTGGTACAGTACCCACTGTGGACCTGGCGTCACGGTACGAGTGCGCTGCCGTGGTTCTTCACTCGCCTCTGACGTCTGGCATGAGAGTGGCCTTTCCCGACACGAAGAAAACGTATTGCTTCGACGCGTTCCCCAAGTAAGTCTCTGCCGAGTGTCGGTTTATTTTCTCTCTCTCTCTCATCGTACCCTTTTCAAACCAGTCTCTTATCAGCCTCAAATATCAAATGGTTTGACATTCAAATTCAAATGCTATTCATTACATTTGTGTGTTTTAGTGCATGGAATGGTTAAGTTGACAAATAGATAATTGTCTGTAAGGATAACATGTTTGTCAAAGACATCTTTCTACAACAACAGAGTCTTTATACTCTCCTCTGTCTCCTTCTGTGTCCCATAAAATCCTTAAATAAGGTGTTCTTGTAAACATGATACACACACAGAGATTAAGCAGACTATTTTGCTGCCAGTTGGCATTTCCACATAATTACAGATCTGCCAACAGAAAAAGCGTAATTGCTACTTGCACTCGTGAAAGTGTTTCTTATCCAAGACAAACATCTGCGCTGAAAGAACAGCTCCTGCGCTTTTTGTTTGTGCTGTAATTTCAGTGTTAATGTCTTTTCCTGATTAGTGTGTGTGGATGTCATTTTTATTATATATTTTCATAGATGTGAGTAAGCCACCCAAAATACTGTAGTATTTCAGAGAAGAACTGTGTTGTCTTGCAGGACGGCAGCAACTGAAATCTCTTTCACTTTAGTCTAAAAGTGACCTCGCATGAGTGCAATCTTAGTTTATCTTTAACTTTTAACAAGAGTGTAGGACTTGCAGCCTGTTACTTTCCGGTAATAAAGTCTTTTTTCAACTTAATTGACAGTGAATGTCAGTTTACAGTGTTAATTTAGACCTGCAGCTTACACTGTGACAAGAAAAAAACAGGAAAATGTTGGTATTAATAAGCCGTAAAAGTGAAACACTAAGTAGCAGGTTGTGAAATTGAGTACTTTTTGGCGCTGTACCTGTTAGAGATTCTTTTATTGCTTCATATTCAGTTCCAACCTCCTCTGAAGAGATTTGTGTGTGACTCTAATGTGGGTGTTCACCGTAATGTGTGTTGCGCTACTGTGTTTTTATTTTTAAATCTTGGCCACTGAACAGATTCCCTTGGCGGGACGGTAACAACGGCGAGTAATGCTATCATTAGTGAGGCTCTATCCCTTCTGTTCACGTTGTCAGTTTAGTTTTAGTGGCTGCGTCTGACGGAGGTCAATAGCAGCGCACTGCCAGCCTTAACGCAGAGTCTAGTCCCAGATGGCACAAGTGGGTGAGGAGGAGCAGAGGTGGAAGGAAAGCAGGGGGATGCCTTGCTGTGTGTGTAGTGAGCTGAGAAAGCCTCCAGTGTTCGCTTGTTGTTCACATTCAGAGTGGGCAGCTGGCATCCCTCCTTCCTCTGTGTCTCTGTATCTTTCTCTACTTTTTTCTGTGTCAAATATATCTATATTCCATGGGATGATCTGTTTTTATGCCTCCATGACAGCCGTGGCCGGAGGCATATTTTGTTTTTGGTTGTACGTCCGTCCGTCCCATTCTCGCGATATACTATCAGGAACGTCTTAAGGGTGTGGCTTCAAATTTGGCACAAAACGTCCACTTGGACTCTAGCATGATCTGATTAGAAAGAACTGATTAAGATCATCGTGACCTCACAAAACATGTTTTTGGCCATAACTCAAGAATTCATAAGCTGATTATGACCATTTCACACACATGTGTAATGGGATCAAATGATGACGTGATGATATTTTGGACAGACATGGATTTAAACTGCAACTTGACTGGTTGGCGGAGGCATACAACAAGGGATGCACCGATCTGACTTTCTTTAGTCCCAATAACGATAGCGATACCTGGGCTTTCAGCCGATACCGAGTACCGATCCGATACCAGTGTTTCATTAATAAGCTGTATGCCTCACTGCGTGGAAGTGAAGTGGATCATTCTTTTATGTGTAAGGAAACATCAGGCTGGACGTAAACATTGTTTTCCTAACTTTGTAAAACATAACAAATAAATACATAGATATAAATTGACTGATTTGTTATTTATTATTAAATTAATAAATCGTACAGCAGCAACTTGGTAAAAACAAATCTCCAAAATTAACAGGAATTACAATTCAAATGAAAACCTTTTTAATGCAGCCACAAATTCATCAAAATTGGAATTGTTACTGTTACATGGAATTAAAATTCCAGCATACAATGTATATAGTTCTGTATATAAACATATAGAATTCAATTTAATCCGGTATCCGATTTCTATTGATAAAATCCAAGGCTCATGTTTGTCTGGTCGTGTCTAGAAGGTAACCCACAAGTTGTGAAACTCTCGGGAGATGGTTACGGTTAGGAGAGGTTGTCGGTTGTCGGGCAGCGAGTCTCGCAAGAGTTTTTGCAGATTTCTGATCAAATTTCGCAATTTGCGTGTTACCTTCTAGACACAACCTGTTTGTCTTCTGTCCTGTCCTCAAGGGTCAAAACTGTACTAAAGAGACGGGCGGGTCAGAACTGATGTAACCTTAAATTATAATATGTGCAAATTATCCTCACCCAGGAAATAAGACGATTTTTTTTGAGACAACTAAACAGAATAATAACTCTAAAATATCACATTTGTTTCAAAGCAATAAATGTTTTATAGCCTATAATTTACTGTCCAGACAAAACTGACGCCTCGCCGATCCATTAAGATGCTCTTATTTAATCTATAACAACATATTTTACTGACTTTTTTTTCCAGACCAGCAGACTGACCCACCACAATGTCACTTATTTATGACCTCATCCACAGAGCCAGTGATTTATGAGTCCGACTGCATTAACCCAACCTGTGCAATCTGCTTTCAGAGCTCTTTTACAGGGGTGGAGGGGGAACTAATAAAGGTAGTAAGTAAATCATCAACTTCTTAATAATCTCATTTATTCCCTCTTTTAGCATCGAGAAAGTGTCCAAAATCACGTCCCCGGTGCTCATCATCCACGGGACAGAGGACGAGGTCATCGACTTCTCCCACGGCCTGGCTCTGTTCGAGCGCTGCCCCAAGGCCGTGGAGCCTCTCTGGGTGGAGGGAGCGGGACACAACGACATTGAATTGTACAGCCAGTATCTGGAGCGCCTGCGCCGCTTCATAGGACAGGAGTTGGCGGTACAGCAGGCCTGAAACATCATCATCATCACCACCATCATCATCATCATCAACGTCATTCATTACCATGTTTCTGTGTCCGAGATGGAGGCATGTCATCTAAACTGCCCCTCAGATCACCAGGGGTGTTTCGCTTCACGTACTGTAGTGCACCTTTTAATGGAGCGTGGATTGATGCAACATGGAGAAAAAAAGAAGAAGTGTGTTCATCAACATCAGAAGTGCGTGAGTGTGAAAGACTTTGTCACAAACTGCATTTCGACTGTTGTTGGTGTTTTGTTTTTTTAGCAGCAGTTACTTTAACAGTACAGTTGCCGTGTGTTAACGTGGCAGCAGATATATTCCTATACTGTGCAATAATATGGACAGTGTCCACAGGAAACAAAGACTTTAAATGAGATTTAACAGAACAACAAACTGATTAGTAATCATGTAGATCAATAACGTTGTGGTCCACATGGAAAATCTCCATCAGTTTTCCAGCCTCCTCATAGAGTTTTGTGTGTAAAGTTTTGCTGTTAACCCGGATGGATAATGGTGAAGCAATGATGGGAAACACTAAAGAACACGTGTTGGGGAATATTTTTGGTTTTCTAATCACCTATTATTACAATAGCAAACAGGTTTGTAACTAAGTTCTCTACAGTTTTTATTAGTAACTCCTGTTCAATCTAATGCAATCCAATTTACAGCCCGACAATAAATACTTGATCAGAGAGGTTGATTTATTGCCTGTTGTAGTTACTGGTTGCGTTGTGTTGGACTGCATTATGTTGAACAGTGTTTACTAATATCTTATCGCTTCATGTATGTGTACATACATGCATAGAGATGAATTAGAATTTTGCGTCTTTCATTGTGTTTTTCACTGTACTGAACATTTTGCTCAGGTAACCCTGTTTTAGACATTAGGGTCAGTGTGTTCCACATTTGTTTGTGTTGTTTTTGTTTATTATGCAGTCGGCTAAATCTCCTCAGATGCTTTGAGCTTTCTTAAAAACACGTTCATCTAGTGTGTGGGGTAATTATCTTTATCTTATTATCTTTCATTTTAACCAAGTAATGAAGCAACTAGGGCTGTCAAAGTTAACGCCATAACAGCACCACTAATTCCTTTAACGCATTAACGCAACTTGCGATTTTTAGGATGTAACAGAAGAATTCTTTTAAAGCTAAAGTGAAGATACTGGCATTGTATGAAACTAGAAAACCTAAAGAATCCATCGGTACCAAACATGTCATACTAGCTTGTCGTGAAGGAGGTTAAATAACGCTCCAAACTTACGCTACATTTTGGCGAGGAAAAACTGGCATGGCCATTTTCAAAGGGGTCCCTTGACCTCTGACCTCAAGATATGTGAATGAAAATGGGTTCTATGGGTACCCACAAGTCTCCCCTTTACAGACATGCCCACTTTATGATAATCACATGCAGTTTGGGGGTAAGTCATAGTCAAGTCAGCACACTGACACACTGACAGCTGTTGTTGCCTGTTGGGCTGCAGTTTGCCATGTTATGATTAGAGTTGATAAGAGTATCAAATACTTGACAAATCTCCCTTTAAGGTAGATTTTGAAAAGATAAAAAATGCAATTAATCATGGACAAAATAATGCGATTAAATATTGTAATGGACTGACAGCCCTAGAAGCGAACTATGGTCCCAAAACTGCAGACCAAACTGGGAGTTTGGTGATTCGTTAGCTTTTTCATACATGTTTAACTCGAGTTTCCACAGTCTCCTCTGCACCACATCTGTATCCCAGTAACAGAGTGGCTGTGTTAAAGAAGTTCAAGAGCCTCAGAGAGAAAAATACCTCCAGCTCCTTCATTTAGTGGGATGTCTGAGAGTCTGTTAGTCCCGTCCGCTTTGTTTTAGTCTTGTTCGTCTTGTTTATGTCTCACACCGGTAGGTCACAGCTGTCAGCGAAGTTCCTGTTTCCCTCAGTGTCTGGAACAGAGAAGCAACACTAAAATTAAACAGGCCTCGGTCGGTGTTCTACCTCCAGACAGTTTTTAATCACTTTAAACACTGTCTGACGGCCGTATACTCCTCGTTTGCACTCCATCTTGAGGGCCAATTTTGTCAATTTGAGCAAGTATTTTATGAAAATTGAGACTGGATTTTCTCATTTTAGTAAATAATGATCTTTACATTCTGATGAATAATAATCAGTCCCACTCTTATACACTTACAAGCACAGGAACAGATGTTTTATCACTGTCACTCCAACAGACAGATTTATTGTCCAACATGATGACAATGTTATTCCACTACTATTTTGCTGTGTGTAGGTCTCTTTCCTGTCTGGTTTACAGGCTTTACAAGAACTACCTATAACATCTGTCTGTATGTTGAAGCATACATATGATAGTTCAGTATTTGTACTCTTTTTAGGCAGAGCGTCTTGGTAACACTTTTGGTTTTACACCGTGGTACAGTACATTTTCTAGCTGCTGGTTTGTAACAATTGGAAACTGTCTCTAGCATGTTGTACTGCCCTTGTGGTTGTTCTTTTTGCGCTGATTATTTAGGGGAATATCACTAACCAATATACAGTAAATTGTCCCGTTTTGGTGCAATGACCATCTATTTTTGTCTTTTGACAATATTGTAATAATTATACAAAAAGAACTGGCTCAAGATTATATCAGCTGGCTGTCCTGTTCAAGTCATTTTGGGTTGACTCGTAAGATAAATGGTAATCCCTTCCTGTTTACTGCCTGTTTTAGGTTCACTGCACTCCGTCGTGACAAAATCCCTTCGCTCTCTCACTAATGGTCTGTTTTACGAGCAGACATGAGGTGCAGCCTAAAGCGTTCATCTTAAAGGTGCAAGACTCACCAAGCCACTGAAGTTTAAAAATTAGAATCAATGAAAAAAGTGTTTTCTCTAACTGAGCTGATTTACCTGAACCTTAGACATTGAGTTGAACTTCTTAGTTGAAAACTGAGATTATTTTATTTTTGAAAAGGGTTTTCTTGTGTACGTATGAACCAAAGTGTAACTTTCTTTTTAGGGCTTTACCCAGCGTACCTGCTGTTTATGTTGGCATCTTCGTAACCAAAGCTATTAACTTTTTATTTATCTCTGTGGTTGGTCTTTTCCCACTATACAGTACATTTGGATACAAATTAAATGTGACCATTTGTCAGATTACTAAATAATTATCTTATTATGTTTGGTTTCAAATATGCAGCAGCTGAGTTTGAACAGCATAAATTACAAAGTTGTGGGTGTTGTTGTTGTTTTTTTTCCAAGCTGTTTATAATTTATCATTTGTGGAGGAGTACAACTAAGCAATACAGCACAGTCGTGAGTTTGGAAATGTTTAGGGGGAAACAAAGAGTGTGGGATGATTAAAGAACAATGATAGAGGAGCTTCAAGCAGACAAATGAGAAGCTTTTGTTTGTAAAGATAAGAAGTCTTTTTATTCAAATGTTTGGATTTCTGGTGTCACACATCGGTGGGTATCATTTTTTGTCAGCACACAATTGTTATTCATTGTTTATTATACTGACTTGTTTTTAGTTTTTGAAGATTTTTGTCTTTTTTTTCCAAGAATTGAAGAGAATAAGAAGTTAATAAAACATAATCAGAAATTGATCATTAACATGACTCTTGCGCTCTTTTATTTCCTCCATCCAGGTGTCGTTTTACAGTTTTTTTTCAATTGCTAACACACTAAAATGACACATAAAGCACAATTATTGAAACCTCAGCTCAAGTCTACAAAACTCTAAACACATTTTCTGCTTTGCACCCAATTTGCAATTCAACATGGCACTTTTTGCAAAACACTGTACACGGTTCTCTATATAAAAGACACAGGAATCTAATATAAAGTCACTTGATTGTCATTTCAAACACTATCATTTAAAATACCACCCCCAGGGACCAACTGGCCAAAACATGTCACCTGGCCGAACACTTAATTGCTTGAATGTTGGCTCATCAATCAGGATTCAAGCACTATAAAAATACAGTTTTTTTAATTATTTTATTTTATTTTATATTTATTTAATTTTTTTATTATTTAATTTTATACTATTATTTATTTATTTTTTAAATATATTTTTTATTAAGTTATATATTTTTTTCGTTCCCTTTTCGTGTGACCAAGACCAACATGGGGAGGGGTGGTCCTTTTTCTGTTTTCATTTCATATCACGGTCACTGAGTGATGTTCTACATTTGATAAGATGACCTTTTTGCCTCGTCTGCAAAAAAAGACCACAGGTGAGTACCTGTTTACAACAAAGGAAGCCAACATAGCGGCAAGAGGCCTGTTTTCAAAAATGTGTACTAGCAATTGAAAGAAAACGTTCTTCATGTTTTCTTTTTTTGTCTCCACAGATGTTTTCTCTGTGATTATGTTCTATATTCTATTTAGAATATGTTCTGTTCAGATTTTCAGTGCAAAATGCAACCTCTGAAAACGCATGGATGGGTTGACAGATTTTTACAATGTGGTGAGAAATAAATATTTTCATCAGTGTGCAGTACAACACACTCTTGTAATATCTCTCTCTCACACTCTAATGATATCACAGGTTATTTCATTGAGAGAGCGTTCCTATTGGCTGTGCTCCAGTCATGTGACCGGTGCTAGGCGGTCCTTCAAGAAATCTCGACATGGTGGCCGGGTCTCAACTTTATCATTTTACAGCTAAACCGTGCACTACAAGATGATTCTGAAAAGATTTGAGGCGAGAAATAGGCATTAACGTAACATAATATTGATTCATATCTGATCAGCGCTGCCTAGTTTGACGGCAGATCCCAGATCAGCTCTTACTGCTTGTTTTCCTCCAGTCTGTGAAATCTTGCAGATGCCGTTAGGAGCACCGGAGGACACAGAGGCACATGATTTTTTTCAGATGAACTGTTTCATGTACTACTGTCACGATATAGCGACCGTTTTATTAAAATAACTTTTTTTAAATCATATTTACTCCAATCTCGCCTACTTCAGCTTTAATTGATTGAGCACAGTGGCGTGCAACTGGTTCAAACAGAATCAGTATGAACCATGTGTGTGCCATACCGTGACAAAACTGGGTTTTTATAAATTAATGAATGAAGCGTTTTCAAAATCGTGCTTCAGCAATCGTAAAAACCTGTAAAGATGTTCTCTAAGCTGTGAAAGAACAGCCTTTTCTCCTGAACTCAATGTTAACGTGTGTCTCATTCAGACCCTGATTTTCCACTCGTGGCGGCCCTGGCACTCGGTGAATGATGACCTGCCTGGAGTGAAAGGCCTCGCAGGGCTGCACGAGACCGATCCAAGAACGGCTCGGGTGAATAATTGGCTGATGAGTAAATGAGTCTTTAATTGCCTGGTGTGTGAGTGTGTGTCTGTGTGTAGTTTTTGTCTCCCTCCTCTGTAGAGTTGCTGTGTGTTGGGATGAGCTTGTTATCATCTGTGCCAAAAAAGGTTCAAATGATGTGTTTTAATTAAATCAGTACCAAAGGACTCAGGTCTGTCCCAGCCTCCCCTCACTGCCTGCCACCGTGTAGAGTTGTGGGGAAACGGTAGACAGATGGATCGTAAGCTGAGCTCACTCTCCTCCCTCTGAACACACACACACACACACACACACACGCACACACACACTTGTGCCAGCTCGTTTTCAATAGACTACATAAACAATCTGGTGTCCCACTCAAATGCTCTTACGGATTAAAAGCAGCTGCAGCTCACATCCCCCTGCGTACGTAAGGCGAAGTTAGTGCAGCCTGACCTACTGCATCAAACGCTGCTACCACCAGCACCAACACTCCTCCACACTCACATGCCCGCTCTTCCACACAGCCCTGAGCACTGAAAGCCTTTCATGTTGACATGTATCAAAGGACTGTGGACGTGCAGGGTCTCGACAACAGAAGACTTAAAACAAGACTTGTGATGCAGAGAGCTTTGAAGCCTTTTGAATGTTCTCAATTTAAGGATTGTAGTGTGGTGAGCCTTCAGACTATCAGTTTGAGAGCTAGAGAAATAGGTACCATAGAGTATAAAGGGCCTGGATCAGGAAAGGAAACAGTCTTTGCATTGTCGCTGCGTGGATGTTGTCATTGTGTCAGCTGGGTGCATGGAGTTCACAGGTTTCCGTGACCTAATGACCTGACTGTGATGCAAGGCTGCAGATAAATAAAGACTGTGATGACACACTTTAAGAAAATACTGCAAGTATGCACACAGAGTATATCAAACTAAAGTTTTAAGGTAAAACAAAGTCATTATTTTGCAAGTCTCAGGAGTAAGTTTTTAGATGGATTGTTTAAATATTTAACAAGAGAATAATTAAAAAAGTAAGTTTTAATGAATCTTTTGGCAGCCTTGTACAATCCATGATAGCAGACAGTATAAAGTGGTGCAGGAATGAATCCTGAAACCCAGAAATGAGTTAGCATTTTAGTACTTCTGGTTCCCTCATCTGGAAGTCAATGTTTTTTTTAATGGGTTTTTAGTTAGACGCCTGAAATCAGGTCTGCGGTTAACACAAGCTTAAGAGATTTTTACATTTTGTTCTACGACATAAAATACGTCACTAAATATCCCACTCGTGAATTTTAAAGCTTTAATATTGTCATAAAAAAGCCGTCTTTACGCTGACACATCTGCCTTTACAGCCTCGTTGTTTATACTCGCGCTCATGTGACTGTGGTGTAATTTGTTTATAGCCTAACGTTACCTTTTTACTTCTGGCGTTTGCATTCACACTTCAAAAATCGGAAAAGTGGTGTTCATTTGTGGAGATTATCTTGCTGAACAAAACGTGTAAGTATCATATACGCATGTTTGCCACAGAGCTTATTTTCTGCAATAATCCAAAACCCAATGGAAAAGTCCCATTGGCTTTCTGTCGAGGGAACCAGGGCGATGCTAACTCCCTTGTTGGCCTACAAAAATACGTCATCCCTGGAGCACTCTATAGGTCAACTACCTCAGCCCTTCATCAGTTTCAGAATATTAATTTTTTTTTCCAAAGTATGGCACTGCTAGAGTAAGTACATTTCCCCTTTCTTATCTCACTTTCTAGCATACAAAGACTCACTAATAAAAAGTTGTATAAACTCAAACAATGCTGAATTAATACTCATCCAGATGGAATGTAAACCATCAGCCCTGCACCGCTTGTCTCACTTGACTCTGCGCCTGACATTTGTTTAGGTTTGGCAGTCACTCCATGTATCTGTAATTGTGTTTGTATGTACAAAAGATAGCTCTTGAAGTGCTCTCCAGCTCGTCTGATTCAGATCTCATAACAACGAGTAATCATCCACTAATATGGTTCATCATTAGCCCAGATAGAGTCAGGTTCGTATACCTGCAGCCCAGAGACCTCCAACTGAGAGGGTCTGACCTCCTCCACCTGCAGGATAACAGGCTGATATCACAAAGCAGGATGTGGGAGAAAACAAATATTACTCTGGTGGACTCAACGGGGGGGGTTTGTTCAAACAAACCGTAGCAAAAGTGCCCTCTTAGATGCCCTTATGGTATATAAAACATGACAAAGTGCCCTCTAGGACAGGGGTTTTCAAACTTTTTGGGGCCAGGGACTCTTACAGGGGAGAACATTTTCAATGGACCCACTCATAATCGTGCAATTGAAACTATTTGTATTCTAAATTTCGTCATGATAAACAAACAAATGTGCAATTTGAATGATGTTAATACCACATATACTTTTAATCAGAGGGTCATTTTATTCAAATTGCATTTGGACTCAACTTGACAGCATTTACACTTTAAGTCATTGATCGTAAAAGCTTTCAGAAAATGTAGCACAGCAGCAAAACTGGCATCGTCCTAATAAATCCAGATATTTAAACTCACCAGTGTAAAGCTGAACTTGTCAAGTGCGTCAACTTAAAAATAACGACCTTCTTGCTGTGTGTTTCAATCATATCAGAGTTTCTATCGGCCCTAAACTAACGTGGGTGGGAGTAATGGACACAATATGCTTGTTTTATTGGTGCAAATGGTCCCCATCTGTAGATATGCATTTTTTTATGATACAGCTCAATTTTATAATTTATAGCAAATTATTTTGCGGACTCCCTGAGAGATTGCCACGGACACCACTTTGAGAATCACTGCTCTAGGGTGCCCTTATAGTGGAGAGAGCATGATGAAGTGTCCTCTAGAGTGGCCTTGAAATTGAGAAAGCGTGATGCAGTGAGATATAGGCTACCCCACATGCTAGAAAACGTTCTGCATGCTGGTGCCCCACCGCATGCAAATCTTTTTTTTCCGCCCCTGCCCGTCAGACAGCCTGAGTCCACCACTATAATATCTTGCTGCATAATCAGTCAAGAAGTCGCCAGCATGTAGGATGAGCTCTGACCTCTAATGAATCGTCTCTGCAGCATTCAAAAGGAACATGAAAGCTTCCTCACACAGGTTTGGAACATTTAGTGGTAGAGAACATTTCCTTCTTTAGTATTGTGCTGCATATTAATTTAAGGCTAGCCAGCATGCCTGCTGAGTTTATGTCTTGCTTTTGTTTCTCATTACCATTCCTGCAGAGCATCTTTTGCCCCGTGCATTATGTATGTCTCACTGATGTTTATCTGCTGTCTTTCTCTGTAGTCTACGGCGGGTTTTAATGTGCTCCCCTCCTTCATGTTTTCCTTTTTGGATTTACTTAGAGAGCACTCTCTGGCACAGAGCTTTTTTCTGTCAAATGAAAATGCTAAAAGTGTAAAAATGTTAATTTTCTATTTTGGAATTCGCAAGAAAGAGAAAGTCACAGGTGAGTGTTAATAGCTTGTGGCATTAAGGAGCTTTATGATGCCTGCAGCCTGAGGGCAGCGGCTTGAACTCAGAATACAGGAGGACGAGGCTGGTCATTGAAAACACTGGAAGACTTCCACAGGATGAACTTGTCATGCAGAGCAGAGAGCCTCCAATGCTTTCATTAAAACAAGACTTAATATTTTATCTCCATCTCTAGAATGCCTGTAATTGGCTGTAGTGTAATGTAGCACTGTTCCACATATAAAAAAGTACACTACAGTTTTCTGTCTGGTTGAGAGGATCACATTTGTGGAATAATTACACTGACTATGCAAAAGAATGTGTGTCAATAGGTAGAGCTAGAGAGCCTTTTAGGGGACCTGAGCTGCAGCAAACAAGGACAGTGGTTCTAAACCTTTTTGGCTTGTAACCCCTTAAAATGGATAAATATGACCACTTATCACAGGTTATGGTCTTAATGCGGACATGAGTTGTGAGTTCAACCAATGGAGGATTTTGGCTTCTCAAATTGTTTGATTTGAAGGATTTAAAGAGGCCTAAAGAGGTATCCTGGGACCCCTTGGTGGGTGCTGATGTCCGGGTTGAGAACCACTGAATTAGGGAATTGGATTAATTTGCACGAGTAAGGAGGAGTGGGACGCAATTGCGGACCAGGGGGATTTTAAAGTTAGCCCCAGAAGGGTATAACCACACCAAGTGATTGAAGAGGAGAGGGTAAACAGCAAATCAGAATGAGCCTAAAAGCAGAAGGCTCCTTATCCTCACTAGGCTATTTAGATTAGTGGACTCAGATAGTAAACACCACTGCCGAGCAGCAGACTGGAGGATAAACTCTCTGCAAAGTGAAATCGAGCAAAGAAAAAAGACACTGGCAGCCATGCCAGGTCAAAACTGAGAAGCCAGGCCACACAGACCGACCCCAAGTCAAACAGACTAAGCTCAAAGAAAACGGTGAGCAAATCATGCAGATAGGTTCACTTGGTAACTTCTGCCAATATACACTAGAACAAGCAACAGAATGAAGCGCTCACTAATATAGGCTTCACACACCTGATCCTCATCAGGGACAATCAGACTCCGCAGCTGTCCTCAGAGATAATTAACCCAACCAGCCTGGTGAGAGGCAAGCGCAACAAAGATGTGGTGTTGGGGTAGTAGTAGTAGTAGTAGCACAAATACAGGTACAGCACAAGACATTAGAATATCCTCTGAAAAAAAATATATAATTGGAAATATTGACCCCACAAAACTTAGGAAAAGACACCAAATATGTTGGTTACATAGACCATACAATATTTACACTATTTTACATAGACCGTGTCACTCAAAATGTCAAAACTTGTTCAACTAAATACATAAAGGTATACTTTTAATATATTAGGCAGGAGGGTATTAGGACCAATAAAAGGGGCGTGACGCTAACAAGGGGCGTGTGACTCCAACAAGGGGCGTGTGATGCCAACAAGGGGCGTGTGATGCCAACAAGGGGCGTATGACTCCAACAAGGGGGCGAGAAGTCAACAAGGGGCGTGTGATGCCAACAAGGGGCGTGTGATGCCAACAAGGGGCGTTTGACTCCAACAAGGGGGCGAGAAGTCAACAAGGGGCGTGTGATGCCAACAAGGGGCGTGTGATGCCAACTAGGGGCGTATGACTCCAACAAGGGGGCGAGAAGTCAACAAGGGGCGTATGACGCCAACAAGGGGCGTGTGATGCCAACAAGGGGTGTATGACGCCAACAAGGGGCGTGTGATGCCAACAAGGGGCGTTTGACTCCAACAAGGGGCGTGTGATGCCAACAAGGGGCGTATGACGCCAACAAGGGGCGTGTGATGCCAACAAGGGGCGTATGACGCCAACAAGGGGCGTGTGATGCCAACAAGGGGCGTATGACGCCAACAAGGGGCGTATGACGCCAACAAGGGGCGTGTGATGCCAACAAGGGGCGTGTGACTCCAACAAGGGGGCGAGAAGTCAACAAGGGGCGTTTGACTCCAACAAGGGGCGTGTGATGCCAACAAGGGGCGTATGACGCCAACAAGGGGCGTGTGATGCCAACAAGGGGTGTATGACGCCAACAAGGGGCGTGTGATGCCAACAAGGGGCGTATGACTCCAACAAGGGGCGTGTGATGCCAACAAGGGGCGTATGACGCCAACAAGGGGCGTGTGATGCCAACAAGGGGCGTATGACGCCAACAAGGGGCGTGTGATGCCAACAAGGGGCGTATGACGCCAACAAGGGGCGTGTGATGCCAACAAGGGGCGTATGACGCCAACAAGGGGCGTATGACGCCAAAAGGGGCGTGTGATGCCAACAAGGGGCGTGTGACTCCAACAAGGGGCGTGTGATGCCAACAAGGGGGCGAGAAGTCAACAAGGGGCGTGTGATGCCAACAAGGGGCGTGAGATGCTAACAAGGGGCGTTTGACTCCAACAAGGGGCGTGTGATGCCAACAAGGGGCGTATGACGCCAACAAGGGGCGTGTGATGCCAACAAGGGGCGTATGACGCCAACAAGGGGCGTGTGATGCCAACAAGGGGCGTATGACGCCAACAAGGGGCGTGTGATGCCAACAAGGGGCGTATGACGCCAACAAGGGGCGTGTGATGCCAACAAGGGGCGTATGACGCCAACAAGGGGCGTATGACGCCAAAAGGGGCGTGTGATGCCAACAAGGGGCGTGTGACTCCAACAAGGGGCGTGTGATGCCAACAAGGGGGCGAGAAGTCAACAAGGGGCGTGTGATGCCAACAAGGGGCGTGAGATGCTAACAAGGGGCGTTTGACTCCAACAAGGGGCGTGTGATGCCAACAAGGGGCGTTTGACTCCAACAAGGGGCGTGTGATGCCAACAAGGGGCGTATGACGCCAACAAGGGGCCTGTGATGCCAACAAGGGGCGTATGACGCCAACAAGGGGGCGAGAAGTCAACAAGGGGCGTGAGATGCTAACAAGGGGCGTTTGACTCCAACAAGGGGCGTATGACGCCAACAAGGGGCCTGTGATGCCAACAAGGGGCGTATGACGCCAACAAGGGGCGTGAGATGCTAACAAGGGGCGTTTGACTCCAACAAGGGGCGTGTGATGCTAACAAGGGGCGTGAGATGCTAACAAGGGGCGTATGACGCCAACAAGGGGCGTGAGATGCTAACAAGGGGCGTATGACGCCAACAAGGGGCGTGAGATGCTAACAAGGGGCGTGACTTTATTTTTGGCAACAAAACCTTGAAGCCCAAAGAGCTGTGTTGAACTGAATCGAGCTGACACAGCAAGATGTACACTCAGGACGCCAACTTAACGCCCCTGACCTCCAGTTAATATGAGGATTGTATTTCCTGACGGGTGTCCCAGAATGAGTGGTACATTAGGTGCATTAACAAGGAAAAAATGCATATTTTCCACTTGTCTGTCAAAGTTTTTAAGATGGCCAGTAATATTTTCAACCCACCCTATACCCGAAAGTTGCCCATCCACTGCCGTGATGGCAAGTGTTACAAGAGATGGGAGATATGGGCAGTTTAAGATTTCAGGCCAGGGTCGAGTCAATAAAAATATCCGCCACACCTGAATACACAAACACGGGGAGGTTGTATTTGTTATTACCCCACGATAACTCAACTGACAGAAAGGTGTGGTTATTAACTGCTGGGAGGAGATTATTTAGACTCGGCAGAGCCTCCCCAGATGAGTCTACTTGCTTCCCTGCACTTCTCTTTTCTGCATTACTGGACACATACAAATGAAGTTGCCCGCCTTCATGGTGCAAATAAGGTCCCATGGTGGTCCACAGGAAGAGGTGGGACTTCACCTCTCTATACCCTCTCTGCTCACCCCTCCCTTTCCGAGCGTGTCGGAGAACTACGGTGGCTTTCAGGTAACATAAAAACACAAATGGCTTTCTCTAGAGCCGGAGTTTGGTTGGTCCGTTCTGGGCTAATGTAGAAACATGGCGGACTCCTTGAAGAGGACCCGCTCCCTATGTAGATATAAACAGCTCATTCAAAGGTAACTAAAACACAACGATTCCTAGTTTCAGGTGATTATACACTAATGAAAACATAGATATTAATATTATAATTCATTCCTGCCAATAGATCCACCAAAATCTTACACACTGGCTCTTTAAATGAGACTACCAGGCTCTCAGATTTTAACATTTGTAAGTTGTTGTGCCAGGTTATGTTGGAACAATGAAGCAAACTCAACTAAGACATGTAGAAATATATGAAATAAAACTTTAACACCACATTACCAAGCTGAAAAATGCACTTGTTTTCTTTAATTTGGATTAGCTGCTGAAGTCGTACATTTCAACATACTCCAGATTTTATGGATAAGAACAAGTTGTGCTGAATGAAGGTGAAAGCCATTGGCTGGTAAGAGAAATGCACGTTCCCTAAAGTTATGTCTGTTATGTCATTTTAAAAATAAATTCCTGTGAATGTCAAAAAACGCACTTTTGTCTTTGAATTTCTGGAAAAGAGTTTGACCAGCGCAGCAAACCCAGCTTCAGGAAAGGAAGGTCGTGACTGCTGCTACTCAACTCAGCAGAAATGTCTTCCACTCAGCAAAATAACTTGGGCTCTGTCCAGAACAGCCTCTGGTCCTTTTCTTGATAAAGTCAAACCTAACAGGAATGAGCATGTTGTCTCATCACAGCACAAGGGCAAAAAGACAGATGCATGATTGTGTTCAGTTGCTTGTGTAGTCAGATCGATATGCTATAATTAAAATAGCAAAAAAATACAACGAACATAGAAAACGTCCCAAAACAGAGTTGTGTTTGAACTAGGGCTGTCAATCGATTACAATATTTAATCTGGATTAATCGCATGATTGTCCATAGTTAATCGGGATTAATCGAAAATTAATCACACTTTTTTATTTTCAAAATTTACCTAAAAGGGAGATTTGTCAAGTATTTAATACTCTTATCAACATGGGAGTGGGAAAATATGCTGCTTTATGCAAACGCATGTATATAATTATTATTGGAAATCAATTAACAACACAAAACAATGACAAATATTGTCCAGAAACCCTCACAGGTACTGCATTTAGCATAGAAAATATGCTCAAATCATAACATGGCAAACTGAAGCCCAACAGGCAACAACAGCTGTCAGTGTGTCAGTGTGCTGACTTGAGTATGACTTGCCCCAAACTGCATGTGATTATCATAAAGTGGGCATGTCTGTAAAGGGGAGACTCGTGGGTACCCATAGAACCCATTTTCATTCACATATCTTGAGGTCAGAGGTCAAGGGACCCCTTTGAAAATGGCCATGACAGTATTTCCTCGCCAAAATTTAGCGAAAGTTTGGAGTGTTATTTAACGTCCCTCGTAACAAGCTAGTATGACATGGTTGGTACCAATGGTTAGGTTTTTCTAGTTCCATATGATACCAGTATCTTCACTCTAGCTTTAAAACTGAGCCTGCTACAACCTAAAAATCGCAAGTTGCGCTAATCCGTTATTATCGTGTTACTTTGACAGCCCTAGTTTGAACAAAACTACTACTAATAATATGCTACTCATTATGAACTCAAGAGCATTCGTCCAAATAGAAGAGTGAATCAAAAGCACACAGGACAACCATCATAATAATGATAATAATTTATTTATTCAGGTAGAAGAAGAGTCTTTGGCAGTGAAGAACACAGGAACTGAGGGTGATTTAACGAGAACATTTTAAAGTGAAGTGCTGCGTGGAGACAAACGATCAGCCCATTAACACGTGAACCAGTTCTCCCAGAAGGGAAATGTAATATCAACCAGGGGAACATTAACTGGTTGCACAAATTGGCACGATAGCATGTAAGATCTGCAGGAGTGAGCTATAACTGAAAGGAGGAAAAAAATGACTCACAGGAGTGTTTATCTGCAAACGGTGTGTCGCTGTAATGTGACAGGTGAGAAGAGTGGCTGTGAAACTACGACGGTGCTGGAAACAGACGGGCGTTTACTGTGTGAAGAGGTGTTGTGTGTGCGTGATGAAGTGATGTGTCCCTAAGTAAAGATTTCCAAATGTATCACAGTAAAATCTGGCACTGGCTTTTTTTTATTTTTTATGACACTCTGAATTCATTAACGTCATCACTCTCTGATCTGGCGTTCATGTCTGGCCTGAATTGTGTTACGAAAACATATAAAAAGCAACAATTACAAACAAAAATAGTAATTCATTTAGCGAAGAGAGGGAGGAAACCACTTACAGAGCGGCTCGTTCACTCTTCTATATTCACATCCCATCGGCGTCTCCTACCAACTGACAAGTGCAACTCTATATAGTTCATATAATGAAGGGCAAAGAGGTACAAGGATGCATCAGTTTGAGACACTTTGCATGGCGTTTTCTATTCCAGGAAGTCAGTTCCCTCCTCATCTCTGGTCTTACATGTCTATTTTCTTCTTCTTCTTTTTTTCTTAAAATAAGTCTGAAAATGTGAGGATGTGAAAGAACGCCTTTCTGGATTAGAAAGTAGCACAGATTTCATCTCTGCACCCTAAAGATAGGGCAGGTAAGGCTATTTCAATAGTTGCTAAGGACTTGTTAAAACCAAGTAAGGGAACCAATCAGAATGCACGTAACATTCGTCACACAGCTCACAATATGAGAGGGGTTGAACACACATAGACACAGAGTGCACACTGTGCACGAGCCGGACATGGCAGGTAAACATGCCGGACTAGGGGAAAACAATGACATCACAGCTCCTGTCAATCAATTCATTAATTAACATCATTCAGAATACTATTAGAGGTCCATTCATTCATCGATAAAGGCAACACTGGACACTCTGGTCCACTTCTCCTTCTATTCCACCATCTGTCTTCTCTTTCTGCATTCATCACACCAGAAAAAGTGAATACTCAGCTACGCAGTCACATCACAGGACAAAAAGATTCAACATCAGAATACTGTTGGAGGTCAGGAGTTTGGTCTGCTCCCATAACATGTGCAAAAACCTGTAGTTGTAAAGAGTGGAGAGGCCACTAGGGGTCGCTGTTTCACTCCGTCACAGGCATTACTAGTAGAAGGTCAAGTCCCACTGGCACAGCAGTCAGTCACGCTACACATCCATGTTCCATGTTAAGGCGAAGGACAGGAAGGGATGGCACAGTTCAGGGTGAGACTAGAGTCAAGATAAGAGTCTAAATGGAGCTTTTTTTAAACAGTCTGAAGACTCCATCTGTTCCTTCTTGAGCTCCTCATCCATTCATCCCTCATCCAGCCTCTTCATCTAGAACAGTTCAAATCAAGTCCGTGCCCTGCATCATCCCTGGATTAGTGGTGTAAGGGCAAACCGCTGCAGTCCGGGGGTCACAGTGTGACCTTGCTGAGTCTGAGCGACAGGGTGGAGCGGTGCTGGGCGCGAGGGAGCGTGGAGCTACAGCGGCTTCGCAGCTGGACCGGCCGACTCGCCGAGCCTCGCACGCGCAGCAGGAAGTCAAAGTTAGCCGAAGTATTCATGGCGTAAAAGACGTTGGCGTTGTCGGGAATCACCAGTTCTGAAAGAACATACAGGGAGGGGGGAGAAAAAGCAGGAATTATGAGTATTGCTGCTATTATACTTTTAGTCAGCAGTACGTGTAATTAAAATGCTGATTTGCAAAATACAAAGGGTGTTTCATCATAGTGTTTCTTTTTTTGTTTTACAGTAACTGCTGCAACCGCTTCTGCTTCCTGTACTCACTGCACATATCTCACTTTGCCTTGGAATTTTACTATTTATGAACCATATGACGTGGGACAAATTAGCACAAGTTTCATCATACTTTTTGCCCAACATGGAGCTAGCTACCTCTGGTTGAGAAAAATGTAGGTCTGAATAATGAGAAAGGTATATGTGGTGGCCATTTATCGGACAATTCAGGGCCGCTTATGAGCCATTTACGCAGGCAAAAGAGTCCATTGTCCATGCAAAATGTATGTTTCTGATGATTTATTTAGCCAAAAGCAAGCAAGCAAACAAAGAACAAAGGAAACATGGATGTCGCTGCTTCTCTTGTTCTGGTAAAAAAAAACATAAGCCCACCCAGGTGCATGCTGGTCCTACATGCCTACCTAAACCGTGGGTGCCCACAGTGTTACCCAATTCATAAACAAAAGAAAACAAAATGAAAATACTAATTTATGCAAAATCTATATACCTAATACCTAGCAAAAGAAAACACTATCAAAAATCGAATCTAAATAAAGGAAACATCTAGAACAATAAATCAAAAAATACTACTTATTATTAGTAAAACAACTAAATACTAACAACAAATAAATAGCTCAAACAATCATCTAAAACCATCAAGAACCCCAGAGGTTACATGACAAAAAATAAAGAATGAGGCTCAATATAAACGTAAAGCCATGTTTTTTTTACCTCTCTCCTCAGAGATGACTTGTACCAGCTCGTATCCGTCCTCTGGCTCCACCTCCAGGTTGTGCTTTGCCATAGCTCTAGAAATTACAGCCGGAGTCTTGTCTTGATTGGTCAACTATTTAGGGAATAGACAAAAAAATTACTCATACAGGGTTTTATATATATATATATATATATATATATATATATATATATATTTATCATGTAAAAATGTAAACCTGCAGAAACACATATTTATTTACCAGTATGCTCTTGTAGAGGTTCCCGTTGCCGTGCTCCAGACTGACTCGTATGATGCATGCGTCCTGGGCCTGGGTGTTGTAAGCTGGGGTCTGACTCGGGGAGCCGGGGGACAGGGGTGTGAGGGAGGCGGAGCGTCTGTGGGTGCAGAGCGGCCCGGGGAGCGGGGGAGACGCAGGAGTCATGGAGACGCTGGCTGTGGACGAGCTGGTGTCCATGGAGTGGAGTGAATTACATGAGGAGGATTCAGATAGCTGAGGAAACACAGAACCAGAAGTTATATAAGGTGGATACGCAAAACTACAGCACAAATACACTGAACCATAATCTGATCATTAATGTGCAGCTACTGGAGACGAAAGGGAAGCGTGGAACAAAGTGACAGCTGCACGACTCAAAAGAGATAAATATAATTGTGTAATACTGGGATAATACTAATAAGACTTGTGGGAATTTTTTTTTTGAAAAAGATCAAATACTTTAATCAAAATGACGGCTTTTGGTGCAAATTGTGTAACCGAGGAATCGGTCGTTTTGGTCTGAGTCAACTAAGATTTCTTTAGTCGATTAGTCATTCTTTCATGCTGAATGATTAATTTCCAAGCAAGGTATGAGCACATTTCTGGTAAACACTAGATTTAAAGTGGTGCTTTTGTGTGATTCTTTGTGGAGAAACTCAGTTTCATAGATCTGTCGATTAAACCAACTAATCGATTATTTGATAAAATTGTTTGAGTTTTAGTCGATTAGGAATTTCTTTGGTGGAGGAAAGCCATAGTTTTGTCATTTTCTGACACATTAGGGCTTTGTTTCCAACATCAATGATTAGCTAGTAAGATCAATATGTCCTGAGACAGGATGGACATACAAGTATATATATATATATACATATATATATATATATATATAAAGACATGGCTCGATAAACAGTACGTATACATTTTTGTTATGTTTTCCATAATTTTGGCAGTTGCTATTTCCACTTGTGTTATGTGATTTTGTGGCTATGTAAACAATACACCATTAACATATTACGGTTTAAATTGTACAACTGCAATTTTAGTTATTAACAGCAAAGTGAATTGTACTACTTATTAAAGTATGAAAATGCCCCAACAGCTTCTTGGCTTTTCTAAAGCATACATGTTTAAAATATTGCTGATCGCCAGTAAAAAAAGCCAATATGAAAAAAATGTTAAGTCAAGGACTATGAGGGGTGGAAGAAACAGGTGATGAAAATGCATGTGAATTGAAAGCCATAAAAATGGATGTGAAATGAAAAATGTAGTGATAAATGTGATTAGATTAAAACAGCCGTGATACGATGACAACAGTAAGTAACAAAAACTGTCTGCTGTAAGGCTGTAAAGGAAAAATGTCAGCTGGTTGCTGTGAATGACGAATGATGAATGTAAGATGGTGAAAATGATGACTCATGGCTCTGCTTTCATCATATCACAACTGTTTTGGTCAAATCAACTTTAAATTAATCAAATCACTTGATAACTCACATGCATCTTCATCACCTCCATTTTTATCAATTCATTTTTGTTACTTCTACCCCTAACAAAGGATCATCCCCATCAGCAGACTGGTTTAATGTGATGCGTGACATTTTTGTAATGGAAAAATTAACATTTGCTTTGCGACTCAGGAAAGACATATTTGATGATAAATGTTGGAAAGAACTGTTTGAGTTTATAAAACACATAAAGAACTGATTTCAGTTAAAATAACACCAGTTGTATTGAAACCCCACCTGGTTCTCTGCTACACACTGACTCTTGTTTCCCTTTTTTGTTTGTTTTCTATTGACTGACTTGTATTGTCATGCTTTGTTTGGCTTCAAGAACAACAGTATACAATGTAAGATGTTTTGTGCATGTTGGCTTTCTACTCAAATACAGAGAAAATATATTTTTTTAAAAAGTGTTAAATTATTTCTGAGTGTTTGAGGAAACGTTTTGCCATTTTTCTTTTAGTCAAGGGGTGGATCCAAGGAATAGATTAATGACACTGGAGAAGGCCTCTCTTCAGCCACTAAGTATGACCAAAATGAACACACTTTCTTTATCTTTACCTTGTTTTGCTGGGAGTCGGAGGTGTGTGTGGGGGTGAGGCCCTCGCTGTCAGACGGGCTGCTGGAGTCACTGGAGGACACGCTGACCGAGTCCATGCTCTCTCCTGAGCTGCCAGTAGGAGGCGAGCGCGGCGTCTCTCTGACCGGAGAACTCGCTGCACTACTGTCTGGTCCAAGAAACAGCCTGGGAAGGAGCGGAAGTCACTTATTAGATAATCAAATAAACGGGTCACAGCAATTTAGTGCTTAAATAGGAGAGTGTGACAATACTTAATTTCTGACATTTAAAACTTGACCCTCCTCCTCCATGAGGTTCTATTAACATCATTAACATTGTCTGGATGTACTCACAGGCTGAGTCTCTTCACCATGCTTTTCCGAGGTTTGGGTGAGGTCGGACTGCTGTCGCCAAGACCTTCAATGTCACAGGACAGGGCGTAGCTGCAAGAGAGAACATTGATAATAAACCTTAGACATCATAAAACACTGACAAATCATTTTGCGAAGTGGTTTTGTAAGAGAGAGAGAGAGAGGAGAAAGAGAAAGTCAGAGAGGACGAGAAGAGAAGAGAGTTCACGGAGCAAAAAGTATAATAGATCAGTAGGGAGTGAAGACCCGGCGTGAGAACAGCAGCTTCTATTGTGTGTTGGTGAACAATAGGTCCAACAGGCCGTGACCTCAGGCAGTAATTTGCCTTGTCTAATGGATAACGGTGCAGTCAAGAAAGGAGGTATTGTGAGTGAAGCAGCAGTACCTTTCCTCCTCGCTGAGCTGAGCCTGGCTCTTAAACCAGCGGAGGAAGGCCGGATCCCGAGTCAGACAATAGCTGTTACAGGCCGACTGGAGCAGCTTGATCTGAGCGATAACCTCGAACTCCTGCAGAGAGAAAGTTACCAACGTTAGATCTGTTTTACTTCATACATATACGTGTGATGATTGTCAGAAGAGGCCGCTTGTAGCTACACTCACCCTGCGTCTCTTCTCAAAGTTGTTGAGACCACCCTGCAAAGGACACAAAGAGCACGCTGTCAGATACATCACATACCGACCAGCTGCTTAGACAAACAGCGTTAGGTGGACCGCTCCGACAAAATTCCTCACGCACTCATGGAAACTTACGCCCCGGTTCCTGACAGCGGTTACACAGACAGACTCTCAGATCTGCAGAGCTGTGTAAACTCGCGGACACATGCGCTCAAATATCAAAACACACCCACACACACACACATTCAGCAGGATTTTTTCTTACCTCTACTAGGTCAGGCAGCGCCGTATCCAGCATGGTCAGGTCAGTTAGGAAAGTCCCCAAGTAGGGTATCGTTCCCTGCATGGCTCCCTGCGGAGAAGGTTTAAAGGTCCCATATTGTAAAAAGTGACATTGTTTCATTGCTTTTATATTATAAAGCAGGTTTAAGTTCTATATAAATACTGTGAAAGTATCAAAACTCTTAATCCACAGAGAAATACACACACACCCCGTATTCAGAAACTGAGCTTTTTGAAACAAGCCGACAGGATTTCTGTCCATTTGTGATGTCATAAATCTACAATATTTAGACCATTTCAAAGTTTTAAACGTAAAAAGAATCTAAATGGGTCCCAGTTTATTTCCTGTTGCAGTGTATGTGAATGGCATCAGCTGACAGGAAGTAAACATGGACCCGAGCTGTTGCCTAGCAACGCAATTCCGTTGCAATTCCATTGAAATGTACTAAAACGGAGCCTGAGGGTGAATACAGGTACTGTATATTCAAGCAGACAGCATGAGGAAAATAAAGTTTTTTTTAAAACATTAAAGTATGTAAACATGTTCTAGTAGAACCCAAAATACAACCTGAACATGAGCAAGATATGTCCCCTTTAAATAAATGTTTTTAAGGATGCCACAGTAAAGCCAGAGACTAATTTACAATGTGATTTACAGATGCCAGGGTGGGTTCTTAATGTAAATACAGCACATAGTGCACTGAGTAAACAAAGCTTCATCACACTGGAGAGGCTTGAATTCCCTTTACAGTACATTGCTTTAGAGGAATGTGTTGTTTTAAATTAGAAAGCTCGCTTTTAACTCTCTTTGAAAGTGATCCACTTGTCTGCAGAAGCTCTTAGCTAGCCGCTCTTTGTCTCACCATTTCCTTCTGCAGCAGTAGTCTCTTGTGGGTTCGTTTCTGGTGCTCCTTGGCACAACTCTCCATGCTGGCAAACTTTGAAGTGCCTTCCTGTAGGGCAAACAGAAAAATATAATACAGCTTCAGTCCTCCAGATTCTCACAAGTGAATGTTTTTTATAATTTCCAGATGAAGTCTGTGTGAGGAACATCTGCACGCTTTAAAATAGGGCTGTCCTCGACCAAAGAATTTCTGAGTTGACTAATCGATTAGTAATCTTAGTGATCGGTAATCGACAGATCTGTGAAGTTTCTCCACAAAGAATCACACAAAATCACCACTTTAAATCTTGTGCTTACCAGAGATGTGCTCATAGGTTTCTTGGAAATTAGTCATTCAGCATGAAAAATGACTAATCGACTAAAGAATCTTAGTCGACTATAAGACCTGACTAACTGACGCTTCTAACATGATGACGGTTATTGCAACACACGTTGTTAATCCTACAAAAGAGGGGACAGTTTTGATGGACAGACACACTGATATTGTTCATTTCCAAGTTTTAAGGCTGTCCTTGACCCCTCGACCAAAGAAATTCTTAGTCGACTAACAGTCATACGATTTTTGTCGACTAATCGATTTAATCGACAGATCTGTAAAACTCCACAAAGACTCACACAAAAGCACCACTTTAAATCTGGTGTTTATCATAAGTTTCTTGGAAATTAGTCATTCATCATGAAAAAAGCATAAAAAAACAACTAATTGACAAAGTCATTTTAGTCGACTCAGACCAAAACGACCAATTAGTCGATCAACTAAACTGGGATTTTTTTTTTTACAAAGGATACTAAATATACTAATTCATAACTTCACAGATCCCTCAGACATTAAATAAACGTTGAAGTTAGAGCTCACCCTCATGAGGAGCTCTCTGCTGGTCAGGTAGTTGTTGTGATCGGAGAAAATGTCCGACAGTTCCTCGAACGTCTGCATGCTGTCTCTGTGTGAAGCACAGATTCATGTTAGCCGAGAGTAACGGACATATCAGCTAAAACACATTTGCAAAATAAACACCCCAGAGATGCTGTTGAATCAGGACTTACTTGTGCACGCAGGCCCAGGCCCTTTTCAGCCTGTACAGAGGGTTGGACTGCAGCGCAGACACGATGGCTCGCAGAGACGAGAAGTTTTTGCGTATTCGACACTCCTGTTAGGAGACACAAGGTCGGTCACGACTTGGTCCATTTTAGGGGAAGGTTTATAGATGAGTGTGTGTGTGTGTGTGTGTGTGTGTGTTTCTGCCAACCTGAGCGATGTCTATCCAGCGCTGGATGACCCGCGCTCTGACATGCGGTCTGATTTGTCTGTGTTTCAGCACCGTGCTGACCACGCAGGCCGCCACGGCGTTAAACTGCGTGATGGTGGCGCGAACACTGGGGGCGCTGTGCTTGTTGTCCTTCTTGTCCCTCTGAGACCAGATGGAGCCGAGGCAGTGGTGGGGCACGACCTTTTTAAAGAGGAGCTGGAGCAGAACAACAGGCTGATGTTAGTATGACGACACTGACGAAACATGGCAGGGATGTGACCTGCGTGACCTTTTCCACTGCTACACAACACACACGCTGCCAGTAAACCCGTTTCCATCTCATTTCCCTCCACTTACCGCATCCATGTAGGTCAGCTGCTCAGCCACCATGTCGGCGTCAAACGACAGGAAGTCCTCCTGGAGCTCGATCTCCACTTCCTCCTCTTCCCCCAGACAGAAAGAGCTGTTGCCGTGGAAACCAGCTGAAAGCAGGCAAAAACAGATGATTTTACTCAGAGGAAATTTGATACTTAAGATGAAAAAATACACAGCACTGTACAGAGCAAAGAACTATACGCTATTAAAAGACACTTTGTTAGTTACCTTCAGGTTCGTCCATGCCGGCCTGACTCTGCAGCTGCTCCAGCAGACCCTCCGCCCGCCTCAGAGCCTCGGAGCCGGGCACGACCCTGCGCAGGTAGTCCATCAGTCTGTGGAGACAGGGGTATTCTGGCGGCTCCTGGAAGTCCTCGGGACAGTGGTCCAACCAGGCGCGCAGGATAGAGGCCAAGGCGCTGTGGAGACAGCAGGGAAAGATTAGAGAGTGTAAGAGGAGCTGGCAATGAGAGAAGGACAGGTGTGCGAAATTTGTTTTAACGCCACTAATTTCTCAGTTTTAAAACTAAAGTGAAGATACTGGCATCATATGAAACTAGAAAACCTAAGGAATCCAATGGTACCAACAATGTCATACTAGCCTGTCGCAAAGGAGGTTAAATAACGCTCCAAACTTGTCCTAGATTTTCGCGAGGGAATACTGTCTTGGCCATTTTCAAAGGGGTCCCTTGACCTCTGACCTCAAGATATGTGAATGAAAATGGGTTGTATGGGTACCCACAAGTCTCCCCTTTACAGACATGCCCACTTTATGATAATCACATGCAGTTTAGGGCAAGTCATAGTCAAGTCAGCACACTGACAACTGTTGTTGCCTGTTGGGCTGCAGTTTACCATGTTATGATTTGAGCATATTTTTTATGCTAAATGCAGTACCTGTGAGGGTTTCTGGACAATATTTGTCATTGTTTTGTGTTGTTAATTGATTTCCAATAATAAAAATATATATACATTTACATAAAGCAGCATATTTACCCACTCCCATGTTGATAAGAGTATTAAATACTTGACAAATCTCCCTTTAAGGTACATTTTGAACAGGAAAAAAATGTGCGATTAATCGCGATTAACTATTTTAATAGATTGACAGCCCTAAAAAAATCTATTGAAAGCTGTCCATCTGGAACTGGTAGTGATGAATATATAAAAATGTATCTCACCTTCGGATGGCTCCATTGGTTCCAGAGCCTTTGCATTTGCCTGTGTCTTGCTCGTTCTCCTCCACACTTCCATACCTGCAACAGAAAATAAGGAGATATTGAAAATAACGCTCGTCGATGCATTGTTTTAGCTTTCTGCAACACCTTGCTCCGGCCCTTACCTGTCTAACAGCAGCTTCAGTACAGTCTGTGTGCTGGCGAAGGCTCTGTAGGTGGAGAGGAAGATGGAGGTGTAGGTGAGGTCGTTGTCTCCAAACGCCGTCAGTAACGTCTCCACCAGACGCTCCAGCGTTCCAGCACGGATGCTTCGGATTTTGCAGGTCTCCAGCTGGCTCACGGTGTGGCCGGGAGGCAGACGATCCCCCTCCGCCTAAACACACAAGCACAACACATATGTTTTTACACTGTTAATCCAGTGTGAACTGAACTGAGGAGCGCTGGTATGCACTGCAGTGACTTGGTTGCTGCTTCCAAAGCTTTTCTTTACTTAGAAGTGGGACAATTCATCCAAAGATAAAGATGGGGAGAGGGGAGACATGCAAGTTCCTTTATATACAATGCATTGCAAGATCATAAACAAGTAGATATGAGCTGTATAAAAAAAGGGCTAAAATAAAGAGCTATGGATGGAAATAGCTGAGGACATCCGGGACAAGGTCCTGGATTATGTTCATATCTGTTCTTTGAATGCCAGGAAATGTTTGATAAAGTTTAAAATTGTACACAGGTTGCATTACTCGAAGGTAAAGCTACATGAAATCTTCCCAGAAAATTTCACAGATTTGCAAGAAATGCAACCAAGCAGAGACAGATTTACTTCATAGCTATGCTTTATGCCCTAAGTTACAAGATTTTTGCAATATTTTCATTCTTTTCGAAGATTTTTAAAGTTCAAATAAGACCAGATCCACTTTTGGTTAAACTGAGAGCATCCAAAAGCTCTAAAAACTAGCATCATTTCCTGTCCAATGGTCTCCTTTGTGCAAATAAACTGATCTTATTGTTCTGGAAAAAGAAATAAGTACCGACGTTTAAATCCTGGATAACATCACTGATGGATACCCTCCACCTGGAAAGGATCCGGCATATCCTTAATGACAGACTGGACGTATTTAAAAGGATTTGGAGACTGATTTCTTGAAAGGTTTACTTGATTTGTGCGTCTTAGGGCGATGTATGTGCGTTTACTTTTTTATTTATTAATTCTTTCACGTGTCTCTTTTGTCCCGTTTTGCCTTTATTCCCTGCTATTGTTTGTCTTTTTGATGTTAATATCTGAGACAGAGGGCTGTATTACTGATGTGCACATGCTCCCCAATAAGAAAGTAAAGATGGAGAGAGGGCGGAGGAAACGGCAAGGACAATCAGAACCTATATTTAATTCTGATTTCCCCAGATGTGTCCGACTATTGTGCCTACAGGGAAATAGACTGCGAGGTTACAAAGCAGGAGAGTAGAGGAGGAGGAGGAGGAGGAGGTGGCACAGACGTGGGGAGAAGGAGACCTTGGTGAAGTTAGCACGCTACAACAGGAAACGCTCCAATCTGCTTTTAATCACAGCGGCAGGCCCCTCCTCCTCCTCCTCCTCCTCCTCCTCCACCGCCGCTCCAGACAGACAGACGGAGAGGAGGACGGCCAAGTTCTCCCACCACTCCCCTCTGATAACAACTAACAAGAAATACCACTATTTGTCTCACTGTACAGTCACACACAAACACAGGCTTTGATTTCACAATTAGAAAAACACTGAATTTGCAAACACACATCAGTGTAAATCCCCCTGAATGCACAGTAATTGCTGTTATTCGCTGACAATGTGAGTGTTTATAGTAAATACACTGATGCCTCAATACTCTCTCTATTCTACTCCACTCAATAGACAGCACTGTATAAACCGTCCATGTTGTTTTAATTAGCTCGAATACAGTTGGCAGCTCATACTGTCGATACATCAATACAGTCTTAAAGCCTCAGAGCTGTTATCTATTTCTTCTTTTATGTGCCAAACCCCCATCGCCAATGCCGAGCACAAAGAGCCGATACAAACAAACCAACATCCTGATTTTTTGTTGTTGTTGTTGTAAACAAAGGCTTCTACGCTGGGGGTCACACATTCCTTTAGTAGAGAACACACAAACATAATGCCCTAATTGGCCCTTCTGTGCAGTGTAATAGTACACCATATAACATCTTATTATGCTGATATAAACAGCACAGTGAAGGGAAAAGCAATGATTAAAAAAATGCACGACTCAAGGAAAAGCCTTTCCCAGCGTTTTATAAAACACCGAGCAGTTTTGTTGGCAGCAGCCGGGAAAGTCAGGAAATCACATGCTTCGGCTAAACAGTCCAGGTCTGGTGAAAGGCAGCGAAAAGGTGTCGTCTAAACGGGGAGATTTATGGCTCAGATGTTAAAACAACAGAGCACAATGCTGAGAGAGACGCCCCGCTATGGAACCACACCGTCTGCTTTAAACAATAGAGATTAGGCTCTGTTTTTATGCTCAGCAGTCTGCACACACAGGATTGCTTTTATAAAACCCATCTACAAAAATTCCAAAGGAGGAGACTGTTCCACTCTGGGTATAAATCAGCAGTTCAACAGGTTAAGAGAGTGGAAAAAGTAGCGTCAGGTTTTCATTTGTACAATCTGTTTTAGTGGTCTCTTCTTTGAGAGAACTTCTGTCCCACTGTGAGGTATTGGTTATGCCCACTCACCCCGAGCCATCTTGCTCCCTTGTTGGCCGCCTGCTGAATCTGAACCCTCTTCAGTGTCACGTTGTAGATGGCTCCTTCCTCCACTTCCTCCCCCCAGTCCTGCACCGAGCTCTGCAACGACATTAAGAAGGAAAATGTTACACACACTGTCATTAAACTGTTGGTGGTACTTGTTGTTAGATATTTTGACTCGAGCTTTCTGTTGCACGATCTCACGGTGCTCAGGGAAAGACCGTAATGGATTTAGGTCATGTGTACAGTACTTAGGTGCAACGTACGTCTGTTTGTGCAGACATACCACATTTTAAGGTATATTGTATATCGACATGCATGTTTCCATATTATTATTTGCATGCTAGGTATTGTTATGTACATGCACAATATACCATGAATCAATTTTAATTGTTTTGGAACTACATCTGTAAATGTTTACATGTTCTTTTCTGTCAACTAATAAAAAGTTGTTCACAAAAAGAAGAAGAGGAGAGGATCGGATAAAAACATATAACTATTTCCTGTAAATAACTGCAGGGCTGCAGAACTCCTAAGTGTCATTTAACAAAATAGGAACTGACATTTTTGGAAACTTCTTTGAGAAAAGCAGAAGGAAGCATCAGAAACAAAACACAGAAACACAACCACAGCACTCAAACAAACTAGTAAAAGAAGGACTTAAAGTGCAGTAAAAAACATCAAGAATGACCAACCCCCACCGCTGCAGCCCGCCAGGCCTCCCTCCCTCCCTCCCTGTCTGTCTCTACTCCCTCTTTTTATTCCCTATCCATCTCTTTCACCGTGTCCCCGTCGTCTCTCTGAGGTGAAGTCAGAGCTGGACTGCTTCACTGGAGATAAGAGCCAGAACAGCCCCTCAAACAAACCCCCGACATATAAAACAAGACACACTGATATGTCTTCGTCTGTTTGTCTGAGTAATTATACAAGCCGAGGGAGCTCGAGAGCAGAACCACACTTGAATCAGCTCAGAACACTAAATAGATTTGTGCTCCGTGTGTACTGTGTCTGCCTCTGGTTGTAAATCACTGACAAGCAGCAGAGCGCATGAACAAACAGGGAGGAGCAGAGAGAAATCAAAATACAGAACTCAGAGATATGCTGAGACATCAACATATGGAGACAAAAACAGAGGCAGAGACAGAGACAGAGAGAGAGAGAGAGAGAGAGAGAGAGAGAGAGAGAGAGAGAGAGAGAGAGAGAGAGAGAGAGAGAGAGAGAGGGACTGGGCCAAATATAAACACCACGCATGCAGTATTATGGCCAAGTCCTCCTCACACACACACACATAGAGGCCGAGGCGAGGCGGCCAAGATCACTCTCACTTGTCCCCACTCTCATTTACACAGCTCAATGGCAAAGTCCACGCTATTCCCCCCAAACAGAAGGGCTGCCAGGGAAGAGGTCAAGGGTCAAAGTCGCCGTTAACAGGCTCAATGGACGGGCCTGGAAGGCCGGTGGCACTCGGCCATGACTGGGCCGTGTTTGGGTTTGAACAGAAACATGTGATGCTGAAATGAAAAGAAAGCCCAAACACAAAGAGAGAGAGAAAGGGAGAGGAGGAGTAAAAAAAAAAAGGATTTAAACTGGATCTGGCGGATGAAACCAGTAAGCATGAACATGTTGTTGCATGTCACAAGCTGCATTTGTCTGAATCATGTTCAGCATCTTGTCTTAAGGTCAGCAACCATATCTCTCTCTCTCTTCAGCTGCTGTTGGCTGGACGGCTGGCAGCAGAGACAGATAAATACATCAGTGCATGAGTCATGCAGTCCACACACTCCCAAAACAATAGCGAGAGAGGTCTCTCTCTGTGTGCTGGCCGGCCCGGGGATGCTGAGTTCACAGTCTGCACACACAGCCTGCTTTTTGTCAAGCCACACAGAACTGGAGATGTTTTTCAGAGCAGGGCTTTAAAACGAGGCTCTGCTCTGCTTTGTGCACCAAGTTTAGGGGCTTATTGTGAAACAAAATTCCACCAGCTTGCATGGAAACAGTCTGTGATATTTCTATTCAGCAGAGAATCACAGCAGATATAGGGATGCATTTATAGAGTATATCAAATATTATTCCTGGGTATAAACAGTTTACTCTAACTTGGATCCAAGAAGATGCTCAAAAAAAAGTGCCCAGGGAGGACACTAAGGAGAGCAAATAGTACCCTATCTCTGCTCAAATAGTGCTTATCAGCCTGAAACAATACTCCCGAGATAACAACAGTTGTGTTAAATCTTTTGGCCCTGATCTGTTGGCTTTTGTGTTTCTTTCCTCGCCTGGACGCAGCTGGGACCCATGGAGAGAGAGACAGGAGATGGCCCCGGGGTCTCTCCAATTGTTCCCTCTGTTTCACTACAGGGCCCCCAGACAAAAGTTTTCATATCCAGCAGCAGCAGCAGGGAGGGGAGAGCTGGAACAGATCGAGTTCATATTCTGGCACAGTCTGCAGGGGATTTTTTTTTATTAGAAATGATGGAATGATCCAGTCACTGCAAAAATAATCTGAGGAAAAAGATGTGATCGGATTTCAAGATGATTTGTTGATGGTAGTACTATTGTGTGTTTATTGTAGTGTACCATTTTCATGTTTTGTAGGCATGTTTACGTAAAGTGTTTTTTTTCTTAGTATATTCTTTTTTTATTTGGAGTTAAATTATTTATTTATATCAGATGCATATATTTATGATTTATTTTATCAGAGAAATTTGAATGGAAGCAGGTGGCTTTCACAAAACTTACATTTTTCTTTAAATATTCATCATGTTGTTGTGATCTCCCATCAAAATGTAGGAAGACTGTTTAATGCTGCTCATCCCCACGTCTCCAAACTTTGCGCACCATCTTTACGCACCAACAATGTGGGTTAAACTGGATTTAAAACAATTAAAACTCAATGTACAATTGTTCACCCCCACTGCCCCCCTCTTTCTCCTCCTCCTCCTCCTCTTCTCCCCTTTATCCTCTACTTTCCCAAGCCTACAAACACCCCTCCTCCTCTTCCTCCCTCCTTTCCCTCTTCATCCTCTCCCCCTCTCTCCAAAACCACAACCCCAACAACAGAGCTCAGGATGGAAAAGCATGAGGTTTTTTTTTACCATTTTACTTTTCCAGGCGAATTTCATGGTGAGCGTTTCTTTCATGATCCGGGGACAGCATCAGAGCTCGGGAATAATCCGACAAGGAAAGAAGATGAAGAAGAAGAAGATGTGTTCCTGTTTTTAAAAAAAATCCCAGCAGAAAAATGTCTTCTCCTTCACCAAACACACTCCAACTCCAAACTCTCCTCCTTTGGTCTGTCAGCAGCAGGCTCTCCTCTCTTCTACTGAATGACCAAACTCCTCCTCCTCCTCCTCACTCACAACAGTCCTGTTTAAACTCCTCCTCCTCCTCCTCCCTTTCTGTTCCACTTCCATCACTCTGACAACAACGTGCGCGCTCAGACGTAGCTGTGATTTCGGTTTGCGCAATGAAGACACCAAAATGCTTACACAAGAATCCTACATGCATTTCCTCTGAAATTCATAACACTCATGACTGTTTTTAAAATGTGTTTATAAACTCATATAAACATTAATACTTATGATATGTCCAGTATACACACTTGTGTTTTTATTTGTATATATATATAATTTTTTTTTTTTTATTTGAATTCTTTATTTTTCTACTTTTTTTTAGTTTGTTATAAGTAAAAAAAAACTTTTTTTTTTTCTTGTAAAAGAAAACAGATGTGTTGGATGTGTTTTCTGTATTGTGCGTGAGCTGTCTAATTGTAACTGTCAAAATGCAAAATACTAAAATGTTGGCTAGAATCAAACATGCATTTCCTGTGAAATTCACAACACTCATGACTGTTTTTATAATGTGTTTATAAACCCATATAAACATAAATACTTATATGTACAGTATACACTCTTATGTTTTTATTTGTATATATTTATATATTTTTAATTTGAATTCTTTATTTTTTGCTTTTTTTTTAGCTTGTTATAATAAAGAGTAAAAAAACATGAAATTCGTTTTTTTTCTTGTAAAAGAAAACAGATGTGTTGGATGTGTTTTCTGTATTGTGCGTGAGTTGTCTTAATTGTAACTGTGTAAAAATGCAAAATACTAAACTGTAGAGTTGGTGTTTTTTTTGTTACAATATTCCTTTTTTGTTTTCTCCAGTGTTTTCTTGAGTGAAGTGGAGGTATGGTAACACATGCAGGGATTTCACTATAAAAAGACCATTACTTTGGAGACTAACTCAGATCACTGAAGACTAATATTGGCTTCAGCTGAACTTTAATAGACAACGATTTCATAATACTGCAAAAATATAGATATTGCAGTGGGCCATAGGTTCAATCAACATCGTGTTACCTAATTTGGCGATAGTGACAGACATTTATTTAAATTTAAATTTTCGTGATTGCCACTTTAACTTATCAGACTTTGCGCAGCTCCCTCTGGAGTCACAAAAGGCTTTTTTTCCACAAATGCAGCAGTAGGCTCCCCCCTCCCCAACACCTGTAAACTGAATTTATATAAGTAAAACTGGTGGGCTTCCCCTTTAATAAACGTTGGGTCGCTACAGAACCCTTTATTTTTCTGTTTATTTACCTGCAAACATCAGTGGTGATTAGATTACTGTAATGTTAAGACTTCATATGAGTATGAGTCTGGTCATATGAGTAGCCGTCTTGTGAGTGAGCAGCTGCCGCCTCACGGCCCCTGCGTGGGACAATATAAGGAAGGCCGTAGATGCCGTCACCAGCACTGTGCATTGTCAGTGACAGCAGAGGAGAATGGGCCGAGTGTGAGAATGGCCACACTGTTCCACTGTGAACGGGGCAGCCCTGCAGTGCACACGTACTCAAACAGCCCACTTGTGTGAATAAACGGGAAGATATGAATCAAGCGTCCACTTTGTGAGGGGTCTTTTTGTACAAAGTTGAATCGTAAACATATATCAGATGTGAGCAAGCAGCGGTTCATTCATTTACTGATCCAGAGTCAGGAGACAGTTATGAGGCTTATTGTCATCTGGCTCATCAGTGGGAGAGATGGAAAAGACCTGCTGTGGCCCCCCCGTGAGTGTACATGATATGACTACCCACTCATCTGGCTCCCATAACACCGACACGTAACCCCAACGTCACTGGCTGTCACACACACCACGCTGTCAAGCAGGGTGCACACACACACAGATACCCCCACACATACAAGGTCGCCACTTCTGGCACTACAAGGCCAGGGAAGCCCAATGTACGTAATCATGTTTTATCAGGTTCTCTTCTTGCTGACTTGTTCATCAGGCTGCACATCTGGCCGGGCTCCAGTTCCCAGGCCGAGCTGCCCCGATGTCCACTGGGCTCTGGGAATCCTAGAGGGGCAGTGGAAAGGTTGCGGCCCCACACGACCTCCGGCTCAGGCCCCGGGGGAGATTGTAGTGTTGCTCTCACAGTACGAATGATGTCACATCTCAGCGCAAACAACACATTTGACAAAATGTGACAGCAGCTGCTCCGTCTGATGGATGAGCAGATGAGTGCGCATATTTTACAACGTGAGTTCAAAACGTGAATCTGTCTCTGGAGGCCAGGTCCATTAAAGGGGACATATCACGCTCATTTTCAGGTTCATACTTGTATTTTGTCTTTCTACTAGAACATGTTTACATGCTTTAATGTTCAACAGTCAGTCTGAATATACCTGTATTCACCCTCTGTCTGAAACGCTCCTGACTGGGTTGTCTTATTTCACAGTTTGTGGGTTGGTAGACACTCCAGATTCCCAAATGTATGAGCACAAGCACTGAAAAAGTGAGTTTTTCCATGATATGTCCCCTTTAAAGTGTACTGGTATTACTATAACGGGATGGATCAGAAAAGACTCTAAGGCCTGCTCTATAGTTTAAGGAATAGGAGGCTAAATTTCAGTAAATGTCAGAGCTGTTTTTAGGTATTTTGGTCCAAATCCAAAGTTAAATCTCAACTCCTTTGGGGGCAAGTTAAAGAAAGAGTTTGACATGTTGGGAAATACACTTGTTGATTTCTTGCCAAGAGTTAGATGAGACGGTCGATACCACTCTCATGTTTGTACAGTAAATATGTAACTAGCAGCTTATCATAAAGACTGCCTGGAAACAGGGGGAAAGCCTGGCTCTGTCTAATGGTAACACAATCCTGCCACCATTCCCTCTAAAGCTCACTAATTAACCTGTTATGTCTCATTTGTTTAATCTGTACAAAAACCAAAGTGTAAAAATTACAAGTTGTTGTTTTACGGGGTTATGTCGAGAACTATTTCTTGACCAGAAGCAGTGACTTCCTGGAGTCTAATCATCACCGTGAGGTTGGAAAGCAGCTAGTCCAGGGCGTCAAATGCCGATGCTTTGTGTTGACGTAGTTTAAAGAGCGAAAGAGACATACTAAGAGTCCAACAAACAAGACTTTCATCCAGGAGCCCGCTGTTCGTGTCCCGTGCTTTACGTTTCACTTTCACAATGAGCTGTTCGTTTGTGTCCCGTGTTCACAACGTCAAGTCACATTTGCACTGTAAAAACGTAGTCATTTTAAGCTCAACCGTGTTGTTGTTTTTTCCTAAACCTAACCAATTGGTTTTGTTGCCTGAACCTAAGCAAGTGTTTTTGTTTAATTCACAACATTAAGCATGTGTTTAGTGTGACCGAAAAGTGACACCGAGGGGTCTGACAAAGCGTCAGTAGGTGACGAGTTGGGATGAGAACATGTTGGCTAGTCTCATCAAGTCTTTAAATGCTGAACATTACATAAAGAAACATGGTTTCTTACACAATGAGACCAAGTAATTGTATCTGTCTCTTTATAATCTAAACTACTAACTATAGTAGAGCAGCTGTCAAATAAATGTAGTGGAAACTCTCAGATTTCCAGTAAGCTGGATGTTAAAGTTAAAGATTGTGACGGAGGTGAATGGCATCTTCATGTTGCAATATTGGAAAGGTTATCAAATATTAAGACAGTATTCCTGCACTGCAACACCGGCCAATCCCCAAGTTTTCCTTTCTCTTGGATGACTAATGACGTAATTGCACTTAGGAAAGCCCTTGATGAGGGCAGAGCAGTTTGCTATAATGGGTTCCTGCCATTGAACTCCCCAAGTACGCTCTTCTCCCTGTTCCACACAGTCAGAACAGCGAGCTGCAGTACAGACAGAAAGGGGACAAAAACAGGAGGAGCGCCGGCGCTCGCACTGTTATTGCTCCACTGTGGGGAAAAAACGCACATTCCAGGAAATCTCCCACTTCCTGCCTCCAGCCTCCTGACTCCAGCGAGCCTGCTGTCCTCATACCTGACTGGCTGGGGAGGCTTCTCTTTGGCCTGGAGGACGTGTCGTAAAGGACGAGATGAGAGGAGAGAAAAGGGGATTCCTAAAGCAAGTAGATTGCGCATGAGAGGCCGATAAATAGGAATCACAATGCTGAAAAACCACAGACATATCGGGGGTCTTAGGCAGCAAGCATGTGTAATGTCTCAGTGTTTACATCCAAGATAAGAAGGTCATGTATCAAAGAAAATGTAGGACAGAGTGGAGATTAACTTGAAAGGACATTATCTGGACTGTGAGTGTGAGATGGTGAGACAGAGACAGAAGGGAGGAGAGTTCACAGTACAGCCAGAAACTGAGAGAATCCATACTGGCTGAAAGACAGGCGTGATGCAACAGGACCATCGTGCACTGGCTCACTGAGAACGAGTGATTTCATATTTCAGACCGGAAAGAGACGCCCTGCGTTCTTTTTCAAGTAAACAGACGAGAGGAAACTCATCGAGGAGTATTCCAGTGGAAAGCCATTGGGTAAAATTAAAGAAGGAGAGGATCTTTCCTGCTACCATATCTGGACCAAATGTGTCAGTGTTCCTGTTTGTACATTCTTCTTGATATGCACACACAGCGCGTTTCACTGTATGTTTGTGTGCGGTTGGTGGGTTTCCAGAGCATACTGCCCAGCAGAGGGCAGAGTTCATAAACCGCCGTGTTTATCCAAAGTCAGCAGAGGCTTTTTAGCCAGACCAGGCCAGAGCAACAAAACCCAAGAGGTTGGATTTATGGTGCATGGGGGTCAGGATGATCTGCAATAACTCAATAAACCCCAAGAATGAGACAATCAGAGCAGCTTAAATAGGTCATTTGAGAGCAGTGAAGCAGCATCAAGGCACTCAGGGTTATTTGATAGTGAGTGTCTGTGGAGTAACAACAATGAAAACACAGTTGGATAAGGACATGCCAGGTCTTCTTCTCACACAGCTGCATTTTCTTTCTCTCCGTCTCTCTGTTTTCTGTCTCTTCTTCGGTCAACCGAACCCTTTGTTCAGCCACATTAAAGCTCTATCTGCTTCGCTCCTTCTCCCTCTCTTTCTCTCTCTTTCTCTTATGTCATGCCTCTACTCCCCTCAGATCTATTGTCCTGGCTGTTGTTGAGCTCTCCCTCTTTCTCTCTGGATGGGTGACATCATTAGTTTCCAGTAAAGTCCAGAGCTTCAGAGCGAGACCCCTCCTCCTCCTCCTCCACACATTAAAACACAGCTGACCCTGCAAACCGAGACACACTTCAAGGAAAAGCTGCTCAAAGTTTCATTTACACCAAAACTACTGAATCATATTCATGCACAGACATGTTTAGGTTGTTTTCATAGTGAAACAGACTTGTTTTCTCTTATAACAGCTTCCATATCCTCACGAAAAAGTAGTATACTTCAAGTTTATTTTATCAAGTAAACTGATGTAAAGTTCAAGTATATTTCCCAAGTATACTTTATGTAGTAAGTATACTAATATCAACTTTTTAGTTTATAAAAATATACTTTTAAGTGTACTTTAAGTGTAAGAATAGTGGGAACACAACTAGTTTACATCTAAGTTGTATTATGTACTGCAACTATAGTATGAAGTGAACTATACTACAAGTGAGCTTATAGCTTTACTGTTAGTTTACTAGTTATATACTTGTAGCCCACTTATTAGTTTATGAAAGTGCACTTTAAAGTATGCTCTCAGTTGAACTACTAGTTTAATAGTTTTTACTGCAAGTATACTTGTAAGTTTCCTTTAACTTATAGAACTTAGCCAATGATGTATGCATTACATAAAGAGACTTGCTCCTTTTGCTATTTGACTTAATGTTTTGTGATGAGATTAAAAACATTAATAGATAAAATTAGTTTTTCTCGCATGCCTACGGTGAACGGAGGATGCAAAAACGTAGAAAGTTCTTGATGAATTGAAGTAAATTCATATCAAAACATCAAACTCTCACACACTCAAATAGCCTACTCTATCAAAAAGTAAGCATATAAGCCAAGTATGCTTGAGTATAATATTGTTAAGTATATCTCTGATAAGTACATAAAAAGTGAAAGCATATTCTTATTAAGTTTAAGTTTATAAGAAGTATATTAATAGCACACTTGAATAAACCTCTTTTTGGTGAGGGTATGGGGTCAGTTGGACCGTTGCACTAAGGAGGAGGATAATCCTCTCCGGAGCTGCGATGACTCATGTTATGCTGGTAGTTAAGTTGCTTTCAGGTTGTCTCTGCATTTAGGAGAGTTACGATAAATTCCCAGCACACACGCACACACAACCCCCCTCCCTCCATGGGGCCCCCAACCCTGTGACCCCCCTCCTAGATCTAAGCCCTCGCTAAGCCTTGAATGAATCGGTCTGGACTGGCTCGGTTGTCTGTCTGACCCCTCCCTGCTAATGAGAGACGGACCATCTGTTGCCCAACAGATACATGCGACCCTAAAGTTGTCACATATGCAACAAAAACAGCATCAGTAAAGCCGGTCACACGCTGGTGACGACTGCTGCCTCGCTAAATCACACCAGAAGACTGCAAATTTATCACATCTGAATGTGCAAGATCCCATTTACTTTAAACACCATGCTGTTTCAGTTTTGACTGTACTGTGAGAAAGAAGTAACTTCCCTCCATTTAATGCTTGTTTGAATTCTAGGGGATTTTACGCTGCAGTCTGCAGAGCTGTTAGTGCTAAATTAATGTGAAGTATGACTCTGTGTGTTGTAGGAAATGAAACTGCATAAGTGATGCACACAACAACACACACAAAAAAAGAGGCAGTAGCACAATAACAAGCATCGACAGCACGGCCGTTGCCAAAACACCGACCAAAATACAAGATATTTACTCTGCAAAAATGACATGGACGCATTAGATACTGTGTTAAGTTGTAATATGTGTAGAAATATATCCTGCTGTTTCACTTAAAGGTGCAGTGAGTAGGATTTGGCGGCATCTAGTGGGGAGGTTGCAGATTGCAACCAACTGAATATCCCTCCTGAGACTGCAGCAACATGAGACACTGAGTGCAAAACTGTGGTAACGACTTAAAGGACCCTGAATTTCCCTGAAATGTTACACACTGTTCCTTTAAACAAATACAGGATGTATGTCCTGTTCTAAAGTTAGCATATTTCTTTGTTTATCACAGTGTTTGACCTCAGTAGAGTTATTATAGTTAGTAACCTGCTGACATACAAAATGTGTGGGCGCTCATTAATAACTGTCGTGTGGACACCAGCGGCTTTACACACTAATGCCATACACACACACACACGCTCTTTTTCTCACACACACATACGCTAATACACACATCACAATGCCAGCTTGATCCCAGTCATGCGTCCTGGCTAATACTGCGAGCCCTGCCTGAGCGGGAAAAGGAGTAGAGAGAGAGAGAAGTGTGTCACAGAGCTGCAAAACCATAAAAACAGACTAAATCAAAGACGGTGCTGCTGCACACATTGCCTTCTGCCTCCTACCGACCCAGCACTAAACACACACACACACACACACACACCCATCTCCATATGGTGTGATGAGTTTCTGCCCCAGTTAAAGCGGGCTGCTCCTGTGGTGTTGTTGCGCTGGGATGGACGCTCGGGTGACAGGGACAATGCCCGCGGTATTGACTTTTCACACCAGGCCCATTATGTGACCTAATTAGGCCCAAGATCACAATATGAACCTCTACTGAGCTGCAGGCTGCTAGACAACTTGACACGCTGGGGGTCAGCCAAGTGTGTAAACAGCATCTTTAAGTGGTGGACTGGATGAAAGGTTTGACGGAGACCTGGATTTTGGAGAAAAGAGAAGTGGGGTTGTTTGTGAATTGTGCAATTTGAGGCGAAAAGAAAGTGTGTTATCGTCCCTCCACGTGTGTCTTGTATTGTCAGTGAAACTGGGTTAACCAATAAATCCAGTCTTGAAACCCCTGAATGCTCTCCCAGCGGTGCCACGTATGAACTTGTAAAATGCAGATATTTCATAAACATTACAGAAGATACAGTTTTATATTCATTTACAAGCAAATGAAGCAGGTCAGAAGCCACAGAACTAGTCTTAGCCGGATGAGTGAATCACCGAGCAATCATCGAAACACATGACAAGCAAGGATCAAAACTTTAGGAAACACTTGAGACGTCACGAAGCATCAGCATGAAACGTGCAGTTCTCTGTTCAAAAAGTCAAGAAAGAGGAAGGAGGAGTGCTAACTCAGCTCGCTCACTTTTTTCAATGGAAAGCACGCCATCATCGAAATTCTCCGTCCCCCCCTCTTCTTCCTTTGTCCCTGTTTTCCCTTTATAAAAATCACTTCTGCATTTCCAGCAAGTGACCCTCTGAGGTTATTGAACTACCCCTGCTGGTTATTGTGAGCCAAACGGGTGCAAAGTAGCGGCTAATATTCCCTCGACTGGAGTTCGGATTGATCGGCCTGCGGGTTAATTACATTATCACTGATAGAGAGCAGACTTCTGAAATGCAGTTAGAGCAGTAAAATGTACTGTGATAACCCACTGGCACGTGTGTATATTCGTCAACACTCTCACTTCTGTGCAACTGGGTTCAAACCCGGTCAAGTTCTTTGTTATTCCAACTTGTGACACCGTCTTGCAACATCTGAATAACTAAATGTACAAAATGATTTTTTTTATTATGTAAGTTTAATATTTGTGATTTATAGAGAGGCAAAGTCCCGCCCCTTCCAGTGGACCACCATGGGACCTTATTTCGGAAAAAATATGAACGGTAGTCAATAGCGAGAGACAAATATTTTTTTAATCCCATTTTAATTGCGCCATGAATTATATGGAGGAAGGAAATTAAAAATAAATGAATAAATGAGAAATAAATGCAAGAAAAATAAATAAAAACTAAATGAATAAAAAAAACATATATATATATACATATATATATATATTACATAAATAAATAAAATGGAAAATTAAACAGAAGAGTAAATAAATAAGGGAATTAACACAAAGATAAATAAATAAAGAAGCAAAACTGAATTTCAATATATGTCACATTTCATCAATTAATTAATTAATGGCTACATTTATTTTTAATATTATTTTTGCTACATTTAATGACATATTTATTTATTTATCTATTGAGTAATTTATTTATTTATTCATTTATTTTTTATTCTGGCAGGTTCCGTACTCCATAGATTCACACATATGATGTTTGTCAATTTAAAACTTAATTTGCATGTCAAGAAAGTCGCAGTTTGTTGTAAAACTGTTGAAGTATCAAACTGTGAAAATACGTAATTAAAAAGACTCCACATCCAAAAGTTGCGTTAAGTGACGTTTTTCCCTCTGAAGCTACGATGCCTGTGTGTTTCCTACTGGGATGAACTCACACCAGTAACAGGTCTCACTCGTTCTTTGGCTGGATAAGAGACGCTGGATAAAACACATCAGGTAAGATAACGTTACATTAGTACGCGGAACATAGTTAAGTTAAGGGTTCGTGACGCACATTGTACGAGACGAGAGATGTAGTTCACTGAGCGGTTTCACACAAAACTAAATGATACAACAAACTGAGACTTTCTTGACTTGCAAAATTATCTTTTAAAATGACAAACATCATATGTGTGATTCACGGGGCAATTGAAACAGCATCAAAAAATTATTTGTCTCTCGCTGTTGATTACCGTTCATATTTTTTCCGAAATAAGGTCCCATGGGGTCCATCGGAAGGGGCGGGACTTCACCTCTCTGTTATCATCAATTCCAGTTGCTCCATCTTCCTGTTAATCCCACCTCTCGTGAGAACCATTGTGTGTGTTATTGTGTGCGTCTTATTGTCCTCAGTGGACTGCTGATAGCGACTGACACCTCAGCACTCCTCTCTGACCTGAACTGTGGACCTGACAGCCGTACAGCAGGGCGATTACAGGGAGGTAATGAGTCCAATCGCTGCCTTTATGACCGACATGGTTTCATAACCTCATGTAGGTTAACTGACAGGAGAGTGAGGAACACCTGACTGACAGCAGTAAAGGCAAAGTCTCCTCAAAGCCGGCAGGAGCCAGCTGTTGGACTGACAGTATAACACATGGACAGTTCGTGCATTTATTGCTTTTTATTACAAGAAAGGATCTACTTGTTGAACTTGAAGATCGATGGTTTTGTTTACTCTTACATAACTTTATTGAAGGTATTTACTAAGGCTGTCAAAGTTACCACAATAATACGCTAAGTCGTTTTAACGCCACTAATTTCTTTAACGCATTAACGCAACTGGCGATTTTTAGGTTGTAGCGGGCTCAGTTTAGAGGGAAACACTAATGAAACTAGAAAGCCTAAAGAACCCATTGGTATCAACCATGTTATGCAAGCTTGTCGATAGGGAGGCTAAATAACACTGCAAACTTATGCAAAATTTTGGCAAGGAAAAACTGTCATGGGCATTTTCAAAGGGGTCCCTTGACCTCTGACCTCCAGATATGTGAATGAAAATGGGTTCTATGGGTACCCACGAGTCTCCCCTTTACAGACATGCCCACTTTATGATAATCACATGCAGTTTGGGGCAAGTCATAGTCAAGTCAGCACACTGACACACTGACAGCTGTTGTTGCCTGTTGGGCTGCAGTTTGCCATGTTATGATTTGAGCATATTTTTTTGTTAAATGCAGTACCTGTGAGGGTTTCTGGACAATATCTGTCATTATTTTGTGTTGGTAGTTGATTTACAATAATAAATATATACATACATTTGCATAAAGAACGCATATTTGCCCACTCCCATGTTGATAAGAGTATTAAATACTTGACATTCTCCCTTTAAGGTACATTTTGAACAGATAACAAAAATTTGTTTGCGATTAATCGCAATCAATTTTGGACAATCATGCAATTAATTGCGATTAACTATTTTAATCAATTGACAGCCCTAGTACTTATCCCTCTATATAATCACCCTTATTGCCCTCTAGCCAAAGTTGTGAGGGCAATCACAACTGCAAAAGCAGTCACAAGGATGAGTTTCTGACACATAGAGCGATGCATGTAAGCTGAGCCTCACTTTGGTTATACAGCATTCTACAAGCTAACCTCCAGTCTACTTACTCCTTGAAAAACAATTGGCGGAAACATTGCTGTGAGGCGGGAGGACACGTCAGCCAGGATGTCAGATAGGCAGCAAGGAGGAGGATCTCCCAACGCTTACTGTACACTCCAAACATACATACAGGCAGCACAGTGTGATGGGCATCTAGCAGAATGCTATTTTCATGGTGATAATAATGGGGTTTTCAATTTGCTGTCAAAGAATATCAGTACTGGAGCAGGTGGTGTTCAGTGTCTTGATTCTCATTGTTTTCTGACCTCACTCACTAAATCTGAACAGTACGTAAACACCAAACATATTTTCTCTTTAGCCTCAATCCCACACGTGCGCACATGCAAACAATTAGCCACAACTAAACTGGAATAAGCTGTCGCCGCAGGTCGTTTTCTGGTAATCACACTCTTGTGAGGAATCTGCGACCTCGCGGGCGAATTAAATACAAGTAAATAAACACAAACGCATGGACGCTGACACGAAGTGTAATGTAAGCCACATTTTTGTCGTGCTCGGCTGTTGACTGACACATATTAAAGTCATTATGGTTCTGAAGTAAAATGAGTAATGCCTCTTCTGTGAACTCTGTGACCAGTCAGCAAAACTGCACGCACACACATACACACACTCATAGTGTGACCAATAAACGGTAGTTACAGTGAATAACCGCTTTGCACAAGAGGTCAGCTGTCCACCCACAGCTGTCTGTGCCACCAAAGGTTACGGTCTAGTTTGCATTATTGCGCTATGAGATGTCGACTTATTGCATAAAATTTCAGTGGGTCGAAGTCAAACAGAGGAACTGAAACGCAATACACTGAGGAATGACAAACCAATCACTGATTGATCTCTGAGTTGAGCCAATAAGATGTGGATGTGTTGCTTTGGAGCGATATTTACCACCTCTCCCAGTAAGCTAGCATGATATGTTTGGTATCAACTAGGGCTGTCAATCGATTCAAATATTTAATCGCGATTAATCGCAAATTAATTGCAAATTTTTTATCAGTTCAAATTGTATCTTAAAGGGAGAGTTGCCAAGTATTTAACACTCTAGTCAACATGGGAGTGGGGAAATATGCATTCTTTGTAAAGGGGAGACTCGTGGGTACCCATAGAACCCATTTTCATTCACATATCTTGAGGTCAGAGGTCAAAAGACCCCTTTGAAAATGACCATACCAGTTTTTCCTCGCCGAAATTTAGCGCAAGTTTGGTCCTTATTTAACCTCCTTCGTGACAAGCTAGTATAACATGGTTGATACCAAGAGATTCCTTCGGTTTTCCAGTCTCATATGATGCCAGTATCTTCACTCTATCTTTAAAACTGAGCCCACTACAACCTAAAAATCACAAGTTACGTTAATGCATTAAAGAAATTAGTGGCGTCAAAACGAATTTGCAATAACGCGTTATTAGCACGTTAACTTTGACAGCCCTAGTATCAACAGATTCATCGCAATCTCAAGATTCATTTGATAGCACTGTCTATCTTAAAAACTGATGCAACAACCTTCAAAAGACAGCAGTGTTAATGCCAATCAGTCATTTTCAGAGAGTTAAAAGTAGTAAACCAAGAACTGAGGAGGAGAATAATTCCAATTTTAAGATCGTGGTGATCAATGAGACAGGCAGAGTCTATTTAAACTGTAAGCTATGGTTTTATCTTTCACTTTTAGATAGTTAAATCATGTTAGAAATAGGCCTACCAGTAGGCTGCAGTTTATTTTTTAGCGTATCCAAAGAAATCATTTAAAAGATCTATATCAGCTCACCTTCTTTAATTTCAGTATGTTACTGTTACTGGTGCATTTTGGTCAGATTTATTTCAATCTATGTTTTGTCTCATAATCAAGGTCATTATGGAAGCTGTATTACAAGCAGGTTAATGTCAATCTTGTATGCAGAAAAATAACACTGTTTAAGAAGCTCCCGGCAGACCAAACTGGTCGAGGCCGGCACCGAGGATGTGTCACTACCAGTCAGCTCTCCATGTCACCGCCAGAAGTGCTGAGTGCAGAACAGATGCAGATTTTCTGTGATTGGTAGTCAAACACCTCTTGTGTCTCTCAAGCACACCCACAAGAACATGTGCACAAACCACTCTCCAGAGTTTTCCTTTCCTATCACTCTCCCCTGTTTCTCACAATCACCACAGACATCCAACAAACAGACCTTGGAGGAATCACAACCACGGCCAATCTGCTCCTCACTGTTTATAATGCCAAGCTTCTTTTCTCACTGACTTGTTTGCTTCCACTTCACTTTCCCACTCCCCGTCCTTGAGTCTATCAAAACTGGCCAAAACCTTTGACACCTCACACACAATCCAAAACAACAGAAGGCACAGGAAGGTCATGCGAAGCGAAGGCCTGAACATCTGCCAGACTGTTTAACAAGAAGTACCTGTGTGCTTCCCAGAAATACAAAAACAGATCTCAACAAGCAGCAGGACACGGTTATACTGACCCAGTGGCGGGGGCTGCTCTCCGGGGAGCGAGGCTGGTACCTCTGCAGGGAGACGCCTCCATCCCCCTCCGGCAGTAAGGTGCAGTCCAGGTCTGGGCAGTGGTTGCTGGGACCGGCAGGCCAGGGCAGCAGGGTGGTCATACTGACCGACTGCATCAGCGGCACGGGTGACAGGGATGGCAGGACATACTCAAATCTGGACGGCAGGGTGGATGAAGACTTCTTCAGTAGGAACAGTAGGAATCTGGAGTCGGGGTCTCCTCCTCCTCCTTTAGGTCTTGATGTTTTGATCACCTCCTCCTCTCTTCTCAGTCTGGTTGTTGTCTTCAGCTCAGAAGTGTCACTAATGATAACTCTCCTCTCAAGTTGTCCTCCTCAGTCTTCTCCCTTCCTGTTTCTCTCCTTTCTCTCCCACCACATCAAGTTTCTATCTTCCCCTCTTCTGTTTTTATTTCTTCCTCTCTCTCTGAGCGCGTCTGGCCAACAGCTCTCAACCACATGAGTGATTAAAGTCTATTGTCTCTCTCTCTCTCCTTCTCTCTCCTTCTCCCTCCTTCTCTCTCTCTCTCTCTCTCTCTCCCTTCATTCATCCCAGCCAGAAGAGGAGGAGTTATAACCCGGCGGTGGCCCAGCCTCCCCCTCCATCCACTGACTAGAGAGAGTTTGACTGTGGAAGAGTTTGAAGAAAAAGGAAAGAAAGACAGGAAAGCCGAGATAGAGAGGAGGATGTTATGGAAGGGGTTCGAAGAAATACTAACAATAGCAGATATTTTCCATGATGGATGGACTTTTGTCCTCTTTAATGTTCTGCTGTATCCCAAACTAAGCTCATTGAATCTTCAAACACATTGTTTCGAGTCAATCGTTGCTGGAATTTGCCATAATTTGTCCCTTTTGACCATTTCCTTCTTTTTAAAGCTGCAGTGCGTAAGAATTGGAGCAAATATGATGTAAAAAGTTATTTTTAATGCTCATTTCTCGCCTCAAATGTTTTCAGAAACATGTTTTAGAGTACTGTTTGGCTGTAAAAAATGAGAAAGTTTGTGACCCGGCCGCCATGTTGAGATCAGTTGATGAAATACCAAGCACCGCCCACCAGCCGGAGCAAACTTTCTCATTTTACAGCTAAACAGTACACTACAAGCAATCTGAAATCATTTTACATGAGAAATAGTCATTACAGTCACAGAATATTGATTCATATTTGATCAGCGCTGCCTAGTTTGACCGTTTGATCAGAGTTCGTGAGTGATTGACAGCTGCCTCCGTTGAATGAACAGCCAATAGGAACGCTCTCTCTCTGAAATGACCTGTGATTGGCCAAAGTCTCCCGTCACGGGCTAGATTTTCTAAAGTCTGAAAAGAGAGCCATGAGGAGGTGCAGAAGTCTAGTTTTCACTCAGAACACTTGATTTAAGGCATTTTTGCCCAATGATGCCAAAAATATTCTGCCTACTGCCGCTTTAAATTTGTCACTAGACGTAGTTCAGGCAGTCGTGTTCTTAACAAGTTCAGGTATTTCAAACGTGCGGATGGCTTCATAAAGTTACTGATTCAGCTCTCTGTTATGCAAAGTACGGCTTGGTGACATTTGTGACAGTAGGGCAAAGGTCAAACCATAATAAATGTGTAACAATTATGGAGAGAGCATGCATGTGTGTGTATGTGTGTGTGTGTGTGATCGAGTTCAGGGTAGGAATAAGAGCCAGTCATGTGTAAAACGCTGCAGTTGCCGAGGAGAGGATTATCTGGGACCAAGCAGTGCTCCGACACACACACACTCATAAACACACACAGCGTAAATGTCAGCAGTTAATATTGTACAAAGTGTGAAGAATGTTGCTTCGTACACTTAGAAGCTGCAGTGTGAGGTCAGAGATGCATCCTGTTTTCTCAGGTAAATAAACAGCCACTGGAAAAACACTGATGTCAAAGAAACATCCGGCAAAGTTGCTCCATAGCAGAGGGACACACACACACACACACGCACGCACGCACACTCTCACGCACTGTTCTGTACTTAAGTACAATTTTGATGTACTTTAATTGAGTTTTTCCATTTTATGCCACCTTATACTACTACTATACTCCACTACATTTCAGAGGGAAATATTGTACTTCTAATAGATTTATTTGACAAGTGTAGTTACTTGTTACTTTTTACAAAAAAAAAACATGATAGGGTTATAAAATACTACACATTGTTTAAGATTAAACCTTTAAATCTCAACCTTTTTGGCTTGTGGCCCCTTAAAAGGCCCTGACACACCAAGCCGACGGTCAGCAGTCATACAGTTTGGGGCTGTCGGTGAGTTTGCGGTGTGTTCCACGCAGTCGGCTGTAGTAGCAGAACTTTGACTTTTTCTTTTTTCCTGCTCCATTAATCTTCAGCTGTGAGCTCCTCTGATTCATCTAAAACTGTCTCCAACTCAACCAGCTACAACAGTCAAATTCTGTTTACACACTGTTGCGTCAGTATTAACAATCTGATCAGACAAAAGATCAATTTTCTGCGGAATTTATTTTTAATACTTCAATTATTTTTTTCTGATAATAGCTCTGTACTTATGATGAAGGATTTTAAATGCAAGACTTTTACTAGCAATGGAGTTTTTTTTGTTTTTTTTTATCTCCGCCAGGCGTACGCATTTTGGGTATCATGTGTTCGGTCGTGTGTGTGTGTCATTGTCTGTCCACAGCTACTACTGGACCCACCGGCCTGATATTTTTTGTGCTCATTTCTGTCTGTATGCTCAAGGACCTCTCATGGTTGCGGTGATTCACAATTTTTGAAAATACTACTTTATTGACTGTTTTAAAACCTCATTGCCTGCTGACTCCTCACTCCTATTAACCGGCCGATAGGGTAGTAGCAAATGGTATTTCCATCAATCGGTTAGGTTAAAAACAAGTCTTACCTGTTGCAGGTCACATTTTGGCCTTTAATCGTGGCTCAAAAACTGACAACCATAGAAAAGTTTGGTTTCATTTTGAACGGGAGAATCTGCAGATTAGTTCCATACCTGATATGTTATGATTCACTTTAAATTAGGCACGATACGAGATGAATAAACACACATTTTTGTCATCCGTGCTACCATTTTGACTGTAAGGGAGCCAGGAGGAACAATTGAGTGAGATTCAACTCTTCTTTGTTTCGGAGAGGAGAGCGAGAGACACACCTGGTGGAGATCTGCAATCTACTGAGTGCACTTTTCTAGTTTCATTGTGTTATCAGTTCTCTTACTTAAGTAAAGACTCTTTCAGCACTACTCCAACACGTCTTCCACCAGTGGCAAACACACCAGTGGAGTCCTCTTTCAATCACCGACAGCTCTGTGCCAAAAGAGAAGTCACTGCTGTGACATCAACGTAGCTTCTCCTGAAACATGAGCTGTGTGTTGTGGCCGTGATTCAGACCTTCGCTGTGACTCAACGTGACAAAATTCCTTTGGAGCGTTACCACATAAAAATGCAATGAGACTCCACCTAAAGTATGTTCAAATATAGCTCTGACTCATGGTTGGATGCCATGGATAAAAAAACAAACATCCGACATTAAAATGCCTCTGTAATCAGAGCAGATAAATCAAGCATCTGAAGTGACTGAAGAGGGAAAAGAGGTCATTTGACCATGACTCTATATAGGTGACTTTGTGCCTGGCTGGCTGCCGGGAATGAATGCGGCGCATGACAGGCAGGAAGAGTGAGTAAACACGCCGCCTCGTCTTCTTGCTGGACTTCCAGTGAACCGGCCTTCCTCTCTCCCCCACCTCCTTCCTCCATTTCCTCTCTCTGTTGTTGAGAGAGACCCCCGATCACTTCACTGCACTGCACTTTAACCCAGTTTGGTGGTCTTCACCAGACATGTTGCCAAAGCAGTTTTAACGATGATAAATATGAGAGATTGGACATAGAAACAGACAAACTTTTTCTTTTTAACCTTTCAGTATAACTTGTGTTCATTGTTCAGTAAAATTCGAGTTCAAGAAAATCCCTTTTCTTCTCCGTCTAAGTGTGCTGACACAGTCACAGTGTGGCTAGAACTAGTTTACACAGCTGGGAAGTCAAAGCTCTCTAAACTCTGACAACACACACTTTTATATACACACTACACACTCAGTCTGGATCAACACAAACAAAACGTGTCTCTTGCTCTCTTTTTGTCCGTCACACAATCCCAAACAGTGGCACACAAGAGGAGACATCTCTGTTGAACACAACAGTAAATACTGTATAGCTGAGTAGAGTCTTATGCTGGTACATAACATGAGATTTAAAAAAAACAGAGTGGTGGAAGAAGTATTCAGATCCTTTCAAAGTAAAAGCAGCAATACCACGATGACAAGTAAAAGAACAAAAGTATTATCAGCCCCATTATTTGATTATTTTTACAACAGCATTAATGTGTTTGCAGCATTTTGATGTTGTATAGCTGGTTGAGGTGGAGCTAATTCTCACTACTTTCAAATCCACTGTATTTTACAGAAGCTGATCATGTGTTTTGTATAATCTGAAAAAGAAACTAGCTACTACTAGCTGTCAGATAAATGTAGTGGAGTAAAAAGAAGAAGAAGAAGCAGAAGAACACAAGAACACACACACACAGGCCTGAAAGACATACACACACACACACAAACAGGACCTATACAAATGCATTAATGGAGAGATATCAGAGCAAAGGTGCTGCCCATGGACAGGCGCCCCGGGCAGTTGGGGGTTTAGTGCCTTGCTCAAAGGCACTGTCCACACTCCATACTTGGTCTATGCAGAACCTTGAACCGACACGAGTCCCTAGCCTACTTCTATTCATGTCTCAGATTATACAAATAAGAACATTTTCATCATAAATAAAAAAAAATTTCTTTTAGATGATGAAGCATCACAAATGCCGTAGTTGAGTTTTTCACCATTTCACGACTCCACACTGCTCTCTGCTGGTTACCATAGGAACACAACACACACAATGAACTCAAAATGAATTTCTTTGGGGGGGTTTTCTTCTTGCTTAATCCTTGACAGGGATTATTTTAGAGGATTAGCACGAAATAAACACAAACCACATCCGATTATTGTTTGTATTAAGATTCATTTCCTGTGAGATTATACTTTCAGAGATCATTTCTACAGTTTCTGACTTGAGAAGTGTGTTTCTAAACTGTTTGGTCTCGCTATGTTGAAATAAATATGTTTGATGTAGTGCTGTATTTAAGTCAAGATAAGATTGAAAATAACATGTTGTATATTATACAATTATTTATTAGTTTTGGAAAATTCCATATTCATAAAAAAAATGGTTATAAACCAAGCAAACTTTATTACTGAATTACTGAAAGGAGGAGGAGGAGGAGGAGGAGGAGGAGGAGGAGGAGACGACGACGACACTGAGAGTGTTTTCTTTTTCCATTTACTTCTCTATTTTTTGCTTCCTCAGTCTTTTAGCATGTGCATGTGTGAATTATGTGCGTAAATGTGCGTATGTGTGAGAGCCTTCCTGTCAAAAGGACACGGCCTTACCACAGCACCGTTAGTCACCGGCCTCTTCCCTGCAAAGCACAACATCACTGACTCACATACTTACGCAACGACATCTCCTCTTTTACATAAAGAATCATCAAGTGATGCAGTTCTTCCCGGTAACACCAGCAAATCACCCGCTGTTCCCTTTGATGACTAAGACTATAACATTTACATGTATTATCTCTGCATACCGCAGTAATAGGATCATCAGTTAAGTTATGCAAATTTAATTGATAAAACATCCTATTTCTAAACTATGAAGAGTATTCTCGTAATCAAGTGTTCCACAAAATAAAGTCTATTTGCATCGTACCAACTAGATAATGAAGCTCTACACCAGTAGTTCCCAACCGTTTTCCCTTCAGGGACCTCCTTTTCTATCATTGAGTAAACTGACGACCCCTGACTAAGTGACATATTTTATGGACATTTCATATTATATTCATGCATAACAATAACAGTACAGAACAACTGATAAACTGTCCAAATACTTAACACAATAACTGCAGGAAGTTTGGATAAAACAAATAATTTGGATGAATTTTGAGCAGATTATTTGAATATTGCATCAGAGAAACAGTTTTTCTGTTATTTTTAGGAACTTTTAATACAATTTTGTCTGTATTTTGTATTTCTTTGAATTTTTGACCATCATTCATTCTTAATAGGCTTCTTTTTTAACAAGTTCAATGTTTACTTCTCCCTGATGCTTGGCCATTGCTCTATTAGATCTTTGGTTGTGTTAACTGCATACCTTTCTAATGCAGGACGAGGCTGTTTAGCAGAGCTGGTCCAAAAGAGAAACCAGAGGGGAGCTGAGCCGAGTGGGGATAAGGCCAACAGGATAAGGACAGAAGACAGGCACTGAAGCAGAGGGAGAGGAGAAACAGATCTGCAAACATACAACAAGAGTAGCTGGAGACTAACTGAGCAGAGCAGGGGAGCTACAATCTGCAAAGGTGGATCAGAGCTGAGTCTGATTGCAGGATGGGATGCAGCTGGTGAGGCTCTGCTCTGGTTCTGCACACCTGTCTCCACTCAGACAATCACACAGTGAGCAACTGCAGGCTATGAGAGGGTATGACACCACAGGATTATGCAAACAAATCAATCACACATTTTTTTATTTGTTCAAAATGCACCTTAAAGTGAGATTTGCAAGTATTTAATACTCTTATCAACATGGGAGTGGGCAAGTATGCTTGCTAACATGGCAAACTACAGCCCAACAGGCAACATCAGCTGTCAGTGTGTCAGTGTGCTGACTTGACAATGAGTTGCCCCAAAACTGCATGTGATTATCATAAAGTGGTCATGTCTGTAAAGGGGAGACTCGTGGGTACCCATAGAACCCATTTTCATTCCCATATCTTGAGGTCAGAGGTCAAGGGACCCCTTTGAAAATGGACATGACAGTTTTTCCTCGCCAAAATTTAGCGTAAGTTTGGAGCGTTATTTAGTCTCCTTGGTGACAGGCTTGTATGACATGGTTGGTACCAATGGATTTCATGGATTCATATGATACCAGTATCTTTACTCTGGCTGTAAAACTGAGCCCGCTACAACCTAACAATCGCAAGTTGCGTTAATTCGTTAAAGAAATAAGTGGCGTTAAAACAAATATGCATTAACACGTTATTATTGTGTTAACTTTGACAGCCCTAGTTCAGTACACATTATGTATTCATATGGAAGTTATGTACAGTATGTGAGCTGAGAAAGAGTGAGTTGTGTAAGTATGTTTCTTTGTAGTTCAAGTGCACAGCTTGCTCCTGAACAACTGATTATCTTCATCCCCCTAGGAATGGGTCAGTGTGAGACCAATTTCCATTTCATGCAAATAGAAATATTTAATTATCTATTACATTATATAGCAGTGAATCATATCATGCACTACCATGTACTATATTATATGATGTGTGTATTATTTTGACAAGCCTTATAAAGCAAAAGCTGTACAATCCAGTTGTCACTGGATGAACCAGCAGATGGCAGCGTAATCCTTCTCTTTTGGCATTGCAGCATCTACACGTGAGATTGTCTGAGACAACAAACCTGTAAATGAAGGAACTATCTTCTAGGTGTGACAGTAATATCAGGTGAGGTCTGATCAATGTTGCATGAAGCACGGTTAGCAATAGGTCTACGTTTTAATCTGATCAAACATGTTTTGTCTGTCTCAACCCAACTGCAGGATATTAATATTTAAATAGATCACCATTGTGCCCAATAATCCTCTTCATCCTTCCTCCATTTGTCTCTCTCATCCACGTCCTCACTCCATCAATATAACCACCACCACCACCACTACCACCCGTACTCCAGCTCTAACTCCCCCCTCTCCATCAGATCCCACAGCAGACAGGAACTATAAAACACTCAGCTAGTGAACGGTGGGAGCCAACACACCCGCTGAGCGTCCTCACCGTTCAAACTTTGAATTTATTGGGAGGTCGCTGCCTTCATGTTTTACC